>NW_027640203.1:0-333000 GCF_949606895.1 Notothenia rossii
GAAAGCCAGGGAAATGTCCCGGAGATATACTGAGAAATCTTTGTAACAGTAGTTTCCTGCGATCACAGCTGTTCACAGCTACGAGGCTGGGACCGCTTCCATTCGCTTCGTCTTGATCTTTAGATGTTATTTATTGTCTCATTTGTTCATTTTGATGGAGAAAAAGTTGTACATTTAGTGAATTCAGAGTTTCTAAGATGCAAAAGTAGGCATGTTTGAGTACTCAGGTCCAGTGGCTCACTGCGTTAATGCTCGCCCCTGGATGTGGTTGGTCGCGTGTTCGAATCCATGCTGTGGCATACTTTTTTTCATTTTCACCCTTTTTCTATGGATCTCCAAAAAGTCAACTTTGACTTTTTCTGAGTCTGGAGGAATTCAAGGGGAGTTTTCAAGGGACTCTAGCCGCCTTATGAGGCACTATTTTCGAATACTTTTTTCCATTTTCACCCTTTTTCTATGGATCTCCAAAAAGTGAACTTTTACATTTTCTGAGTCTGGAGGAATTCAAGGGGAGTTTTCAGGGGAGTGCATTCTCTCTGCCATCTCCTCCCTGTGTGTGCGTTGCTGCATATAGCAGCTGCGTGTGTGTGTGTGTAAACTGCCCCTCCCCTTCGCAAGCAGGCGGGGGAGAGAGAGATGTTTCGTCTCGATGTACACATGCTATGACTCCGGGGGTAGTTCCATTTGCTTCGTCTTGATCTGTTGATGTTATTTAATGTCTCGTTTGTCCATTGTGACGGTGGGAAAGCCAGGGAAATGTCCCGGAGATATACTGAGAAATCTTTGTAACAGCATTTTCCTGCGATCACAGCTGTTCACAGCTACGAGGCTGGGACCGCTTCCATTCGCTTCGTCTTGATCTGTATATGTTATTTAATGTCTCATTTGTTCATTTTGATGGAGAACAAGTTGTACATTTAGTGAATTCAGAGTTTCTAAGATGCAAAAGTAGGCATGTTTGAGTACTCATGTCCAGTGGTTCACTGCGTTAATGCTCGCCCTTGGATGCGGTTGGTCGCGTGTTCGAATCCATGCTCTGGCATTCTTTTTTTAATTTTCACCCTTTTTCTATGGATCTCCAAAAAGTGATCTTTTACATTTTCTGAGTCTGGAGGAATTCAAGGGGAGTTTTCAGGGGAGTGCGTTCTCTCTGCCATCTACTCCCTGTGTGTGTGTTGCTGCATACAGCAGCTGCGTGTGTGTGTAAACTGCCCCTCCCCCTCGCAAGCAGGCGGGGGAGAGAGAGATGTTTCGTCTGGATTTACACATGCTATGACTCCGGGGGTACCTCCATTCGCTTCGTCTTGATCTGTTGATGTTATTTCATGTCTCGTTTGTCCATTGTGACGGTGGGAAAGCCAGGGAAATGTCCCGGAGATATACTGAGAAATCTTTGTAACAGCATTTTCCTGCGATCACAGCTGTTCACAGCTACGAGGCTGGGACCGCTTCCATTCGCTTCGTCTTGATCTGTAGATGTTATTTAATGTCTCATTTGTTCATTTTGATGGAGAAAAAGTTGTACATTTAGTGAATTCAGAGTTTCCAAGATGCACAAGTAGGCATGTTTGAGTACTCAGGTCCAGTGGCTCACTGCGTTAATGCTCGCCCCTGGATGTGGTTGGTCGCGTGTTCGAATCCATGCTGTGGCATACTTTTTTTCATTTTCACCCTTTTTCTATGGATCTCCAAAAAGTCAACTTTGACTTTTTCTGAGTCTGGAGGAATTCAAGGGGAGTTTTCAAGGGACTCTAGCCGCCTTATGAGGCACTATTTTCGAATACTTTTTTCCATTTTCACCCTTTTTCTATGGATCTCCAAAAAGTGAACTTTTACATTTTCTGAGTCTGGAGGTATTCATGAGGAGTTTTCAGGGGAGTGCATTCTCTCTGCCATCTCCTCCCTCTGTGTGCGTTGCTGCATGCAGCAGCTGCGTGTGTGTGTGTAAACTGCCCCTCCCCTTCGCAAGCAGGCGGGGGAGAGAGAGATGTTTCGTCTCGATTTACACATGCTATGACTCCGGGGGTACTTCCATTCGCTTCGTCTTGATCTGTTGATGTTATTTCATGTCTCGTTTGTCCATTGTGACGGTGGGAAAGCCAGGGAAATGTCCCGGAGATATACTGAGAAATCTTTGTAACAGTATTTTCCTGCGATCACAGCTGTTCACAGCTACGAGGCTGGGACCGCTTCCATTCGCTTCGTCTTGATCTGTAGATGTTATTTAATGTCTCATTTGTTCATTTTGATGGAGAAAAAGTTGTACATTTAGTGAATTCAGAGTTTCTAAGATGCAAAAGTAGGCATGTTTGAGTACTCAGGTCCAGTGGTTCACTGCGTTAATGCTCGCCCTTGGATGCGGTTGGTCGCGTGTTCGAATCCATGCTCTGGCATTCTTTTTTTAATTTTCACCCTTTTTCTATGGATCTCCAAAAAGTGATCTTTTACATTTTCTGAGTCTGGAGGAATTCAAGGGGAGTTTTCAGGGGAGTGCGTTCTCTCTGCCATCTACTCCCTGTGTGTGTGTTGCTGCATGCAGCAGCTGCGTGTGTGTGTAAACTGCCCCTCCCCCTCGCAAGCAGGCGGGGGAGAGAGAGATGTTTCGTCTGGATTTACACATGCTATGACTCCGGGGGTACCTCCATTCGCTTCGTCTTGATCTGTTGATGTTATTTCATGTCTCGTTTGTCCATTGTGACGGTGGGAAAGCCAGGGAAATGTCCCGGAGATATACTGAGAAATCTTTGTAACAGCATTTTCCTGCGATCACAGCTGTTCACAGCTACGAGGCTGGGACCGCTTCCATTCGCTTCGTCTTGATCTGTAGATGTTATTTAATGTCTCATTTGTTCATTTTGATGGAGAAAAAGTTGTACATTTAGTGAATTAAGAGTTTCCAAGATGCACAAGTAGGCATGTTTGAGTACTCAGGTCCAGTGGCTCACTGCGTTAATGCTCGCCCCTGGATGTGGTTGGTCGCGTGTTCGAATCCATGCTGTGGCATACTTTTTTTCATTTTCACCCTTTTTCTATGGATCTCCAAAAAGTCAACTTTGACTTTTTCTGAGTCTGGAGGAATTCAAGGGGAGTTTTCAAGGGACTCTAGCCGCCTTATGAGGCACTATTTTCGAATACTTTTTTCCATTTTCACCCTTTTTCTATGGATCTCCAAAAAGTGAACTTTTACATTTTCTGAGTCTGGAGGTATTCATGAGGAGTTTTCAGGGGAGTGCATTCTCTCTGCCATCTCCTCCCTCTGTGTGCGTTGCTGCATGCAGCAGCTGCGTGTGTGTGTGTAAACTGCCCCTCCCCTTCGCAAGCAGGCGGGGAGAGAGAGATGTTTCGTCTCGATTTACACATGCTATGACTCCGGGGGTACTTCCATTCGCTTCGTCTTGATCTGTTGATGTTATTTCATGTCTCGTTTGTCCATTGTGACGGTGGCAAAGCCAGGGAAATGACCCGGAGATATACTGAGAAATCTTTGTAACAGCATTTTCCTGCGATCACAGCTGTTCACAGCTACGAGGCTGTGACCGCTTCCATTCGCTTCGTCTTGATCTGTAGATGTTATTTCATGTCTCATTTGTTCATTTTGATGGAGAAAAAGTTGTACATTTAGTGAATTCAGAGTGTCTAAGATGCAAAAGTAGGCATGTTTGAGTACTCATGTCCAGTGGCTCACTGCGTTAACGCTCGCCCCTGGATGTGGTTGGTCGCGTGTTCGAATCCATGCCGTGGCATACTTTGTTTCATTTTCACCCTTTTTCTATGGATCTCCAAAAAGTCAACTTTGAATTTTTCTGAGTCTGGAGGAATTCAAGGGGAGTTTTCAAGGGACTCTACCCGCCTTATGAGGCACTATTTTCGAATACTTTTTTCCATTTTCACCCTTTTTCTATGGATCTCCAAAAAGTGAACTTTTACATTTTCTGAGTCTGGAGGAATTCAAGGGGAGTTTTCAGGGGAGTGCATTCTCTCTGCCATCTCCTCCCTGTGTGTGCGTTGCTGCATATAGCAGCTGCGTGTGTGTGTTTAAACTGCCCCTCCCCTTCGCAAGCAGGCGGGGGAGAGAGAGATGTTTCGTCTCGATTTACACATGCTATGACTCCGGGGGTAGTTCCATTTGCTTCGTCTTGATCTGTTGATGTTATTTCATGTCTCGTTTGTCCATTGTGACGGTGGGAAAGCCAGGGAAATGTCCCGGAGATATACTGAGAAATCTTTGTAACAGCATTTTCCTGCGATCACAGCTGTTCACAGCTACGAGGCTGGGACCGCTTCCATTCGCTTCGTCTTGATCTGTAGATGTTATTTAATGTCTCATTTGTTCATTTTGATGGAGAACAAGTTGTACATTTAGTGAATTCAGAGTTTCTAAGATGCAAAAGTAGGCATGTTTGAGTACTCATGTCCAGTGGTTCACTGCGTTAATGCTCGCCCTTGGATGCGGTTGGTCGCGTGTTCGAATCCATGCTGTGGCATTCTTTTTTTAATTTTCACCCTTTTTCTATGGATCTCCAAAAAGTGATCTTTTACATTTTCTGAGTCTGGAGGAATTCAAGGGGAGTTTTCAGGGGAGTGCGTTCTCTCTGCCATCTCCTCCCTGTGTGTGTGTTGCTGCATGCAGCAGCTGCGTGTGTGTGTAAACTGCCCCTCCCCCTCGCAAGCAGGCGGGGGAGAGAGAGATGTTTCGTCTCGATTTACACATGCTATGACTCCGGGGGTACCTCCATTCGCTTCGTCTTGATCTGTTGATGTTATTTCATGTCTCCTTTGTCCATTGTGACGGTGGGAAAGCCAGGGAAATGTCCCGGAGATATACTGATAAATCTTTGTAACAATATTTTCCTGCGATCACAGCTGTTCACAGCTACGAGGCTGGGACCGCTTCCATTCGCTTCGTCTTGATCTGTAGATGTTATTTAATGTCTCATTTGTTCATTTTGATGGAGAAAAAGTTGTACATTTAGTGAATTCAGAGTTTCTAAGATGCAAAAGTAGGCATGTTTGAGTACTCAGGTCCAGTGGCTCACTGCGTTAATGCTCGCCCCTGGATGCGGTTGGTCGCGTGTTCGAATCCATACTGTGGCATACTTTTTTTCATTTTCACCCTTTTTCTATGGATCTCCAAAAAGTCAACTTTGACTTTTTCTGAGTCTGGAGGAATTCAAGGGGAGTTTTCAAGGGACTCCACCCGCCTTATGAGGCACTATTTTCGAATACTTTTTTCCATTTTCACCCTTTTTCTATGGATCTCCAAAAAGTGAACTTTTACATTTTCTGAGTCTGGAGGAATTCATGGAGTTTTCAGGGGAGTGCATTCTCTCTGCCATCTCCTCCCTCTGTGTGCGTTGCTGCATGCAGCAGCTGCGTGTGTGTGTAAACTGCCCCTCCCCTTCGCTAGCAGGCGGGGGAGAGAGAGATGTTTCGTCTCGATTTACACATGCTATGACTCCGGGGGTACTTCCATTCGCTTCGTCTTGATCTGTTGATGTTATTTCATGTCTCGTTTGTCCATTGTGACGGTGGGAAAGCCAGGGAAATGTCCCGGAGATATACTGAGAAATCTTTGTAACAGCATTTTCCTGCGATCACAGCTGTTCGCAGCTACGAGGCTGGGACCGCTTCCATTCGCTTCGTCTTGATCTGTAGATGTTATTTAATGTCTCATTTGTTCATTTTGATGGAGAAAAAGTTGTACATTTAGTAAATTCAGAGTGTCTAAGATGCACAAGTAGGCATGTTTGAGTACTCAGGTCCAGTGGCTCACTGTGTTAACGCTCGCCCCTGGATGCGGTTGGTCGCGTGTTCGAATCCATGCTGTGGCATTCTTTTTTTCATGTTCACCCTTTTCTATGGATCTCCAAAAAGTAAACTTTGACTTTTTCTGAGTCTGGAGGAATTCAAGGGGAGTTTTCAAGGGACTCTACCCGCCTTATGAGGCACTATTTTCGAATACTTTTTTCCATTTTCACCCTTTTTCTATGGATCTCCAAAAAGTGAACTTTTACATTTTCTGAGTCTGGAGGAATTCAAGGGGAGTTTTCAGGGGAGTGCGTTCTCTCTGCCATCTCTTCTTCCCTGTGTGTGCGTTGCTGCATGCAGCAGCTGCGTGTGTGTGTGTAAGCTGCCCCTCCCCTTCGCAAGCAGGCGGGGGAGAGAGAGATGTTTCGTCTCGATTTACACATGCTATGACTCCGGGGGTAGTTCCATTCGCTTCGTCTTGATCTGTTGATGTTATTTCATGTCTCGTTTGTCCATTGTGACGGTGGGAAAGCCAGGGAAATGTCCCGGAGATATACTGAGAAATCTTTGTAACAGCATTTTCCTGCGATCACAGCTGTTCACAGCTACGAGGCTGGGACCGCTTCCATTCGCTTCGTCTTGATCTGTAGATGTTATTTAATGTCTCATTTGTTCATTTTGATGGAGAAAAAGTTGTACATTTTGTGAATTCAGAGTGTCTAAGATGCAAAAGTAGGCATGTTTGAGTACTCATGTCCAGTGGCTCACTGCGTTAACGCTCGCCCCTGGATGCGGTTGGTCGCGTGTTCGAATCCATGCTGTGGCATACTTTTTTCCATTTTCACCCTTTTTCTATGGATCTCCAAAAAGTGAACTTTTACATTTTCTGAGTCTGGAGGAATTCATGGGGAGTTTTCAGGGGAGTGCATTCTCTCTGCCATCTCCTCCCTCTGTGTGCGTTGCTGCATGCAGCAGCTGCGTGTGTGTGTGTAAACTGCCCCTCCCCTTCGCAAGCAGGCGGGGGAGAGAGAGATGTTTCGTCTCGATTTACACATGCTATGACTCCGGGGGTACTTCCATTCGCTTCGTCTTGATCTGTTGATGTTATTTCATGTCTCGTTTGTCCATTGTGACAGTGGGAAAGCCAGGGAAATGTCCCGGAGATATACTGAGAAATCTTTGTAACAGCATTTTCCTGCGATCACAGCTGTTCGCAGCTACGAGGCTGGGACCGCTTCCATTCGCTTCGTCTTGATCTGTAGATGTTATTTAATGTCTCATTTGTTCATTTTGATGGAGAAAAAGTTGTACATTTAGTACATTTCAGAGTGTCTAAGATGCACAAGTAGGCATGTTTGAGTACTCAGGTCCAGTGGCTCAATGTGTTAACGCTCGCCCCTGGATGCGGTTGGTCGCGTGTTCGAATCCATGCTGTGGCATTCTTTTTTTAATTTTCACCCTTTTTCTATGGATCTCCAAAAAGTGATCTTTTACATTTTCTGAGTCTGGAGGAATTCAAGGGGAGTTTTCAGGGGAGTGCGTTCTCTCTGCCATCTCCTCCCTGTGTGTGTGTTGCTGCATGCAGCAGCTGCGTGTGTGTGTAAACTGCCCCTCCCCCTCGCAAGCAGGCGGGGGAGAGAGAGATGTTTCGTCTCGATTTACACATGCTATGACTCCGGGGGTACTTCCATTCGCTTCGTCTTGATCTGTTGATGTTATTTCATGTCTCGTTTGTCCATTGTGACGGTGGCAAAGCCAGGGAAATGTCCCGGAGATATACTGAGAAATCTTTGTAACAGCATTTTCCTGCGATCACAGCTGTTCACAGCTACGAGGCTGGGACTACTTCCATTCGCTTCGTCTTGATCTGTAGATGTTATTTCATGTCTCATTTGTTCATTTTGATGGAGAAAAAGTTGTACATTTAGTGAATTCAGAGTGTCTAAGATGCAAAAGTAGGCATGTTTGAGTACTCATGTCCAGTGGCTCACTGCGTTAACGCTCGCCCCTGGATGCGGTTGGTCGCGTGTTCGAATCCATGCTGTGGCATTCTTTTTTTCATTTTCACCCTTTTTCTATGGATCTCCAAAAAGTGATCTTTTACATTTTCTGAGTCTGGAGGAATTCAAGGGGAGTTTTCAGGGGAGTGCGTTCTCTCTGCCATCTCCTCCCTGTGTGTGTGTTGCTGCATGCAGCAGCTGCGTGTGTGTGTAAACTGCCCCTCCCCCTCGCAAGCAGGCGGGGGAGAGAGAGATGTTTCGTCTCGATTTACACATGCTATGACTCCGGGGGTACTTCCATTCGCTTCGTCTTGATCTGTTGATGTTATTTCATGTCTCGTTTGTCCATTGTGACGGTGGCAAAGCCAGGGAAATGTCCCGGAGATATACTGAGAAATCTTTGTAACAGCATTTTCCTGCGATCACAGCTGTTCACAGCTACGAGGCTGGGACCGCTTCCATTCGCTTCGTCTTGATCTGTAGATGTTATTTCATGTCTCATTTGTTCATTTTGATGGAGAAAAAGTTGTACATTTAGTGAATTCAGAGTGTCTAAGATGCAAAAGTAGGCATGTTTGAGTTCTCATGTCCAGTGACTCACTGCGTTAACGCTCGCCCCTGGATGCGGTTGGTCGCGTGTTCGAATCCATGCTGTGGCATTCTTTTTTTCATTTTCACCCTTTTTCTATGGATCTCCAAAAAGTGATCTTTTACATTTTCTGAGTCTGGAGGAATTCAAGGGGAGTTTTCAGGGGAGTGCGTTCTCTCTGCCATCTCCTCCCTGTGTGTGTGTTGCTGCATGCAGCAGCTGCGTGTGTGTGTAAACTGCCCCTCCCCCTCGCAAGCAGGCGGGGGAGAGAGAGATGTTTCGTCTCGATTTACACATGCTATGACTCCGGGGGTACTTCCATTCGCTTCGTCTTGATCTGTTGATGTTATTTCATGTCTTGTTTGTCCATTGTGACGGTGGGAAAGCCAGGGAAATGTCCCGGAGATATACTGAGAAATCTTTGTAACAGCATTTTCCTGCGATCACAGCTGTTCGCAGCTACGAGGCTGGGACCGCTTCCATTCGCTTCGTCTTGATCTGTAGATGTTATTTAATGTCTCATTTGTTCATTTTGATGGAGAAAAAGTTGTACATTTAGTAAATTCAGAGTGTCTAAGATGCACAAGTAGGCATGTTTGAGTACTCAGGTCCAGCGGCTCACTGCGTTAATGCTCGCCCCTGGATGCGGTTGGTCGCGTGTTCGAATCCATGCTGTGGCATTCTTTTTTTCATTTTCACCCTTTTTCTATGGATCTCCAAAAAGTGATCTTTTACATTTTTCTGAGTATGGAGGAATTCAAGGGGAGTTTTCAGGGGAGTGCGTTCTCTCTGCCATCTCCTCCCTGTGTGTGTGTTGCTGCATGCAGCAGCTGCGTGTGTGTGTAAACTGCCCCTCCCCTTCGCAAGCAGGCGGGGGAGAGAGAGATGTTTCGTCTCGATTTACACATGCTATGACTCCGGGGGTAGTTCCATTCGCTTCGTCTTGATCTGTTGATGTTATTTCATGTCTCGTTTGTCCATTGTGACGGTGGGAAAGCCAGGGAATTGTCCCGGAGATATACTGAGAAATCTTTGTAACAGCATTTTCCTGCGATCACAGCTGTTCACAGCTACGAGGCTGGGACTGCTTCCATTCGCTTCGTCTTGATCTGTAGATGTTATTTAATGTCTCATTTGTTCATTTTGATGGAGAAAAAGTTGTACATTTAGTGAATTCAGAGTTTCTAAGATGCAAATGTAGGCATGTTTGAGTACTCAGGTCCAGTGGCTCACCGCGTTAATGCTCGCCCCTGGATGTGGTTGGTCGCGTGTTTGAATCCATGCTGTGGCATACTTTTTTTCATTTTCACCCTTTTTTCTATGGATCTCCAAAAAGTCAACTTTGACTTTTTCTGAGTCTGGAGGAATTCAAGGGGAGTTTTCAAGGGACTCTACCCGCCTTATGAGGCACTATTTTCGAATACTTTTTTCCATTTTCACCCTTTTTCTATGGATCTCCAAAAAGTGAACTTTTACATTTTCTGAGTCTGGAGGAATTCAAGGGGAGTTTTCAGGGGAGTGCGTTCTCTCTGCCATCTCTTCTTCCCTGTGTGTGCGTTGCTGCATGCAGCAGCTGCGTGTGTGTGTGTAAACTGCCCCTCCCCTTCGCAAGCAGGCGGGGGAGAGAGAGATGTTTCGTCTCGATTTACACATGCTATGACTCCGGGGGTAGTTCCATTCGCTTCGTCTTGATCTGTTGATGTTATTTCATGTCTCGTTTGTCCATTGTGACGGTGGGAAAGCCAGGGAAATGTCCCGGAGATATACTGAGAAATCTTTGTAACAGCATTTTCCTGCGATCACAGCTGTTCACAGCTACGAGGCTGGGACCGCTTCCATTCGCTTCGTCTTGATCTGTAGATGTTATTTAATGTCTCATTTGTTCATTTTGATGGAGAACAAGTTGTACATTTAGTGAATTCAGAGTTTCTAAGATGCAAATGTAGGCATGTTTGAGTACTCAGGTCCAGTGGCTCACCGCGTTAATGCTCGCCCCTGGATGTGGTTGGTCGCGTGTTTGAATCCATGCTGTGGCATACTTTTTTTCATTTTCACCCTTTTTTCTATGGATCTCCAAAAAGTCAACTTTGACTTTTTCTGAGTCTGGAGGAATTCAAGGGGAGTTTTCAAGGGACTCTACCCGCCTTATGAGGCACTATTTTCGAATACTTTTTTCCATTTTCACCCTTTTTCTATGGATCTCCAAAAAGTGAACTTTTACATTTTCTGAGTCTGGAGGAATTCAAGGGGAGTTTTCAGGGGAGTGCGTTCTCTCTGCCATCTCTTCTTCCCTGTGTGTGCGTTGCTGCATGCAGCAGCTGCGTGTGTGTGTGTAAACTGCCCCTCCCCTTCGCAAGCAGGCGGGGGAGAGAGAGATGTTTCGTCTCGATTTACACATGCTATGACTCCGGGGGTAGTTCCATTCGCTTCGTCTTGATCTGTTGATGTTATTTCATGTCTCGTTTGTCCATTGTGACGGTGGGAAAGCCAGGGAAATGTCCCGGAGATATACTGAGAAATCTTTGTAACAGCATTTTCCTGCGATCACAGCTGTTCACAGCTACGAGGCTGGGACCGCTTCCATTCGCTTCGTCTTGATCTGTAGATGTTATTTAATGTCTCATTTGTTCATTTTGATGGAGAACAAGTTGTACATTTAGTGAATTCAGAGTTTCTAAGATGCAAAAATAGGCATGTTTGAGTACTCAGGTCCAGTGGCTCACTGCGTTAATGCTCGCCCCTGGATGCGGTTGGTCGCGTGTTCGAATCCATACTGTGGCATACTTTTTTTCATTTTCACCCTTTTTCTATGGATCTCCAAAAAGTCAACTTTGACTTTTTCTGAGTCTGGAGGAATTCAAGGGGAGTTTTCAAGGGACTCCACCCGCCTTATGAGGCACTATTTTCGAATACTTTTTTCCATTTTCACCCTTTTTCTATGGATCTCCAAAAAGTGAACTTTTACATTTTCTGAGTCTGGAGGAATTCAAGGGGAGTTTTCAGGGGAGTGCATTCTCTCTGCCATCTCCTCCCTCTGTGTGCGTTGCTGCATGCAGCAGCTGCGTGTGTGTGTGTAAACTGCTCCTCCCCTTCGCAAGCAGGCGGGGGAGAGAGAGATGTTTCGTCTCGATTTACACATGCTATGACTCCGGGGGAACTTCCATTCGCTTCGTCTTGATCTGTTGATGTTATTTCATGTCTCGTTTGTCCATTGTGACGGTGGCAAAGCCAGGGAAATGTCCCGGAGATATACTGAGAAATCTTTGTAACAGCATTTTCCTGCGATCACAGCTGTTCACAGCTACGAGGCTGGGACCGCTTCCATTCGCTTCGTCTTGATCTGTAGATGTTATTTCATGTCTCATTTGTTCATTTTGATGGAGAAAAAGTTGTACATTTAGTGAATTCAGAGTGTCTAAGATGCAAAAGTAGGCATGTTTGAGTACTCATGTCCAGTGGCTCACTGCGTTAACGCTCGCCCCTGGATGCGGTTGGTCGCGTGTTCGAATCCATGCTGTGGCATACTTTTTTTCATTTTCACCCTTTTTCTATGGATCTCCAAAAAGTCAACTTTGACTTTTTCTGAGTCTGGAGGAATTCAAGGGGAGTTTTCAAGGGACTCTACCCGCCTTATGAGACACTATTTTCGAATACTTTTTTCCATTTTCACAATTTTTCTATGGATCTCCAAAAAGTGAACTTTTACATTTTCTGAGTCTGGAGGAATTCAAGGGGAGTTTTCAGGGGAGTGCGTTCTCTCTGCCATCTCCTCCCTGTGTTTGCGTTGCTGCATGCAGCAGCTGCGTGTGTGTGTAAACTGCCCCTCCCCCTCGCAAGCAGGCGGGGGAGAGAGAGATGTTTCGTCTCGATTTACACATGCTATGACTCCGGGGGTAGTTCCATTCGCTTCGTCTTGAACTGTTGATGTTATTTCATGTCTCGTTTGTCCATTGTGACGGTGGGAAAGCCAGGGAAATGTCCCGGAGATATACTGAGAAATCTTTGTAACAGCATTTTCCTGCGATCACAGCTGTTCACAGCTACGAGGCTGGGACCGCTTCCATTCGCTTCGTCTTGATCTGTAGATGTTATTTAATGTCTCATTTGTTCATTTTGATGAAGAAAAAGTTGTACATTTAGTGAATTCAGAGTGTCTAAGATGCAAAAGTAGGCATGTTTGAGTACTCATGTCCAGTGGCTCACTGCGTTAACGCTCGCCCCTGGATGCGGTTGGTCGCGTGTTCGAATCCATGCTGTGGCATACTTTTTTTCATTTTCACCCTTTTTCTATGGATCTCCAAAAAGTGAACTTTTACATTTTCTGAGTCTGGAGGAATTCAAGGGGAGTTTTCAGGGGAGTGCATTCTCTCTGCCATCTCCTCCCTGTGTGTGCGTTGCTGCATGCAGCAGCTGCGTGTGTGTGTGTAAACTGCCCCTCCCCTTCGCAAGCAGGCGTGGGAGAGAGAGATGTTTCGTCTCGATTTACACATGCTATTACTCCGGGGGTACTTCCATTCGCTTCGTCTTGATCTGTTGATGTTATTTCATGTCTCGTTTGTCCATTGTGACGGTGGGAAAGCCAGGGAAATGTCCCGGAGATATACTGAGAAATCTTTGTAACAGTATTTTCCTGCGATCACAGCTGTTCACAGCTACGAGGCTGGGACCGCTTCCATTCGCTTCGTCTTGATCTGTAGATGTTATTTAATGTCTCAGTTGTTCATTTTGATGGAGAAAAAGTTGTACATTTAGTGAATTCAGAGTTTCTAAAATGCAAAAGTAGGCATGTTTGAGTACTCAGGTCCAGTGGCTCACTGCGTTAATGCTCGCCCCTGGATGCGGTTGGTCGCGTGTTCGAATCCATACTGTGGCATACTGTTTTTCATTTTCACCCTTTTTCTATGGATCTCCAAAAAGTCAACTTTGACTTTTTCTGAGTCTGGAGGAATTCAAGGGGAGTTTTCAAGGGACTCCACCCGCCTTATGAGGCACTATTTTCGAATACTTTTTTCCATTTTCACCCTTTTTCTATGGATCTCCAAAAAGTGAACTTTTACATTTTCTGAGTCTGGAGGAATTCAAGGGGAGTTTTCAAGGGACTCTACCCGCCTTATGAGGCACTATTTTCGAATACTTTTTTCCATTTTCACCCTTTTTCTATGGATCTCCAAAAAGTAAACTTTGACTTTTTCTGAGTCTGGAGGAATTCAAGGGGAGTTTTCAAGGGACTCTACCCGCCTTATGAGGCACTATTTTCGAATACTTTTTTCCATTTTCACCCTTTTTCTATGGATCTCCAAAAAGTGAACTTTTACATTTTCTGAGTCTGGAGGAATTCAAGGGGAGTTTTCAGGGGAGTGCGTTCTCTCTGCCATCTCCTCCCTGTGTGTGCGTTGCTGCATGCAGCAGCTGCGTGTGTGTGTAAACTGCCCCTCCCCTTCGCAAGCAGGCGGGGGAGAGAGAGATCTTTCGTCTCGATTTACACATGCTATGACTCCGGGGGTACCTCCATTCGCTTCGTCTTGATCTGTTGATGTTATTTAATGTCTTGTTTGTCCATTGTGACTGTGGGAAAGCCAGGGAAATGTCCCTGAGATATACTGAGAAATCTTTGTAACAGTATTTTCCTGCGATCACAGCTGTTCACATCTACGAGGCTGGGACCGATTCCATTCGCTTCGTCTTGATCTGTAGATGTTATTTAATGTCTCATTTGTTCATTTTGATGGAGAAAAAGTTGTACATTTAGTGAATTCAGAGTTTCTAAGATGCAAAAGTAGGCATGTTTGAGTACTCAGGTCCAGTGGCTCACTGCGTTAACGCTCGCCCCTGGATGCGGTTGGTCGCGTGTTCGAGTCCATGCTGTGGCATACTTTTTTTCATTTTCACCCTTTTTCTATGGATCTCCAAAAAGTCAACTTTGACTTTTTCTGACTCTGGAGGAATTCAAGGGGAGTTTTCAAGGGACTCTACCCGCCTTATGAGGCACTATTTTCAAATACTTTTTTCCATTTTCACCCTTTTTCTATGGATCTCCAAAAAGTCAACTTTGACTTTTTCTGAGTCTGGAGGAATTCAAGGGGAGTTTTCAAGGGACTCTACCCGCCTTATGAGACACTATTTTCGAATACTTTTTTCCATTTTCACAATTTTTCTATGGATCTCCAAAAAGTGAACTTTTACATTTTCTGAGTCTGGAGGAATTCAAGGGGAGTTTTCAGGGGAGTGCGTTCTCTCTGCCATCTCCTCCCTGTGTTTGCGTTGCTGCATGCAGCAGCTGCGTGTGTGTGTAAACTGCCCCTCCCCCTCGCAAGCAGGCGGGGGAGAGAGAGATGTTTCGTCTCGATTTACACATGCTATGACTCCGGGGGTAGTTCCATTCGCTTCGTCTTGAACTGTTGATGTTATTTCATGTCTCGTTTGTCCATTGTGACGGTGGGAAAGCCAGGGAAATGTCCCGGAGATATACTGAGAAATCTTTGTAACAGCATTTTCCTGCGATCACAGCTGTTCACAGCTACGAGGCTGGGACCGCTTCCATTCGCTTCGTCTTGATCTGTAGATGTTATTTAATGTCTCATTTGTTCATTTTGATGAAGAAAAAGTTGTACATTTAGTGAATTCAGAGTGTCTAAGATGCAAAAGTAGGCATGTTTGAGTACTCATGTCCAGTGGCTCACTGCGTTAACGCTCGCCCCTGGATGCGGTTGGTCGCGTGTTCGAATCCATGCTGTGGCATACTTTTTTTCATTTTCACCCTTTTTCTATGGATCTCCAAAAAGTGAACTTTTACATTTTCTGAGTCTGGAGGAATTCAAGGGGAGTTTTCAGGGGAGTGCATTCTCTCTGCCATCTCCTCCCTCTGTGTGCGTTGCTGCATGCAGCAGCTGCGTGTGTGTGTAAACTGCCCCTCCCCTTCGCAAGCAGGTGGGGGAGAGAAAGATGTTTCGTCTCAATTTACACATGCTATGACTCCGGGGGTACCTCCATTCGCTTCGTCTTGATCTGTTGATGTTATTTCATGTCTCGTTTGTCCATTGTGATGGTGGGAAAGCCAGGGAAATGTCCCGGAGATATACTGAGAAATCTTTGTAACAGCATTTTCCTGCGATCACAGCTGTTCACAGCTACGAGGCTGGGACCGCTTCCATTCGCTTCGTCTTGATCTGTAGATGTTATTTAATGTCTCATTTGTTCATTTTGATGGAGAAAAAGTTGTACATTTAGTGAATTCAGAGTGTCTAAGATGCAAAAGTTGGCATGTTTGAGTACTCAGGTCCAGTGGCTCACTGTGTTAACGCTCGCCCCTGGATGCGGTTGGTCGCGTGTTCGAATCCATGCTGTGGCATTCTTTTTTTCATTTTCACCCTTTTTTCTATGGATCTCCAAAAAGTCAACTTTTACATTTTCTGAGTCTGGAGGAATTCAAGGGGAGTTTTCAAGGGACTCTACCCGCCTTATGAAGCACTATTTTCGAATACTTTTTTCCATTTTCACCCTTTTTCTATGGATCTCCAAAAAGTCAACTTTGACTTTTTCTGAGTCTGGAGGAATTCAAGGGGAGTTTTCAAGGGACTCTACCCGCCTTATGAGGCACTATTTTCGAATACATTTTTCAATTTTCACCCTTTTTCTATGGATCTCCAAAAAGTGAACTTTTACATTTTCTGAGTCAGGAGGAATTCAAGGGGAGTTTTCAGGGGAGTGCATTCTCTCTGCCATCTCCTCCCTGTGTGTGCGTTGCTGCATGCAGCAGCTGCGTGTGTGTGTGTAAACTGCCCCTCCCCTTCGCAAGCAGGCGAGGGAGAGAGAGATATTTCGTCTCGATTTACACATGCTATGACTCCGTGGGTAGTTCCATTCGCTTCGTCTTGAACTGTTGATGTTATTTCATGTCTCGTTTGTCCATTGTGACGGTGGGAAAGCCAGGGAAATGTCCCTGAGATATACTGAGAAATCTTTGTAACAGCATTTTCCTGCGATCACAGCTGTTCACATCTACGAGGCTGGGACCGATTCCATTCGCTTCGTCTTGATCTGTAGATGTTATTTAATGTCTCATTTGTTCATTTTGATGAAGAAAAAGTTGTACATTTAGTGAATTCAGAGTGTCTAAGATGCAAAAGTAGGCATGTTTGAGTACTCATGTCCAGTGGCTCACTGCGTTAACGCTCGCCCCTGGATGCGGTTGGTCGCGTGTTCGAATCCATGCTGTGGCATACTTTTTTTCATTTTCACCCTTTTTCTATGGATCTCCAAAAAGTGAACTTTTACATTTTCTGAGTCTGGAGGAATTCAAGGGGAGTTTTCAGGGGAGTGCATTCTCTCTGCCATCTCCTCCCTCTGTGTGCGTTGCTGCATGCAGCAGCTGCGTGTGTGTGTAAACTGCCCCTCCCCTTCGCAAGCAGGTGGGGGAGAGAAAGATGTTTCGTCTCAATTTACACATGCTATGACTCCGGGGGTACCTCCATTCGCTTCGTCTTGATCTGTTGATGTTATTTCATGTCTCGTTTGTCCATTGTGATGGTGGGAAAGCCAGGGAAATGTCCCGGAGATATACTGAGAAATCTTTGTAACAGCATTTTCCTGCGATCACAGCTGTTCACAGCTACGAGGCTGGGACCGCTTCCATTCGCTTCGTCTTGATCTGTAGATGTTATTTAATGTCTCATTTGTTCATTTTGATGGAGAAAAAGTTGTACATTTAGTGAATTCAGAGTGTCTAAGATGCAAAAGTCGGCATGTTTGAGTACTCAGGTCCAGTGGCTCACTGTGTTAACGCTCGCCCCTGGATGCGGTTGGTCGCGTGTTCGAATCCATGCTGTGGCATTCTTTTTTTCATTTTCACCCTTTTTTCTATGGATCTCCAAAAAGTCAACTTTTACATTTTCTGAGTCTGGAGGAATTCAAGGGGAGTTTTCAAGGGACTCTACCCGCCTTATGAAGCACTATTTTCGAATACTTTTTTCCATTTTCACCCTTTTTCTATGGATCTCCAAAAAGTCAACTTTGACTTTTTCTGAGTCTGGAGGAATTCAAGGGGAGTTTTCAAGGGACTCTACCCGCCTTATGAGGCACTATTTTCGAATACATTTTTCAATTTTCACCCTTTTTCTATGGATCTCCAAAAAGTGAACTTTTACATTTTCTGAGTCTGGAGGAATTAAAGGGGAGTTTTCAGGGGAGTGCATTCTCTCTGCCATCTCTTCTCTGTGTGTGCGTTGCTGCATGCAGCAGCTGCGTGTGTGTGTGTAAACTGCCCCTCCCCTTCGCAAGCAGGCGAGGGAGAGAGAGATATTTCGTCTCGATTTACACATGCTATGACTCCGTGGGTAGTTCCATTCGCTTCGTCTTGAACTGTTGATGTTATTTCATGTCTCGTTTGTCCATTGTGACGGTGGGAAAGCCAGGGAAATGTCCCGGAGATATACTGAGAAATCTTTGTAACAGCATTTTCCTGCGATCACAGCTGTTCGCAGCTACGAGGCTGGGACCGCTTCCATTCGCTTCGTCTTGATCTGTAGATGTTATTTAATGTCTCATTTGTTCATTTTGATGGAGAAAAAGTTGTACATTTAGTAAATTCAGAGTGTCTAAGATGCACAAGTAGGCATGTTTGAGTACTCAGGTCCAGCGGCTCACTGCGTTAATGCTCGCCCCTGGATGCGGTTGGTCGCGTGTTCGAATCCATGCTGTGGCATTCTTTTTTTCATTTTCACCCTTTTTCTATGGATCTCCAAAAAGTGATCTTTTACATTTTTCTGAGTATGGAGGAATTCAAGGGGAGTTTTCAGGGGAGTGCGTTCTCTCTGCCATCTCCTCCCTGTGTGTGTGTTGCTGCATGCAGCAGCTGCGTGTGTGTGTAAACTGCCCCTCCCCTTCGCAAGCAGGCGGGGGAGAGAGAGATGTTTCGTCTCGATTTACACATGCTATGACTCCGGGGGTAGTTCCATTCGCTTCGTCTTGATCTGTTGATGTTATTTCATGTCTCGTTTGTCCATTGTGACGGTGGGAAAGCCAGGGAATTGTCCCGGAGATATACTGAGAAATCTTTGTAACAGCATTTTCCTGCGATCACAGCTGTTCACAGCTACGAGGCTGGGACTGCTTCCATTCGCTTCGTCTTGATCTGTAGATGTTATTTAATGTCTCATTTGTTCATTTTGATGGAGAAAAAGTTGTACATTTAGTGAATTCAGAGTTTCTAAGATGCAAATGTAGGCATGTTTGAGTACTCAGGTCCAGTGGCTCACCGCGTTAATGCTCGCCCCTGGATGTGGTTGGTCGCGTGTTTGAATCCATGCTGTGGCATACTTTTTTTCATTTTCACCCTTTTTTCTATGGATCTCCAAAAAGTCAACTTTGACTTTTTCTGAGTCTGGAGGAATTCAAGGGGAGTTTTCAAGGGACTCTACCCGCCTTATGAGGCACTATTTTCGAATACTTTTTTCCATTTTCACCCTTTTTCTATGGATCTCCAAAAAGTGAACTTTTACATTTTCTGAGTCTGGAGGAATTCAAGGGGAGTTTTCAGGGGAGTGCGTTCTCTCTGCCATCTCCTCCCTGTGTTTGCGTTGCTGCATGCAGCAGCTGCGTGTGTGTGTAAACTGCCCCTCCCCCTCGCAAGCAGGCGGGGGAGAGAGAGATGTTTCGTCTCGATTTACACATGCTATGACTCCGGGGGTAGTTCCATTCGCTTCGTCTTGAACTGTTGATGTTATTTCATGTCTCGTTTGTCCATTGTGACGGTGGGAAAGCCAGGGAAATGTCCCGGAGATATACTGAGAAATCTTTGTAACAGCATTTTCCTGCGATCACAGCTGTTCACAGCTACGAGGCTGGGACCGCTTCCATTCGCTTCGTCTTGATCTGTAGATGTTATTTAATGTCTCATTTGTTCATTTTGATGAAGAAAAAGTTGTACATTTAGTGAATTCAGAGTGTCTAAGATGCAAAAGTAGGCATGTTTGAGTACTCATGTCCAGTGGCTCACTGCGTTAACGCTCGCCCCTGGATGCGGTTGGTCGCGTGTTCGAATCCATGCTGTGGCATACTTTTTTTCATTTTCACCCTTTTTCTATGGATCTCCAAAAAGTGAACTTTTACATTTTCTGAGTCTGGAGGAATTCAAGGGGAGTTTTCAGGGGAGTGCATTCTCTCTGCCATCTCCTCCCTCTGTGTGCGTTGCTGCATGCAGCAGCTGCGTGTGTGTGTAAACTGCCCCTCCCCTTCGCAAGCAGGTGGGGGAGAGAAAGATGTTTCGTCTCAATTTACACATGCTATGACTCCGGGGGTACCTCCATTCGCTTCGTCTTGATCTGTTGATGTTATTTCATGTCTCGTTTGTCCATTGTGATGGTGGGAAAGCCAGGGAAATGTCCCGGAGATATACTGAGAAATCTTTGTAACAGCATTTTCCTGCGATCACAGCTGTTCACAGCTACGAGGCTGGGACCGCTTCCATTCGCTTCGTCTTGATCTGTAGATGTTATTTAATGTCTCATTTGTTCATTTTGATGGAGAAAAAGTTGTACATTTAGTGAATTCAGAGTGTCTAAGATGCAAAAGTTGGCATGTTTGAGTACTCAGGTCCAGTGGCTCACTGTGTTAACGCTCGCCCCTGGATGCGGTTGGTCGCGTGTTCGAATCCATGCTGTGGCATTCTTTTTTTCATTTTCACCCTTTTTTCTATGGATCTCCAAAAAGTCAACTTTTACATTTTCTGAGTCTGGAGGAATTCAAGGGGAGTTTTCAAGGGACTCTACCCGCCTTATGAAGCACTATTTTCGAATACTTTTTTCCATTTTCACCCTTTTTCTATGGATCTCCAAAAAGTCAACTTTGACTTTTTCTGAGTCTGGAGGAATTCAAGGGGAGTTTTCAAGGGACTCTACCCGCCTTATGAGGCACTATTTTCGAATACATTTTTCAATTTTCACCCTTTTTCTATGGATCTCCAAAAAGTGAACTTTTACATTTTCTGAGTCAGGAGGAATTCAAGGGGAGTTTTCAGGGGAGTGCATTCTCTCTGCCATCTCCTCCCTGTGTGTGCGTTGCTGCATGCAGCAGCTGCGTGTGTGTGTGTAAACTGCCCCTCCCCTTCGCAAGCAGGCGAGGGAGAGAGAGATATTTCGTCTCGATTTACACATGCTATGACTCCGTGGGTAGTTCCATTCGCTTCGTCTTGAACTGTTGATGTTATTTCATGTCTCGTTTGTCCATTGTGACGGTGGGAAAGCCAGGGAAATGTCCCTGAGATATACTGAGAAATCTTTGTAACAGCATTTTCCTGCGATCACAGCTGTTCACATCTACGAGGCTGGGACCGATTCCATTCGCTTCGTCTTGATCTGTAGATGTTATTTAATGTCTCATTTGTTCATTTTGATGGAGAAAAAGTTGTACATTTAGTGAATTCAGAGTTTCTAAGATGCAAAAGTAGGCATGTTTGATTACTCAGGTCCAGTGGCTCACTGCGTTAACGCTCGCCCCTGGATGCGGTTGGTCGCGTGTTCGAGTCCATGCTGTGGCATACTTTTTTTCATTTTCACCCTTTTTCTATGGATCTCCAAAAAGTCAACTTTGACTTTTTCTGACTCTGGAGGAATTCAAGGGGAGTTTTCAAGGGACTCTACCCGCCTTATGAGGCACTATTTTCAAATACTTTTTTCCATTTTCACCCTTTTTCTATGGATCTCCAAAAAGTCAACTTTGACTTTTTCTGAGTCTGGAGGAATTCAAGGGGAGTTTTCAAGGGACTCTACCTGCCTTATGAGACACTATTTTCGAATACTTTTTTCCATTTTCACAATTTTTCTATGGATCTCCAAAAAGTGAACTTTTACATTTTCTGAGTCTGGAGGAATTCAAGGGGAGTTTTCAGGGGAGTGCGTTCTCTCTGCCATCTCCTCCCTGTGTTTGCGTTGCTGCATGCAGCAGCTGCGTGTGTGTGTAAACTGCCCCTCCCCCTCGCAAGCAGGCGGGGGAGAGAGAGATGTTTCGTCTCGATTTACACATGCTATGACTCCGGGGGTAGTTCCATTCGCTTCGTCTTGAACTGTTGATGTTATTTCATGTCTCGTTTGTCCATTGTGACGGTGGGAAAGCCAGGGAAATGTCCCGGAGATATACTGAGAAATCTTTGTAACAGCATTTTCCTGCGATCACAGCTGTTCACAGCTACGAGGCTGGGACCGCTTCCATTCGCTTCGTCTTGATCTGTAGATGTTATTTAATGTCTCATTTGTTCATTTTGATGAAGAAAAAGTTGTACATTTAGTGAATTCAGAGTGTCTAAGATGCAAAAGTAGGCATGTTTGAGTACTCATGTCCAGTGGCTCACTGCGTTAACGCTCGCCCCTGGATGCGGTTGGTCGCGTGTTCGAATCCATGCTGTGGCATACTTTTTTTCATTTTCACCCTTTTTCTATGGATCTCCAAAAAGTGAACTTTTACATTTTCTGAGTCTGGAGGAATTCAAGGGGAGTTTTCAGGGGAGTGCATTCTCTCTGCCATCTCCTCCCTCTGTGTGCGTTGCTGCATGCAGCAGCTGCGTGTGTGTGTAAACTGCCCCTCCCCTTCGCAAGCAGGTGGGGGAGAGAAAGATGTTTCGTCTCAATTTACACATGCTATGACTCCGGGGGTACCTCCATTCGCTTCGTCTTGATCTGTTGATGTTATTTCATGTCTCGTTTGTCCATTGTGATGGTGGGAAAGCCAGGGAAATGTCCCGGAGATATACTGAGAAATCTTTGTAACAGCATTTTCCTGCGATCACAGCTGTTCACAGCTACGAGGCTGGGACCGCTTCCATTCGCTTCGTCTTGATCTGTAGATGTTATTTAATGTCTCATTTGTTCATTTTGATGGAGAAAAAGTTGTACATTTAGTGAATTCAGAGTGTCTAAGATGCAAAAGTCGGCATGTTTGAGTACTCAGGTCCAGTGGCTCACTGTGTTAACGCTCGCCCCTGGATGCGGTTGGTCGCGTGTTCGAATCCATGCTGTGGCATTCTTTTTTTCATTTTCACCCTTTTTTCTATGGATCTCCAAAAAGTCAACTTTTACATTTTCTGAGTCTGGAGGAATTCAAGGGGAGTTTTCAAGGGACTCTACCCGCCTTATGAAGCACTATTTTCGAATACTTTTTTCCATTTTCACCCTTTTTCTATGGATCTCCAAAAAGTCAACTTTGACTTTTTCTGAGTCTGGAGGAATTCAAGGGGAGTTTTCAAGGGACTCTACCCGCCTTATGAGGCACTATTTTCGAATACATTTTTCAATTTTCACCCTTTTTCTATGGATCTCCAAAAAGTGAACTTTTACATTTTCTGAGTCTGGAGGAATTAAAGGGGAGTTTTCAGGGGAGTGCATTCTCTCTGCCATCTCTTCTCTGTGTGTGCGTTGCTGCATGCAGCAGCTGCGTGTGTGTGTGTAAACTGCCCCTCCCCTTCGCAAGCAGGCGAGGGAGAGAGAGATATTTCGTCTCGATTTACACATGCTATGACTCCGTGGGTAGTTCCATTCGCTTCGTCTTGAACTGTTGATGTTATTTCATGTCTCGTTTGTCCATTGTGACGGTGGGAAAGCCAGGGAAATGTCCCGGAGATATACTGAGAAATCTTTGTAACAGCATTTTCCTGCGATCACAGCTGTTCACAGCTACGAGGCTGGGACCGCTTCCATTCGCTTCGTCTTGATCTGTAGATGTTATTTAATGTCTCATTTGTTCATTTTGATGAAGAAAAAGTTGTACATTTAGTGAATTCAGAGTGTCTAAGATGCAAAAGTAGGCATGTTTGAGTACTCATGTCCAGTGGCTCACTGCGTTAACGCTCGCCCCTGGATGCGGTTGGTCGCGTGTTCGAATCCATGCTGTGGCATACTTTTTTTCATTTTCACCCTTTTTCTATGGATCTCCAAAAAGTGAACTTTTACATTTTCTGAGTCTGGAGGAATTCAAGGGGAGTTTTCAGGGGAGTGCATTCTCTCTGCCATCTCCTCCCTGTGTGTGCGTTGCTGCATGCAGCAGCTGCGTGTGTGTGTGTAAACTGCCCCTCCCCTTCGCAAGCAGGCGGGGGAGAGAGAGATGTTTCGTCTCGATTTACACATGCTATGACTCCGTGGGTAGTTCCATTCGCTTCGTCTTGAACTGTTGATGTTATTTCATGTCTCGTTTGTCCATTCTGACGGTGGGAAAGCCAGGGAAATGTCCCGGAGATATACTGAGAAATCTTTGTAACAGCATTTTCCTGCGATCACAGCTGTTCACAGCTACGAGGCTGGGACCGCTTCCATTCGCTTCGTCTTGATCTGTAGATGTTATTTAATGTCTCATTTGTTCATTTTGATGAAGAAAAAGTTGTACATTTAGTGAATTCAGAGTGTCTAAGATGCAAAAGTAGGCATGTTTGAGTACTCATGTCCAGTGGCTCACTGCGTTAACGCTCGCCCCTGGATGCGGTTGGTCGCGTGTTCGAATCCATGCTGTGGCATACTTTTTTTCATTTTCACCCTTTTTCTATGGATCTCCAAAAAGTGAACTTTTACATTTTCTGAGTCTGGAGGAATTCAAGGGGAGTTTTCAGGGGAGTGCATTCTCTCTGCCATCTCCTCCCTGTGTGTGCGTTGCTGCATGCAGCAGCTGCGTGTGTGTGTGTAAACTGCCCCTCCCCTTCGCAAGCAGGCGTGGGAGAGAGAGATGTTTCGTCTCGATTTACACATGCTATTACTCCGGGGGTACTTCCATTCGCTTCGTCTTGATCTGTTGATGTTATTTCATGTCTCGTTTGTCCATTGTGACGGTGGGAAAGCCAGGGAAATGTCCCGGAGATATACTGAGAAATCTTTGTAACAGTAGTTTCCTGCGATCACAGCTGTTCACAGCTACGAGGCTGGGACCGCTTCCATTCGCTTCGTCTTGATCTTTAGATGTTATTTATTGTCTCATTTGTTCATTTTGATGGAGAAAAAGTTGTACATTTAGTGAATTCAGAGTTTCTAAGATGCACAAGTAGGCATGTTTGAGTACTCAGGTCCAGTGGCTCACTGCGTTAACGCTCGCCCCTGGATGCGGTTGGTCGCGTGTTCGAATCCATGCTGTGGCATACTTTTTTTCATTTTCACCCTTTTTCTATGTATCTCCAAAAAGTCAACTTTGACTTTTTCTGAGTCTGGAGGAATTCAAGGGGAGTTTTCAAGGGACTCTACCCGCCTTATGAGGCACTATTTTCGAATACTTTTTTCCATTTTCACCCTTTTTCTATGGATCTCCAAAAAGTAAACTTTGACTTTTTCTGAGTCTGGAGGAATTCAAGGGGAGTTTTCAAGGGACTCTACCCGCCTTATGAGGCACTATTTTCGAATACTTTTTTCCATTTTCACCCTTTTTCTATGGATCTCCAAAAAGTGAACTTTTACATTTTCTGAGTCTGGAGGAATTCAAGGGGAGTTTTCAGGGGAGTGCGTTCTCTCTGCCATCTCCTCCCTGTGTGTGCGTTGCTGCATGCAGCAGCTGCGTGTGTGTGTAAACTGCCCCTCCCCTTCGCAAGCAGGCGGGGGAGAGAGAGATGTTTCGTCTCGATTTACACATGCTATGACTCCGGGGGTACCTCCATTCGCTTCGTCTTGATCTGTTGATGTTATTTAATGTCTTGTTTGTCCATTGTGACTGTGGGAAAGCCAGGGAAATGTCCCTGAGATATACTGAGAAATCTTTGTAACAGTATTTTCCTGCGATCACAGCTGTTCACATCTACGAGGCTGGGACCGATTCCATTCGCTTCGTCTTGATCTGTAGATGTTATTTAATGTCTCATTTGTTCATTTTGATGGAGAAAAAGTTGTACATTTAGTGAATTCAGAGTTTCTAAGATGCAAAAGTAGGCATGTTTGATTACTCAGGTCCAGTGGCTCACTGCGTTAACGCTCGCCCCTGGATGCGGTTGGTCGCGTGTTCGAGTCCATGCTGTGGCATACTTTTTTTCATTTTCACCCTTTTTCTATGGATCTCCAAAAAGTCAACTTTGACTTTTTCTGACTCTGGAGGAATTCAAGGGGAGTTTTCAAGGGACTCTACCCGCCTTATGATGCACTATTTTCAAATACTTTTTTCCATTTTCACCCTTTTTCTATGGATCTCCAAAAAGTCAACTTTGACTTTTTCTGAGTCTGGAGGAATTCAAGGGGAGTTTTCAAGGGACTCTAGCCGCCTTATGAGGCACTATTTTCGAATACTTTTTTCCATTTTCACCCTTTTTCTATGGATCTCCAAAAAGTGAACTTTTACATTTTCTGAGTCTGGAGGAATTCAAGGGGAGTTTTCAGGGGAGTGCGTTCTCTCTGCCATCTCCTCCCTGTGTGTGCGTTGCTGCATGCAGCAGCTGCGTGTGTGTGTAAACTGCCCCTCCCCTTCGCTAGCAGGCGGGGGAGAGAGAGATGTTTCGTCTCGATTTACACATGCTATGACTCCGGGGGTACTTCCATTCGCTTCGTCTTGATCTGTTGATGTTATTTCATGTCTCGTTTGTCCATTGTGACGGTGGGAAAGCCAGGGAAATGTCCCGGAGATATACTGAGAAATCTTTGTAACAGCATTTTCCTGCGATCACAGCTGTTGGCAGCTACGAGGCTGGGACCGCTTCCATTCGCTTCGTCTTGATCTGTAGATGTTATTTAATGTCTCATTTGTTCATTTTGATGGAGAAAAAGTTGTACATTTAGTAAATTTCAGAGTGTCTAAGATGCACAAGTAGGCATGTTTGAGTACTCAGGTCCAGTGGCTCACTGTGTTAACGCTCGCCCCTGGATGCGGTTGGTCGAGTGTTCGAATCCATGCTGTGGCATTCTTTTTTTCATTTTCACCCTTTTTCTATGGATCTCCAAAAAGTGATCTTTTACATTTTCTGAGTCTGGAGGAATTCAAGGGGAGTTTTCAGGGGAGTGCGTTCTCTCTGCCATCTCCTCCCTGTGTGTGTGTTGCTGCATGCAGCAGCTGCGTGTGTGTGTAAACTGCCCCTCCCCCTCGCAAGCAGGCGGGGGAGAGAGAGATGTTTCGTCTCGATTTACACATGCTATGACTCCGGGGGTACTTCCATTCGCTTCGTCTTGATCTGTTGATGTTATTTCATGTCTCGTTTGTCCATTGTGACGGTGGGAAAGCCAGGGAAATGTCCCGGAGATATACTGAGAAATCTTTGTAACAGCATTTTCCTGCGATCACAGCTGTTCGCAGCTACGAGGCTGGGACCGCTTCCATTCGCTTCGTCTTGATCTGTAGATGTTATTTAATGTCTCATTTGTTCATTTTGATGGAGAAAAAGTTGTACATTTAGTAAATTCAGAGTGTCTAAGATGCACAAGTAGGCATGTTTGAGTACTCAGGTCCAGCGGCTCACTGCGTTAATGCTCGCCCCTGGATGCGGTTGGTCGCGTGTTCGAATCCATGCTGTGGCATTCTTTTTTTCATTTTCACCCTTTTTTCTATGGATCTCCAAAAAGTCAACTTTGACTTTTTCTGAGTCTGGAGGAATTCAAGGGGAGTTTTCAAGGGACTCTACCCGCCTTATGAGGCACTATTTTCGAATACTTTTTTCCATTTTCACCCTTTTTCTATGGATCTCCAAAAAGTGAACTTTTACATTTTCTGAGTCTGGAGGAATTCAAGGGGAGTTTTCAGGGGAGTGCGTTCTCTCTGCCATCTCCTCCCTGTGTGTGTGTTGCTGCATGCAGCAGCTGCGTGTGTGTGTAAACTGCCCCTCCCCCTCGCAAGCAGGCGGGGGAGAGAGAGATGTTTCGTCTCGATTTACACATGCTATGACTCCGGGGGTACTTCCATTCGCTTCGTCTTGATCTGTTGATGTTATTTCATGTCTCGTTTGTCCATTGTGACGGTGGGAAAGCCAGGGAAATGTCCCGGAGATATACTGAGAAATCTTTGTAACAGCATTTTCCTGCGATCACAGCTGTTCGCAGCTACGAGGCTGGGACCGCTTCCATTCGCTTCGTCTTGATCTGTAGATGTTATTTAATGTCTCATTTGTTCATTTTGATGGAGAAAAAGTTGTACATTTAGTAAATTCAGAGTGTCTAAGATGCACAAGTAGGCATGTTTGAGTACTCAGGTCCAGCGGCTCACTGCGTTAATGCTCGCCCCTGGATGCGGTTGGTCGCGTGTTCGAATCCATGCTGTGGCATTCTTTTTTTCATTTTCACCCTTTTTTCTATGGATCTCCAAAAAGTCAACTTTGACTTTTTCTGAGTCTGGAGGAATTCAAGGGGAGTTTTCAAGGGACTCTACCCGCCTTATGAGGCACTATTTTCGAATACTTTTTTCCATTTTCACCCTTTTTCTATGGATCTCCAAAAAGTGAACTTTTACATTTTCTGAGTCTGGAGGAATTCAAGGGGAGTTTTCAGGGGAGTGCGTTCTCTCTGCCATCTCTTCTTCCCTGTGTGTGCGTTGCTGCATGCAGCAGCTGCGTGTATGTGTGTAAGCTGCCCCTCCCCTTCGCAAGCAGGAGGGGGATAGAGAGATGTTTCGTCTTGATTTACACATGCTATGACTCCGGGGGTAGTTCCATTCGCTTCGTCTTGATCTGTTGATGTTATTTCATGTCTCGTTTGTCCATTGTGACGGTGGGAAAGCCAGGGAAATGTCCCGGAGATATACTGAGAAATCTTTGTAACAGCGTTTTCCTGCGATCACAGCTGTTCACAGCTACGAGGCTGGGACCGCTTCCATTCGCTTCGTCTTGATCTGTAGATGTTATTTCATGTCTCATTTGTTCATTTTGATGGAGAAAAAGTTGTACATTTAGTGAATTCAGAGTGTCTAAGATGCAAAAGTAGGCATGTTTGAGTACTCATGTCCAGTGGCTCACTGCGTTAACGCTCGCCCCTGGATGCGGTTGGTCGCGTGTTCGAATCCATGCCGTGGCATACTTTTTTTCATTTTCACCCTTTTTCTATGGATCTCCAAAAAGTCAACTTTGACTTTTTCTGAGTCTGGAGGAATTCAAGGGGAGTTTTCAAGGGACTCTACCCGCCTTATGAGACACTATTTTCGAATACTTTTTTCCATTTTCACAATTTTTCTATGGATCTCCAAAAAGTAAACTTTGACTTTTTCTGAGTCTGGAGGAATTCAAGGGGAGTTTTCAAGGGACTCTACCCGTCTTATGAGGCACTATTTTCGAATACTTTTTTCCATTTTCACCCTTTTTCTATGGATCTCCAAAAAGTGAACTTTTACATTTCTGAGTCTGGAGGAATTCAAGGGGAGTTTTCAGGGGAGTGCATTCTCTCTGCCATCTCCTCCCTCTGTGTGCGTTGCTGCATGCAGCAGCTGCGTGTGTGTGTGTAAACTGCCCCTCCCCTTCGCAAGCAGGCGGGGGAGAGAGAGATGTTTCGTCTCGATTTACACATGCTATGACTCCGGGGGTACTTCCATTCGCTTCGTCTTGATCTGTTGATGTTATTTCATGTCTTGTTTGTCCATTGTGACGGTGGGAAAGCCAGGGAAATGTCCCGGAGATATACTGAGAAATCTTTGTAACAGCATTTTCCTGCGATCACAGCTGTTCACAGCTACGAGGCTGGGACAACTTCCATTCGCTTCGTCTTGATCTGTAGATGTTATTTCATGTCTCATTTGTTCATTTTGATGGAGAAAAAGTTGTACATTTAGTGAATTCAGAGTGTCTAAGATGCAAAAGTAGGCATCTTTGAGTACTCAGGTCCAGTGGCTCACTGTGTTAACGCTCGCCCCTGGATGCGGTTGGTCGCGTGTTCGAATCCATGCTGTGGCATTCTTTTTTTCATTTTCACCCTTTTTCTATGGATCTCCAAAAAGTGAACTTTTACATTTTCTGAGTCTGGAGGAATTCAAGGGGAGTTTTCAGGGGAGTGCATTCTCTCTGCCATCTCCTCCCTCTGTGTGCGTTGCTGCATGCAGCAGCTGTGTGTGTGTGTGTAAACTGCTCCTCCCCTTCGCAAGCAGGCAGGGGAGAGAGAGATGTTTCGTCTCGATTTACACATGCTATGACTCCGGGGGTACTTCCATTCGCTTCGTCTTGATCTGTTGATGTTATTTCATGTCTCGTTTTTCCATTGTGACGGTGGGAAAGCAAGGGAAATGTCCCGGAGATATACTGAGAAATCTTTGTAACAGCATTTTCCTGCGATCACAGCTGTTCACAGCTACGAGGCAAGGACCGCTTCCATTCGCTTCGTCTTGATCTGTAGATGTTATTTCATGTCTCATTTGTTCATTTTGATGGAGAAAAAGTTGTACATTTAGTGAATTCAGAGTGTCTAAGATGCAAAAGTTGGCATGTTTGAGTACTCAGGTCCAGTGGCTCACTGTGTTAACGCTCGCCCCTGGATGCGGTTGGTCGCGTGTTCGAATCCATGCTGTGGCATTCTTTTTTTCATTTTCACCCTTTTTTCTATGGATCTCCAAAAAGTCAACTTTTACATTTTCTGAGTCTGGAGGAATTCAAGGGGAGTTTTCAAGGGACTCTACCCGCCTTATGAGACACTATTTTCGAATACTTTTTTCCATTTTCACAATTTTTCTATGGATCTCCAAAAAGTAAACTTTGACTTTTTCCTAGTCTGGAGGAATTCAAGGGGAGTTTTCAAGGGACTCTACCCGCCTTATGAGGCACTATTTTCGAATACTTTTTTCCATTTTCACCCTTTTTCTATGGATCTCCAAAAAGTGAACTTTTACATTTCTGAGTCTGGAGGAATTCAAGGGGAGTTTTCAGGGGAGTGCATTCTCTCTGCCATCTCCTCCCTCTGTGTGCGTTGCTGCATGCAGCAGCTGCGTGTGTGTGTGTAAACTGCCCCTCCCCTTCGCAAGCAGGCGGGGGAGAGAGAGATGTTTCGTCTCGATTTACACATGCTATGACTCCGGGGGTACTTCCATTCGCTTCGTCTTGATCTGTTGATGTTATTTCATGTCTTGTTTGTCCATTGTGACGGTGGGAAAGCCAGGGAAATGTCCCGGAGATATACTGAGAAATCTTTGTAACAGCATTTTCCTGCGATCACAGCTGTTCACAGCTACGAGGCTGGGACAACTTCCATTCGCTTCGTCTTGATCTGTAGATGTTATTTCATGTCTCATTTGTTCATTTTGATGGAGAAAAAGTTGTACATTTAGTGAATTCAGAGTGTCTAAGATGCAAAAGTAGGCATCTTTGAGTACTCAGGTCCAGTGGCTCACTGTGTTAACGCTCGCCCCTGGATGCGGTTGGTCGCGTGTTCGAATCCATGCTGTGGCATTCTTTTTTTCATTTTCACCCTTTTTCTATGGATCTCCAAAAAGTGAACTTTTACATTTTCTGAGTCTGGAGGAATTCAAGGGGAGTTTTCAGGGGAGTGCATTCTCTCTGCCATCTCCTCCCTCTGTGTGCGTTGCTGCATGCAGCAGCTGCGTGTGTGTGTGTAAACTGCTCCTCCCCTTCGCAAGCAGGCAGGGGAGAGAGAGATGTTTCGTCTCGATTTACACATGCTATGACTCCGGGGGTACTTCCATTCGCTTCGTCTTGATCTGTTGATGTTATTTCATGTCTCGTTTTTCCATTGTGACGGTGGGAAAGCAAGGGAAATGTCCCGGAGATATACTGAGAAATCTTTGTAACAGCATTTTCCTGCGATCACAGCTGTTCACAGCTACGAGGCAAGGACCGCTTCCATTCGCTTCGTCTTGATCTGTAGATGTTATTTCATGTCTCATTTGTTCATTTTGATGGAGAAAAAGTTGTACATTTAGTGAATTCAGAGTGTCTAAGATGCAAAAGTTGGCATGTTTGAGTACTCAGGTCCAGTGGCTCACTGTGTTAACGCTCGCCCCTGGATGCGGTTGGTCGCGTGTTCGAATCCATGCTCTGGCATTCTTTTTTTCATTTTCACCCTTTTTCTATGGATCTCCAAAAAGTGATCTTTTACATTTTCTGAGTCTGGAGGAATTCAAGGGGAGTTTTCAGGGGAGTGCGTTCTCTCTGCCATCTCCTCCCTGTGTGTGTGTTGCTGCATGCAGCAGCTGCGTGTGTGTGTAAACTGCCCCTCCCCCTCGCAAGCAGGCGGGGGAGAGAGAGATGTTTCGTCTCGATTTACACATGCTATGACTCCGGGGGTACCTCCATTCGCTTCGTCTTGATCTGTTGATGTTATTTCATGTCTCGTTTGTCCATTGTGACGGTGGGAAAGCCAGGGAAATGTCCCGGAGATATACTGATAAATCTTTGTAACAATATTTTCCTGCGATCACAGCTCTTCACAGCTACGAGGCTGGGACCGCTTCCATTCGCTTCGTCTTGATCTGTAGATGTTATTTAATGTCTCATTTGTTCATTTTGATGGAGAAAAAGTTGTACATTTAGTGAATTCAGAGTTTCTAAGATGCAAAAGTAGGCATGTTTGAGTACTCAGGTCCAGTGGCTCACTGCGTTAATGCTCGCCCCTGGATGCGGTTGGTCGCGTGTTCGAATCCATACTGTGGCATACTTTTTTTCATTTTCACCCTTTTTCTATGGATCTCCAAAAAGTCAACTTTGACTTTTTCTGAGTCTGGAGGAATTCAAGGGGAGTTTTCAAGGGACTCCACCCGCCTTATGAGGCACTATTTTCGAATACTTTTTTCCATTTTCACCCTTTTTCTATGGATCTCCAAAAAGTGAACTTTTACATTTTCTGAGTCTGGAGGAATTCAAGGGGAGTTTTCAGGGGAGTGCATTCTCTCTGCCATCTCCTCCCTCTGTGTGCGTTGCTGCATGCAGCAGCTGCGTGTGTGTGTGTAAACTGCTCCTCCCCTTCGCAAGCAGGCGGGGGAGAGAGAGATGTTTCGTCTCGATTTACACATGCTATGACTCCGGGGGAACTTCCATTCGCTTCGTCTTGATCTGTTGATGTTATTTCATGTCTCGTTTGTCCATTGTGACGGTGGCAAAGCCAGGGAAATGTCCCGGAGATATACTGAGAAATCTTTGTAACAGCATTTTCCTGCGATCACAGCTGTTCACAGCTACGAGGCTGGGACCGCTTCCATTCGCTTCGTCTTGATCTGTAGATGTTATTTCATGTCTCATTTGTTCATTTTGATGGAGAAAAAGTTGTACATTTAGTGAATTCAGAGTGTCTAAGATGCAAAAGTAGGCATGTTTGAGTACTCATGTCCAGTGGCTCACTGCGTTAACGCTCGCCCCTGGATGCGGTTGGTCGCGTGTTCGAATCCATGCTGTGGCATTCTTTTTTTCATTTTCACCCTTTTTTCTATGGATCTCCAAAAAGTCAACTTTTACATTTTCTGAGTCTGGAGGAATTCAAGGGGAGTTTTCAAGGGACTCTACCCGCCTTATGAAGCACTATTTTCGAATACTTTTTTCCATTTTCACCCTTTTTCTATGGATCTCCAAAAAGTCAACTTTGACTTTTTCTGAGTCTGGAGGAATTCAAGGGGAGTTTTCAAGGGACTCCACCCGCCTTATGAGGCACTATTTTCGAATACTTTTTTCCATTTTCACCCTTTTTCTATGGATCTCCAAAAAGTGAACTTTTACATTTTCTGAGTCTGGAGGAATTCAAGGGGAGTTTTCAGGGGAGTGCATTCTCTCTGCCATCTCCTCCCTCTGTGTGCGTTGCTGCATGCAGCAGCTGCGTGTGTGTGTGTAAACTGCTCCTCCCCTTCGCAAGCAGGCGGGGGAGAGAGAGATGTTTCGTCTCGATTTACACATGCTATGACTCCGGGGGAACTTCCATTCGCTTCGTCTTGATCTGTTGATGTTATTTCATGTCTCGTTTGTCCATTGTGACGGTGGCAAAGCCAGGGAAATGTCCCGGAGATATACTGAGAAATCTTTGTAACAGCATTTTCCTGCGATCACAGCTGTTCACAGCTACGAGGCTGGGACCGCTTCCATTCGCTTCGTCTTGATCTGTAGATGTTATTTCATGTCTCATTTGTTCATTTTGATGGAGAAAAAGTTGTACATTTAGTGAATTCAGAGTGTCTAAGATGCAAAAGTAGGCATGTTTGAGTACTCATGTCCAGTGGCTCACTGCGTTAACGCTCGCCCCTGGATGCGGTTGGTCGCGTGTTCGAATCCATGCTGTGGCATTCTTTTTTTCATTTTCACCCTTTTTTCTATGGATCTCCAAAAAGTCAACTTTTACATTTTCTGAGTCTGGAGGAATTCAAGGGGAGTTTTCAAGGGACTCTACCCGCCTTATGAAGCACTATTTTCGAATACTTTTTTCCATTTTCACCCTTTTTCTATGGATCTCCAAAAAGTCAACTTTGACTTTTTCTGAGTCTGGAGGAATTCAAGGGGAGTTTTCAAGGGACTCCACCCGCCTTATGAGGCACTATTTTCGAATACTTTTTTCCATTTTCACCCTTTTTCTATGGATCTCCAAAAAGTGAACTTTTACATTTTCTGAGTCTGGAGGAATTCAAGGGGAGTTTTCAGGGGAGTGCATTCTCTCTGCCATCTCCTCCCTCTGTGTGCGTTGCTGCATGCAGCAGCTGCGTGTGTGTGTGTAAACTGCTCCTCCCCTTCGCAAGCAGGCGGGGGAGAGAGAGATGTTTCGTCTCGATTTACACATGCTATGACTCCGGGGGAACTTCCATTCGCTTCGTCTTGATCTGTTGATGTTATTTCATGTCTCGTTTGTCCATTGTGACGGTGGCAAAGCCAGGGAAATGTCCCGGAGATATACTGAGAAATCTTTGTAACAGCATTTTCCTGCGATCACAGCTGTTCACAGCTACGAGGCTGGGACCGCTTCCATTCGCTTCGTCTTGATCTGTAGATGTTATTTCATGTCTCATTTGTTCATTTTGATGGAGAAAAAGTTGTACATTTAGTGAATTCAGAGTGTCTAAGATGCAAAAGTAGGCATGTTTGAGTACTCATGTCCAGTGGCTCACTGCGTTAACGCTCGCCCCTGGATGCGGTTGGTCGCGTGTTCGAATCCATGCTGTGGCATACTTTTTTTCATTTTCACCCTTTTTCTATGGATCTCCAAAAAGTCAACTTTGACTTTTTCTGAGTCTGGAGGAATTCAAGGGGAGTTTTCAAGGGACTCTACCCGCCTTATGAGACACTATTTTCGAATACTTTTTTCCATTTTCACAATTTTTCTATGGATCTCCAAAAAGTGAACTTTTACATTTTCTGAGTCTGGAGGAATTCAAGGGGAGTTTTCAGGGGAGTGCATTCTCTCTGCCATCTCCTCCCTCTGTGTGCGTTGCTGCATGCAGCAGCTGCGTGTGTGTGTGTGTAAACTGCCCCTCCCCTTCGCAAGCAGGCGGGGGAGAGATAGATGTTTCGTCTCGATGTACACATGCTATGACTCCGGGGGTACTTCCATTCGCTTCGTCTTGATCTGTTGATGTTATTTCATGTCTCGTTTGTCCATTGTGACGGTGGGAAAGCCAGGGAAATGTCCCGGAGATATACTGAGAAATCTTTGTAACAGTATTTTCCTGCGATCACAGCTGTTCACAGCTACGAGGCTGGGACCGCTTCCATTCGCTTCGTCTTGATCTGTAGATGTTATTTAAAGTCTCAGTTGTTCATTTTGATGGAGAAAAAGTTGTACATTTAGTGAATTCAGAGTTTCTAAGATGCAAAAGTAGGCATGTTTGAGTACTCAGGTCCAGTGGCTCACTGCGTTAATGCTCGCCCCTGGATGCGGTTGGTCGCGTGTTCGAATCCATGCTGTGGCATTCTTTTTTTCATTTTCACCCTTTTTCTATGGATCTCCAAAAAGTGATCTTTTACATTTTCTGAGTCTGGAGGAATTCAAGGGGAGTTTTCAGGGGAGTGCGTTCTCTCTGCCATCTCCTCCCTGTGTGTGTGTTGCTGCATGCAGCAGCTGCGTGTGTGTGTAAACTGCCCCTCCCCCTCGCAAGCAGGCGGGGGAGAGAGAGATGTTTCGTCTCGATGTACACATGCTATGACTCCGGGGGTACTTCCATTCGCTTCGTCTTGATCTGTTGATGTTATTTCATGTCTCGTTTGTCCATTGTGACGGTGGGAAAGCCAGGGAAATGTCCCGGAGATATACTGAGAAATCTTTGTAACAGTATTTTCCTGCGATCACAGCTGTTCACAGCTACGAGGCTGGGACCGCTTCCATTCGCTTCGTCTTGATCTGTAGATGTTATTTAATGTCTCAGTTGTTCATTTTGATGGAGAAAAAGTTGTACATTTAGTGAATTCAGAGTTTCTAAGATGCAAAAGTAGGCATGTTTGAGTACTCAGGTCCAGTGGCTCACTGCGTTAATGCTCGCCCCTGGATGCGGTTGGTCGCGTGTTCGAATCCATACTGTGGCATTCTTTTTTTCATTTTCACCCTTTTTCTATGGATCTCCAAAAAGTCAACTTTGACTTTTTCTGAGTCTGGAGGAATTCAAGGGGAGTTTTCAAGGGACTCCACCCGCCTTATGAGGCACTATTTTCGAATACTTTTTTCGATTTTCACCCTTTTTCTATGGATCTCCAAAAAGTGAACTTTTACATTTTCTGAGTCTGGAGGAATTCAAGGGGAGTTTTCAGGGGAGTGCATTCTCTCTGCCATCTCCTCCCTCTGTGTGCGTTGCTGCATGCAGCAGCTGCGTGTGTGTGTGTAAACTGCTCCTCCCCTTCGCAAGCAGGCGGGGGAGAGAGAGATGTTTCGTCTCGATTTACACATGCTATGACTCCGGGGGAACTTCCATTCGCTTCGTCTTGATCTGTTGATGTTATTTCATGTCTCGTTTGTCCATTGTGACGGTGGCAAAGCCAGGGAAATGTCCCGGAGATATACTGAGAAATCTTTGTAACAGCATTTTCCTGCGATCACAGCTGTTCACAGCTACGAGGCTGGGACCGCTTCCATTCGCTTCGTCTTGATCTGTAGATGTTATTTCATGTCTCATTTGTTCATTTTGATGGAGAAAAAGTTGTACATTTAGTGAATTCAGAGTGTCTAAGATGCAAAAGTAGGCATGTTTGAGTACTCATGTCCAGTGGCTCACTGCGTTAACGCTCGCCCCTGGATGCGGTTGGTCGCGTGTTTGAATCCATGCTGTGGCATACTTTTTTTCATTTTCACCCTTTTTCTATGGATCTCCAAAAAGTCAACTTTGACTTTTTCTGAGTCTGGAGGAATTCAAGGGGAGTTTTCAAGGGACTCTACCCGCCTTATGAGACACTATTTTCGAATACTTTTTTCCATTTTCACAATTTTTCTATGGATCTCCAAAAAGTGAACTTTTACATTTTCTGAGTCTGGAGGAATTCAAGGGGAGTTTTCAGGGGACTGCATTCTCTCTGCCATCTCCTCCCTCTGTGTGCGTTGCTGCATGCAGCAGCTGCGTGTGTGTGTGTGTAAACTGCCCCTCCCCTTCGCAAGCAGGCGGGGGAGAGATAGATGTTTCGTCTCGATGTACACATGCTATGACTCCGGGGGTACTTCCATTCGCTTCGTCTTGATCTGTTGATGTTATTTCATGTCTCGTTTGTCCATTGTGACGGTGGGAAAGCCAGGGAAATGTCCCGGAGATATACTGAGAAATCTTTGTAACAGTATTTTCCTGCGATCACAGCTGTTCACAGCTACGAGGCTGGGACCGCTTCCATTCCCTTCGTCTTGATCTGTAGATGTTATTTAATGTCTCAGTTGTTCATTTTGATGGAGAAAAAGTTGTACATTTAGTGAATTCAGAGTTTCTAAGATGCAAAAGTAGGCATGTTTGAGTACTCAGGTCCAGTGGCTCACTGCGTTAATGCTCGCCCCTGGATGCGGTTGGTCGCGTGTTCGAATCCATGCTGTGGCATTCTTTTTTTCATTTTCACCCTTTTTCTATGGATCTCCAAAAAGTGATCTTTTACATTTTCTGAGTCTGGAGGAATTCAAGGGGAGTTTTCAGGGGAGTGCGTTCTCTCTGCCATCTCCTCCCTGTGTGTGTGTTGCTGCATGCAGCAGCTGCGTGTGTGTGTAAACTGCCCCTCCCCCTCGCAAGCAGGCGGGGGAGAGAGAGATGTTTCGTCTCGATTTACACATGCTATGACTCCGGGGGTACTTCCATTCGCTTCGTCTTGATCTGTTGATGTTATTTCATGTCTCGTTTGTCCATTGTGACGGTGGGAAAGCCAGGGAAATGTCCCGGAGATATACTGAGAAATCTTTGTAACAGCATTTTCCTGCGATCACAGCTGTTCGCAGCTACGAGGCTGGGACCGCTTCCATTCGCTTCGTCTTGATCTGTAGATGTTATTTCATGTCTCATTTGTTCATTTTGATGGAGAAAAAGTTGTACATTTAGTGAATTCAGAGTTTCTAAGATGCAAATGTAGGCATGTTTGAGTACTCAGGTCCAGTGGCTCACCGCGTTAATGCTCGCCCCTGGATGTGGTTGGTCGCGTGTTTGAATCCATGCTGTGGCATACTTTTTTTCATTTTCACCCTTTTTTCTATGGATCTCCAAAAAGTCAACTTTGACTTTTTCTGAGTCTGGAGGAATTCAAGGGGAGTTTTCAAGGGACTCCACCCGCCTTATGAGGCACTATTTTCGAATACTTTTTTCCATTTTCACCCTTTTTCTATGGATCTCCAAAAAGTGAACTTTTACATTTTCTGAGTCTGGAGGAATTCAAGGGGAGTTTTCAGGGGAGTGCATTCTCTCTGCCATCTCCTCCCTCTGTGTGCATTGCTGCATGCAGCAGCTGCGTGTGTGTGTGTAAACTGCTCCTCCCCTTCGCAAGCAGGCGGGGGAGAGAGAGATGTTTCGTCTCGATTTACACATGCTATGACTCCGGGGGAACTTCCATTCGCTTCGTCTTGATCTGTTGATGTTATTTCATGTCTCGTTTGTCCATTGTGACGGTGGCAAAGCCAGGGAAATGTCCCGGAGATATACTGAGAAATCTTTGTAACAGCATTTTCCTGCGATCACAGCTGTTCACAGCTACGAGGCTGGGACCGCTTCCATTCGCTTCGTCTTGATCTGTAGATGTTATTTCATGTCTCATTTGTTCATTTTGATGGAGAAAAAGTTGTACATTTAGTGAATTCAGAGTGTCTAAGATGCAAAAGTAGGCATGTTTGAGTACTCATGTCCAGTGGCTCACTGCGTTAACGCTCGCCCCTGGATGCGGTTGGTCGCGTGTTCGAATCCATGCTGTGGCATACTTTTTTTCATTTTCACCCTTTTTCTATGGATCTCCAAAAAGTCAACTTTGACTTTTTCTGAGTCTGGAGGAATTCAAGGGGAGTTTTCAAGGGACTCTACCCGCCTTATGAGACACTATTTTCGAATACTTTTTTCCATTTTCACAATTTTTCTATGGATCTCCAAAAAGTGAACTTTTACATTTTCTGAGTCTGGAGGAATTCAAGGGGAGTTTTCAGGGGAGTGCATTCTCTCTGCCATCTCCTCCCTGTGTGTGCGTTGCTGCATGCAGCAGCTGCGTGTGTGTGTGTAAACTGCCCCTCCCCTTCGCAAGCAGGCGTGGGAGAGAGAGATGTTTCGTCTCGATTTACACATGCTATTACTCCGGGGGTACTTCCATTCGCTTCGTCTTGATCTGTTGATGTTATTTCATGTCTCGTTTGTCCATTGTGACGGTGGGAAAGCCAGGGAAATGTCCCGGAGATATACTGAGAAATCTTTGTAACAGTATTTTCCTGCGATCACAGCTGTTCACAGCTACGAGGCTGGGACCGCTTCCATTCGCTTCGTCTTGATCTGTAGATGTTATTTAATGTCTCAGTTGTTCATTTTGATGGAGAAAAAGTTGTACATTTAGTGAATTCAGAGTTTCTAAGATGCAAAAGTAGGCATGTTTGAGTACTCAGGTCCAGTGGCTCACTGCGTTAATGCTCGCCCCTGGATGCGGTTGGTCGCGTGTTCGAATCCATGCTGTGGCATTCTTTTTTTCATTTTCACCCTTTTTCTATGGATCTCCAAAAAGTGATCTTTTACATTTTCTGAGTCTGGAGGAATTCAAGGGGAGTTTTCAGGGGAGTGCGTTCTCTCTGCCATCTCCTCCCTGTGTGTGTGTTGCTGCATGCAGCAGCTGCGTGTGTGTGTAAACTGCCCCTCCCCCTCGCAAGCAGGCGGGGGAGAGAGAGATGTTTCGTCTCGATGTACACATGCTATGACTCCGGGGGTACTTCCATTCGCTTCGTCTTGATCTGTTGATGTTATTTCATGTCTCGTTTGTCCATTGTGACGGTGGGAAAGCCAGGGAAATGTCCCGGAGATATACTGAGAAATCTTTGTAACAGTAGTTTCCTGCGATCACAGCTGTTCACAGCTACGAGGCTGGGACCGCTTCCATTCGCTTCGTCTTGATCTTTAGATGTTATTTATTGTCTCATTTGTTCATTTTGATGGAGAAAAAGTTGTACATTTAGTGAATTCAGAGTTTCTAAGATGCACAAGTAGGCATGTTTGAGTACTCAGGTCCAGTGGCTCACTGCGTTAACGCTCGCCCCTGGATGCGGTTGGTCGCGTGTTCGAATCCATGCTGTGGCATACTTTTTTTCATTTTCACCCTTTTTCTATGGATCTCCAAAAAGTGATCTTTTACATTTTCTGAGTCTGGAGGAATTCAAGGGGAGTTTTCAGGGGAGTGCGTTCTCTCTGCCATCTCCTCCCTGTGTGTGTGTTGCTGCATGCAGCAGCTGCGTGTGTGTGTAAACTGCCCCTCCCCCTCGCAAGCAGGCGGGGGAGAGAGAGATGTTTCGTCTCGATTTACACATGCTATGACTCCGGGGGTACTTCCATTCGCTTCGTCTTGATCTGTTGATGTTATTTCATGTCTCGTTTGTCCATTGTGACGGTGGGAAAGCCAGGGAAATGTCCCGGAGATATACTGAGAAATCTTTGTAACAGTAGTTTCCTGCGATCACAGCTGTTCACAGCTACGAGGCTGGGACCGCTTCCATTCACTTCGTCTTGATCTTTAGATGTTATTTATTGTCTCATTTGTTCATTTTGATGGAGAAAAAGTTGTACATTTAGTGAATTCAGAGTTTCTAAGATGCACAAGTAGGCATGTTTGAGTACTCAGGTCCAGTGGCTCACTGCGTTAACGCTCGCCCCTGGATGCGGTTGGTCGCGTGTTCGAATCCATGCTGTGGCATACTTTTTTTCATTTTCACCCTTTTTCTATGTATCTCCAAAAAGTCAACTTTGACTTTTTCTGAGTCTGGAGGAATTCAAGGGGAGTTTTCAAGGGACTCTACCCGCCTTATGAGGCACTATTTTCGAATACTTTTTTCCATTTTCACCCTTTTTCTATGGATCTCCAAAAAGTAAACTTTGACTTTTTCTGAGTCTGGAGGAATTCAAGGGGAGTTTTCAAGGGACTCTACCCGCCTTATGAGGCACTATTTTCGAATACTTTTTTCCATTTTCACCCTTTTTCTATGGATCTCCAAAAAGTCAACTTTGACTTTTTCTGAGTCTGGAGGAATTCAAGGGGAGTTTTCAAGGGACTCTACCCGCCTTATGAGGCACTATTTTCGAATACTTTTTTCCATTTTCACCCTTTTTCTATGGATCTCCAAAAAGTGAACTTTTACATTTTCTGAGTCTGGAGGAATTCAAGGGGAGTTTTCAGGGGAGTGCATTCTCTCTGCCATCTCCTCCCTCTGTGTGCGTTGCTGCATGCAGCAGCTGCGTGTGTGTGTGTGTAAACTGCCCCTCCCCTTCGCAAGCAGGCAGGGGAGAGAGAGATGTTTCGTCTCGATTTACACATGCTATGACTCCGTGGGTAGTTCCATTCGCTTCGTCTTGAACTATTGATGTTATTTCATGTCTCGTTTGTCCATTGTGACGGTGGGAAAGCCAGGGAAATGTCCCGGAGATATACTGAGAAATCTTTGTAACAGCATTTTCCTGCGATCACAGCTGTTCGCAGCTACGAGGCTGGGACCGCTTCCATTCGCTTCGTCTTGATCTGTAGATGTTATTTAATGTCTCATTTGTTCATTTTGATGGAGAAAAAGTTGTACATTTAGTAAATTTCAGAGTGTCTAAGATGCACAAGTAGGCATGTTTGAGTACTCAGGTCCAGTGGCTCACTGTGTTAACGCTCGCCCCTGGATGCGGTTGGTCGCGTGTTCGAATCCATGCTGTGGCATTCTTTTTTTCATTTTCACCCTTTTTCTATGGATCTCCAAAAAGTGATCTTTTACATTTTCTGAGTCTGGAGGAATTCAAGGGGAGTTTTCAGGGGAGTGCGTTCTCTCTGCCATCTCCTCCCTGTGTGTGTGTTGCTGCATGCAGCAGCTGCGTGTGTGTGTAAACTGCCCCTCCCCCTCGCAAGCAGGCGGGGGAGAGAGAGATGTTTCGTCTCGATTTACACATGCTATGACACCGGGGGTACTTCCATTCGCTTCGTCTTGATCTGTTGATGTTATTTCATGTCTCGTTTGTCCATTGTGACGGTGGGAAAGCCAGGGAAATGTCCCGGAGATATACTGAGAAATCTTTGTAACAGCATTTTCCTGCGATCACAGCTGTTCACAGCTACGAGGCTGGGACTGCTTCCATTCGCTTCGTCTTGATCTGTAGATGTTATTTAATGTCTAATTTGTTCATTTTGATGGAGAAAAAGTTGTAGATTTAGTGAATTCAGAGTTTCTAAGATGCAAATGTAGGCATGTTTGAGTACTCAGGTCCAGTGGCTCACTGCGTTAACGCTCGCCACTGGATGCGGTTGGTTGCGTGTTCGAATCCATGCTGTGGCATACTTTTTTTCATTTTCACCCTTTTTCTATGGATCTCCAAAAAGTCAACTTTGACTTTTTCTGAGTCTGGAGGAATTCAAGGGCAGTTTTTAAGGGACTCTACCCGCCTTATGAGACACTATTTTCGAATACTTTTTTCCATTTTCACCATTTTTCTATGGATCTCCAATAAGTGATCTTTTACATTTTCTGAGTCTGGAGGAATTCAAGGGGAGTTTTCAGGGGAGTGCGTTCTCTCTGCCATCTCCTCCCTGTGTGTGTGTTGCTGCATGCAGCAGCTGCGTGTGTGTGTAAACTGCCCCTCCCCCTCGCAAGCAGGCGGGGGAGAGAGAGATGTTTCGTCTCGATTTACACATGCTATGACTCCGGGGGTACCTCCATTCGCTTCGTCTTGATCTGTTGATGTTATTTCATGTCTCGTTTGTCCATTGTGACGGTGGGAAAGCCAGGGAAATGTCCTGGAGATATACTGATAAATCTTTGTAACAATATTTTCCTGCGATCACAGCTGTTCACAGCTACGAGGCTGGGACCGCTTCCATTCGCTTCGTCTTGATCTGTAGATGTTATTTAATGTCTCATTTGTTCATTTTGATGGAGAAAAAGTTGTACATTTAGTGAATTCAGAGTTTCTAAGATGCACAAGTAGGCATGTTTGAGTACTCAGGTCCAGTGGCTCACTGCGTTAACGCTCGCCCCTGGATGCGGTTGGTCGCGTGTTCGAATCCATGCTGTGGCATACTTTTTTTCATTTTCACCCTTTTTCTATGGATCTCCAAAAAGTCAACTTTGACTTTTTCTGAGTCTGGAGGAATTCAAGGGGAGTTTTCAAGGGACTCTACCCGCTTTATGAGGCACTAATTTCGAATACTTGTTTTCCATTTTCACCCTTTTTCTATGGATCTCCAAAAAGTCAACTTTGACTTTTTCTGAGTCTGGAGGAATTCAAGGGCAGTTTTTAAGGGACTCTACCCGCCTTATGAGGCACTATTTTCGAATACTTTTTTCCATTTTCACCCTTTTTCTATGGATCTCCAAAAAGTGAACTTTTACATTTTCTGAGTCTGGAGGAATTCAAGGGGAGTTTTCAGGGGAGTGCATTCTCTCTGCCATCTCCTCCCTCTGTGTGCGTTGCTGCATGCAGCAGCTGCGTGTGTGTGTGTGTAAACTGCCCCTCCCCTTCGCAAGCAGGCAGGGGATAGAGAGATGTTTCGTCTCGATTTACACATGCTATGACTCCGTGGGTAGTTCCATTCGCTTCGTCTTGAACTATTGATGTTATTTCATGTCTCGTTTGTCCATTGTGACGGTGGGAAAGCCAGGGAAATGTCCCGGAGATATACTGAGAAATCTTTGTAACAGCATTTTCCTGCGATCACAGCTGTTCGCAGCTACGAGGCTGGGACCGCTTCCATTCGCTTCGTCTTGATCTGTAGATGTTATTTAATGTCTCATTTGTTCATTTTGATGGAGAAAAAGTTGTACATTTAGTAAATTTCAGAGTGTCTAAGATGCACAAGTAGGCATGTTTGAGTACTCAGGTCCAGTGGCTCACTGTGTTAACGCTCGCCCCTGGATGCGGTTGGTCGCGTGTTCGAATCCATGCTGTGGCATTCTTTTTTTCATTTTCACCCTTTTTCTATGGATCTCCAAAAAGTGATCTTTTACATTTTCTGAGTCTGGAGGAATTCAAGGGGAGTTTTCAGGGGAGTGCGTTCTCTCTGCCATCTCCTCCCTGTGTGTGTGTTGCTGCATGCAGCAGCTGCGTGTGTGTGTAAACTGCCCCTCCCCCTCGCAAGCAGGCGGGGGAGAGAGAGATGTTTCGTCTCGATTTACACATGCTATGACACCGGGGGTACTTCCATTCGCTTCGTCTTGATCTGTTGATGTTATTTCATGTCTCGTTTGTCCATTGTGACGGTGGGAAAGCCAGGGAAATGTCCCGGAGATATACTGAGAAATCTTTGTAACAGCATTTTCCTGCGATCACAGCTGTTCACAGCTACGAGGCTGGGACTGCTTCCATTCGCTTCGTCTTGATCTGTAGATGTTATTTAATGTCTAATTTGTTCATTTTGATGGAGAAAAAGTTGTAGATTTAGTGAATTCAGAGTTTCTAAGATGCAAATGTAGGCATGTTTGAGTACTCAGGTCCAGTGGCTCACTGCGTTAACGCTCGCCACTGGATGCGGTTGGTTGCGTGTTCGAATCCATGCTGTGGCATACTGTTTTTCATTTTCACCCTTTTTCTATGGATCTCCAAAAAGTCAACTTTGACTTTTTCTGAGTCTGGAGGAATTCAAGGGCAGTTTTTAAGGGACTCTACCCGCCTTATGAGACACTATTTTCGAATACTTTTTTCCATTTTCACCCTTTTTCTATGGATCTCCAATAAGTGATCTTTTACATTTTCTGAGTCTGGAGGAATTCAAGGGGAGTTTTCAGGGGAGTGCGTTCTCTCTGCCATCTCCTCCCTGTGTGTGTGTTGCTGCATGCAGCAGCTGCGTGTGTGTGTAAACTGCCCCTCCCCCTCGCAAGCAGGCGGGGGAGAGAGAGATGTTTCGTCTCGATTTACACATGCTATGACTCCGGGGGTACCTCCATTCGCTTCGTCTTGATCTGTTGATGTTATTTCATGTCTCGTTTGTCCATTGTGACGGTGGGAAAGCCAGGGAAATGTCCTGGAGATATACTGATAAATCTTTGTAACAATATTTTCCTGCGATCACAGCTGTTCACAGCTACGAGGCTGGGACCGCTTCCATTCGCTTCGTCTTGATCTGTAGATGTTATTTAATGTCTCATTTGTTCATTTTGATGGAGAAAAAGTTGTACATTTAGTGAATTCAGAGTTTCTAAGATGCACAAGTAGGCATGTTTGAGTACTCAGGTCCAGTGGCTCACTGCGTTAACGCTCGCCCCTGGATGCGGTTGGTCGCGTGTTCGAATCCATGCTGTGGCATACTTTTTTTCATTTTCACCCTTTTTCTATGGATCTCCAAAAAGTCAACTTTGACTTTTTCTGAGTCTGGAGGAATTCAAGGGGAGTTTTCAAGGGACTCTACCCTCTTTATGAGGCACTAATTTCGAATACTTGTTTTCCATTTTCACCCTTTTTCTATGGATCTCCAAAAAGTCAACTTTGACTTTTTCTGAGTCTGGAGGAATTCAAGGGCAGTTTTTAAGGGACTCTACCCGCCTTATGAGGCACTATTTTCGAATACTTTTTTCCATTTTCACCCTTTTTCTATGGATCTCCAATAAGTGATCTTTTACATTTTCTGAGTCTGGAGGAATTCAAGGGGAGTTTTCAGGGGAGTGTGTTCTCTCTGCCATCTCCTCCCTGTGTGTGTGTTGCTGCATGCAGCAGCTGCGTGTGTGTGTAAACTGCCCCTCCCCCTCGCAAGCAGGCGGGGGAGAGAGAGATGTTTCGTCTCGATTTACACATGCTATGACTCCGGGGGTACCTCCATTCGCTTCGTCTTGATCTGTTGATGTTATTTCATGTCTCGTTTGTCCATTGTGACGGTGGGAAAGCCAGGGAAATGTCCCGGAGATATACTGATAAATCTTTGTAACAATATTTTCCTGCGATCACAGCTGTTCACAGCTACGAGGCTGGGACCGCTTCCATTCGCTTCGTCTTGATCTGTAGATGTTATTTAATGTCTCAGTTGTTCATTTTGATGGAGAAAAAGTTGTACATTTAGTGAATTCAGAGTTTCTAAGATGCAAAAGTAGGCATGTTTGAGTACTCAGGTCCAGTGGCTCACTGCGTTAATGCTCGCCCCTGGATGCGGTTGGTCGCGTGTTCGAATCCATGCTGTGGCATTCTTTTTTTCATTTTCACCCTTTTTCTATGGATCTCCAAAAAGTGATCTTTTACATTTTCTGAGTCTGGAGGAATTCAAGGGGAGTTTTCAGGGGAGTGCGTTCTCTCTGCCATCTCCTCCCTGTGTGTGTGTTGCTGCATGCAGCAGCTGCGTGTGTGTGTAAACTGCCCCTCCCCCTCGCAAGCAGGCGGGGGAGAGAGAGATGTTTCGTCTCGATTTACACATGCTATGACTCCGGGGGTACCTCCATTCGCTTCGTCTTGATCTGTTGATGTTATTTCATGTCTCGTTTGTCCATTGTGACGGTGGGAAAGCCAGGGAAATGTCCCGGAGATATACTGATAAATCTTTGTAACAATATTTTCCTGCGATCACAGCTGTTCACAGCTACGAGGCTGGGACCGCTTCCATTCGCTTCGTCTTGATCTGTAGATGTTATTTAATGTCTCATTTGTTCATTTTGATGGAGAAAAAGTTGTACATTTAGTGAATTCAGAGTTTCTAAGATGCAAAAGTAGGCATGTTTGAGTACTCAGGTCCAGTGGCTCACTGCGTTAACGCTCGCCACTGGATGCGGTTGGTTGCGTGTTCGAATCCATGCTGTGGCATACTTTTTTTCATTTTCACCCTTTTTCTATGGATCTCCAAAAAGTCAACTTTGACTTTTTCTGAGTCTGGAGGAATTCAAGGGGAGTTTTCAAGGGACTCTACCCGCTTTATGAGGCACTAATTTCGAATACTTTTTTCCATTTTCACCCTTTTTCTATGGATCTCCAAAAAGTCAACTTTGACTTTTTCTGAGTCTGGAGGAATTCAAGGGCAGTTTTTAAGGGACTCTACCCGCCTTATGAGACACTATTTTCGAATACTTTTTTCCATTTTCACCCTTTTTCTATGGATCTCCAAAAAGTGAACTTTTACATTTTCTGAGTCTGGAGGAATTCAAGGGGAGTTTTCAGGGGAGTGCGTTCTCTCTGCCATCTCCTCCCTGTGTGTGCGTTGCTGCATGCAGCAGCTGCGTGTGTGTGTAAACTGCCCCTCCCCTTCGCAAGCAGGTGGGGGAGAGAAAGATGTTTCGTCTCAATTTACACATGCTATGACTCCGGGGGTACCTCCATTCGCTTCGTCTTGATCTGTTGATGTTATTTCATGTCTCGTTTGTCCATTGTGATGGTGGGAAAGCCAGGGAAATGTCCCGGAGATATACTGAGAAATCTTTGTAACAGCATTTTCCTGCGATCACAGCTGTTCACAGCTACGAGGCTGGGACCGCTTCCATTCGCTTCGTCTTGATCGGTAGATGTTATTTAATGTCTCAGTTGTTCATTTTGATGGAGAAAAAGTTGTACATTTAGTGAATTCAGAGTTTCTAAAATGCAAAAGTAGGCATGTTTGAGTACTCAGGTCCAGTGGCTCACTGCGTTAATGCTCGCCCCTGGATGCGGTTGGTCGCGTGTTCGAATCCATACTGTGGTATACTTTTTTTCATTTTCACCCTTTTTCTATGGATCTCCAAAAAGTCAACTTTGACTTTTTCTGAGTCTGGAGGAATTCAAGGGGAGTTTTCAAGGGACTCCACCCGCCTTATGAGGCACTATTTTCGAATACTTTTTTCCATTTTCACCCTTTTTCTATGGATCTCCAAAAAGTGAACTTTTACATTTTCTGAGTCTGGAGGAATTCAAGGGGAGTTTTCAGGGGAGTGCATTCTCTCTGCCATCTCCTCCCTGTGTGTGCGTTGCTGCATGCAGCAGCTGCGTGTGTGTGTGTAAACTGCCCCTCCCCTTCGCAAGCAGGCGGGGGAGAGAGAGATGTTTCGTCTCGATTTACACATGCTATGACTCCGTGGGTAGTTCCATTCGCTTCGTCTTGAACTGTTGATGTTATTTCATGTCTCGTTTGTCCATTGTGACGGTGGGAAAGCCAGGGAAATGTCCCGGAGATATACTGAGAAATCTTTGTAACAGCATTTTCCTGCGATCACAGCTGTTCACAGCTACGAGGCTGGGACCGCTTCCATTCGCTTCGTCTTGATCTGTAGATGTTATTTAATGTCTCATTTGTTCATTTTGATGAAGAAAAAGTTGTACATTTAGTGAATTCAGAGTGTCTAAGATGCAAAAGTAGGCATGTTTAAGTACTCATGTCCAGTGGCTCACTGCGTTAACGCTCGCCCCTGGATGCGGTTGGTCGCGTGTTTGAATCCATGCTGTGGCATACTTTTTTTCATTTTCACCCTTTTTCTATGGATCTCCAAAAAGTGAACTTTGACATTTTCTGAGTCTGGAGGAATTCAAGGGGAGTTTTCAGGGGAGTGCGTTCTTTCTGCCATCTCCTCCCTGTGTGTGTGTTGCTGCATGCAGCAGCTGCGTGTGTGTGTAAACTGCCCCTCCCCCTCGCAAGCAGGCGGGGGAGAGAGAGATGTTTCGTCTCGATTTACACATGCTATGACTCCGGGGGTACCTCCATTCGCTTCGTCTTGATCTGTTGATGTTATTTCATGTCTCGTTTGTCCATTGTGACGGTGGGAAAGCCAGGGAAATGTCCTGGAGATATACTGATAAATCTTTGTAACAATATTTTCCTGCGATCACAGCTGTTCACAGCTACGAGGCTGGGACCGCTTCCATTCGCTTCGTCTTGATCTGTAGATGTTATTTAATGTCTCATTTGTTCATTTTGATGGAGAAAAAGTTGTACATTTAGTGAATTCAGAGTTTCTAAGATGCACAAGTAGGCATGTTTGAGTACTCAGGTCCAGTGGCTCACTGCGTTAACGCTCGCCCCTGGATGCGGTTGGTCGCGTGTTCGAATCCATGCTGTGGCATACTTTTTTTCATTTTCACCCTTTTTCTATGGATCTCCAAAAAGTCAACTTTGACTTTTTCTGAGTCTGGAGGAATTCAAGGGGAGTTTTCAAGGGACTCTACCCGCTTTATGAGGCACTAATTTCGAATACTTGTTTTCCATTTTCACCCTTTTTCTATGGATCTCCAAAAAGTCAACTTTGACTTTTTCTGAGTCTGGAGGAATTCAAGGGCAGTTTTTAAGGGACTCTACCCGCCTTATGAGGCACTATTTTCGAATACTTTTTTCCATTTTCACCCTTTTTCTATGGATCTCCAATAAGTGATCTTTTACATTTTCTGAGTCTGGAGGAATTCAAGGGGAGTTTTCAGGGGAGTGCGTTCTCTCTGCCATCTCCTCCCTGTGTGTGTGTTGCTGCATGCAGCAGCTGCGTGTGTGTGTAAACTGCCCCTCCCCCTCGCAAGCAGGCGGGGGAGAGAGAGATGTTTCGTCTCGATTTACACATGCTATGACTCCGGGGGTACCTCCATTCGCTTCGTCTTGATCTGTTGATGTTATTTCATGTCTCGTTTGTCCATTGTGACGGTGGGAAAGCCAGGGAAATGTCCCGGAGATATACTGATAAATCTTTGTAACAATATTTTCCTGCGATCACAGCTGTTCACAGCTACGAGGCTGGGACCGCTTCCATTCGCTTCGTCTTGATCTGTAGATGTTATTTAATGTCTCAGTTGTTCATTTTGATGGAGAAAAAGTTGTACATTTAGTGAATTCAGAGTTTCTAAGATGCAAAAGTAGGCATGTTTGAGTACTCAGGTCCAGTGGCTCACTGCATAATGCTCGCCCCTGGATGCGGTTGGTCGCGTGTTCGAATCCATGCTGTGGCATTCTTTTTTTCATTTTCACCCTTTTTCTATGGATCTCCAAAAAGTGATCTTTTACATTTTCTGAGTCTGGAGGAATTCAAGGGGAGTTTTCAGGGGAGTGCGTTCTCTCTGCCATCTCCTCCCTGTGTGTGTGTTGCTGCATGCAGCAGCTGCGTGTGTGTGTAAACTGCCCCTCCCCCTCGCAAGCAGGCGGGGGAGAGAGAGATGTTTCGTCTCGATTTACACATGCTACGACTCCGGGGGTACCTCCATTCGCTTCGTCTTGATCTGTTGATGTTATTTCATGTCTCGTTTGTCCATTGTGACGGTGGGAAAGCCAGGGAAATGTCCCGGAGATATACTGATAAATCTTTGTAACAATATTTTCCTGCGATCACAGCTGTTCACAGCTACGAGGCTGGGACCGCTTCCATTCGCTTCGTCTTGATCTGTAGATGTTATTTAATGTCTCATTTGTTCATTTTGATGGAGAAAAAGTTGTACATTTAGTGAATTCAGAGTTTCTAAGATGCAAAAGTAGGCATGTTTGAGTACTCAGGTCCAGTGGCTCACTGCGTTAACGCTCGCCACTGGATGCGGTTGGTTGCGTGTTCGAATCCATGCTGTGGCATACTTTTTTTCATTTTCACCCTTTTTCTATGGATCTCCAAAAAGTCAACTTTGACTTTTTCTGAGTCTGGAGGAATTCAAGGGGAGTTTTCAAGGGACTCTACCCGCTTTATGAGGCACTAATTTCGAATACTTTTTTCCATTTTCACCCTTTTTCTATGGATCTCCAAAAAGTCAACTTTGACTTTTTCTGAGTCTGGAGGAATTCAAGGGCAGTTTTTAAGGGACTCTACCCGCCTTATGAGACACTATTTTCGAATACTTTTTTCCATTTTCACCCTTTTTCTATGGATCTCCAATAAGTGATCTTTTACATTTTCTGAGTCTGGAGGAATTCAAGGGGAGTTTTCAGGGGAGTGCGTTCTCTCTGCCATCTCCTCCCTGTGTGTGTGTTGCTGCATGCAGCAGCTGCGTGTGTGTGTAAACTGCCCCTCCCCCTCGCAAGCAGGCGGGGGAGAGAGAGATGTTTCGTCTCGATTTACACATGCTATGACTCCGGGGGTACCTCCATTCGCTTCGTCTTGATCTGTTGATGTTATTTCATGTCTCGTTTGTCCATTGTGACGGTGGGAAAGCCAGGGAAATGTCCTGGAGATATACTGATAAATCTTTGTAACAATATTTTCCTGCGATCACAGCTGTTCACAGCTACGAGGCTGGGACCGCTTCCATTCGCTTCGTCTTGATCTGTAGATGTTATTTAATTTCTCATTTGTTCATTTTGATGGAGAAAAAGTTGTACATTTAGTGAATTCAGAGTTTCTAAGATGCACAAGTAGGCATGTTTGAGTACTCAGGTCCAGTGGCTCACTGCGTTAACGCTCGCCCCTGGATGCGGTTGGTCGCGTGTTCGAATCCATGCTGTGGCATACTTTTTTTCATTTTCACCCTTTTTCTATGGATCTCCAAAAAGTCAACTTTGACTTTTTCTGAGTCTGGAGGAATTCAAGGGGAGTTTTCAAGGGACTCTAGCCGCCTTATGAGGCACTATTTTCGAATACTTTTTTCCATTTTCACCCTTTTTCTATGGATCTCCAAAAAGTGAACTTTTACATTTTCTGAGTCTGGAGGTATTCATGGGGAGTTTTCAGGGGAGTGCATTCTCTCTGCCATCTCCTCCCTCTGTGTGCGTTGCTGCATGCAGCAGCTGCGTGTGTGTGTGTAAACTGCCCCTCCCCTTCGCAAGCAGGCGGGGGAGAGAGAGATGTTTCGTCTCGATTTACACATGCTATGACTCCGGGGGTACTTCCATTCGCTTCGTCTTGATCTGTTGATGTTATTTCATGTCTCGTTTGTCCATTGTGACGGTGGCAAAGCCAGGGAAATGTCCCGGAGATATACTGAGAAATCTTTGTAACAGCATTTTCCTGCGATCACAGCTGTTCACAGCTACGAGGCTGGGACCGCTTCCATTCGCTTCGTCTTGATCTGTAGATGTTATTTAATGTCTCATTTGTTCATTTTGATGGAGAAAAAGTTGTACATTTTGTGAATTCAGAGTGTCTAAGATGCAAAAGTAGGCATGTTTGAGTACTCATGTCCAGTGGCTCACTGCGTTAACGCTCGCCCCTGGATGCGGTTGGTCGCGTGTTCGAATCCATGCTGTGGCATACTTTTTTTCATTTTCACCCTTTTTCTATGGATCTCCAAAAAGTGAACTTTTACATTTTCTGAGTCTGGAGGAATTCAAGGGGAGTTTTCAGGGGAGTGCATTCTCTCTGCCATCTCCTCCCTGTGTGTGCGTTGCTGCATGCAGCAGCTGCGTGTGTGTGTGTAAACTGCCCCTCCCCTTCGCAAGCAGGCGTGGGAGAGAGAGATGTTTCGTCTCGATTTACACATGCTATTACTCCGGGGGTACTTCCATTCGCTTCGTCTTGATCTGTTGATGTTATTTCATGTCTCGTTTGTCCATTGTGACGGTGGGAAAGCCAGGGAAATGTCCCGGAGATATACTGAGAAATCTTTGTAACAGTATTTTCCTGCGATCACAGCTGTTCACAGCTACGAGGCTGGGGCCGCTTCCATTCGCTTCGTCTTGATCTGTAGATGTTATTTAATGTCTCAGTTGTTCATTTTGATGGAGAAAAAGTTGTACATTTAGTGAATTCAGAGTTTCTAAAATGCAAAAGTAGGCATGTTTGAGTACTCAGGTCCAGTGGCTCACTGTGTTAACGCTCGCCCCTGGATGCGGTTGGTCGCGTGTTCGAATCCATGCTGTGGCATTCTTTTTTTCATTTTCACCCTTTTTTCTATGGATCTCCAAAAAGTCAACTTTTACATTTTCTGAGTCTGGAGGAATTCAAGGGGAGTTTTCAAGGGACTCTACCCGCCTTATGAAGCACTATTTTCGAATACTTTTTTCCATTTTCACCCTTTTTCTATGGATCTCCAAAAAGTCAACTTTGACTTTTTCTGAGTCTGGAGGAATTCAAGGGGAGTTTTCAAGGGACTCTACCCGCCTTATGAGGCACTATTTTGGAATACTTTTTTCCATTTTCACCCTTTTTCTATGGATCTCCAAAAAGTGAACTTTTACATTTTCTGAGTCTGGAGGAATTCAAGGGGAGTTTTCAGGGGAGTGCGTTCTCTCTGCCATCTCTTCTTCCCTGTGTGTGCGTTGCTGCATGCAGCAGCTGCGTGTATGTGTGTAAGCTGCCCCTCCCCTTCGCAAGCAGGCGGGGGAGAGAGAGATGTTTCGTCTTGATTTACACATGCTATGACTCCGGGGGTAGTTCCATTCGCTTCGTCTTGATCTGTTGATGTTATTTCATGTCTCGTTTGTCCATTGTGACGGTGGGAAAGCCAGGGAAATGTCCCGGAGATATACTGAGAAATCTTTGTAACAGCATTTTCCTGCGATCACAGCTGTTCACAGCTACGAGGCTGGGACCGCTTCCATTCGCTTCGTCTTGATCTGTAGATGTTATTTCATGTCTCATTTGTTCATTTTGATGGAGAAAAAGTTGTACATTTAGTGAATTCAGAGTGTCTAAGATGCAAAAGTAGGCATGTTTGAGTACTCATGTCCAGTGGCTCACTGCGTTAACGCTCGCCCCTGGATGTGGTTGGTCGCGTGTTCGAATCCATGCCGTGGCATACTTTTTTTCATTTTCACCCTTTTTCTATGGATCTCCAAAAAGTCAACTTTGACTTTTTCTGAGTCTGGAGGAATTCAAGGGGAGTTTTCAAGGGACTCTAGCCGCCTTATGAGGCACTATTTTCGAATACTTTTTTCCATTTTCACCCTTTTTCTATGGATCTCCAAAAAGTGAACTTTTACATTTTCTGAGTCTGGAGGTATTCATGGGGAGTTTTCAGGGGAGTGCATTCTCTCTGCCATCTCCTCCCTCTGTGTGCGTTGCTGCATGCAGCAGCTGCGTGTGTGTGTGTAAACTGCCCCTCCCCTTCGCAAGCAGGCGGGGGAGAGAGAGATGTTTCGTCTCGATTTACACATGCTATGACTCCGGGGGTACTTCCATTCGCTTCGTCTTGATCTGTTGATGTTATTTCATGTCTCGTTTGTCCATTGTGACGGTGGCAAAGCCAGGGAAATGTCCCGGAGATATACTGAGAAATCTTTGTAACAGCATTTTCCTGCGATCACAGCTGTTCACAGCTACGAGGCTGGGACCGCTTCCATTCGCTTCGTCTTGATCTGTAGATGTTATTTCATGTCTCATTTGTTCATTTTGATGGAGAAAAAGTTGTACATTTAGTGAATTCAGAGTGTCTAAGATGCAAAAGTAGGCATGTTTGAGTACTCATGTCCAGTGGCTCACTGCGTTAACGCTCGCCCCTGGATGTGGTTGGTCGCGTGTTCGAATCCATGCCGTGGCATACTTTTTTTCATTTTCACCCTTTTTCTATGGATCTCCAAAAAGTCAACTTTGAATTTTTCTGAGTCTGGAGGAATTCAAGGGGAGTTTTCAAGGGACTCTACCCGCCTTATGAGGCACTATTTTCGAATACTTTTTTCCATTTTCACCCTTTTTCTATGGATCTCCAAAAAGTGAACTTTTACATTTTCTGAGTCTGGAGGAATTCAAGGGGAGTTTTCAGGGGAGTGCATTCTCTCTGCCATCTCCTCCCTGTGTGTGCGTTGCTGCATATAGCAGCTGCGTGTGTGTGTGTAAACTGCCCCTCCCCTTCGCAAGCAGGCGGGGGAGAGAGAGATGTTTCGTCTCGATTTACACATGCTATGACTCCGGGGGTAGTTCCATTTGCTTCGTCTTGATCTGTTGATGTTATTTCATGTCTCGTTTGTCCATTGTGACGGTGGGAAAGCCAGGGAAATGTCCCGGAGATATACTGAGAAATCTTTGTAACAGCATTTTCCTGCGATCACAGCTGTTCACAGCTACGAGGCTGGGACCGCTTCCATTCGCTTCGTCTTGATCTGTAGATGTTATTTAATGTCTCATTTGTTCATTTTGATGGAGAACAATTTGTACATTTAGTGAATTCAGAGTTTCTAAGATGCAAAAGTAGGCATGTTTGAGTACTCATGTCCAGTGGTTCACTGCGTTAATGCTCGCCCTTGGATGCGGTTGGTCGCGTTTTCGAATCCATGCTGTGGCATTCTTTTTTTAATTTTCACCCTTTTTCTATGGATCTCCAAAAAGTGATCTTTTACATTTTCTGAGTCTGGAGGAATTCAAGGGGAGTTTTCAGGGGAGTGCGTTCTCTCTGCCATCTACTCCCTGTGTGTGTGTTGCTGCATGCAGCAGCTGCGTGTGTGTGTAAACTGCCCCTCCCCCTCGCAAGCAGGCGGGGGAGAGAGAGATGTTTCGTCTCGATTTACACATGCTATGACTCCGGGGGTACCTCCATTCGCTTCGTCTTGATCTGTTGATGTTATTTCATGTCTCGTTTGTCCATTGTGACGGTGGGAAAGCCAGGGAAATGTCCCGGAGATATACTGAGAAATGTTTGTAACAGCATTTTCCTGCGATCACAGCTGTTCACAGCTACGAGGCTGGGACCGCTTCCATTCGCTTCGTCTTGATCTGTAGATGTTATTTAATGTCTCATTTGTTCATTTTGATGGAGAAAAAGTTGTACATTTAGTGAATTCAGAGTTTCCAAGATGCACAAGTAGGCATGTTTGAGTACTCAGGTCCAGTGGCTCACTGCGTTAATGCTCGCCCCTGGATGTGGTTGGTCGCGTGTTCGAATCCATGCTGTGGCATACTTTTTTTCATTTGCACCCTTTTTCTATGGATCTCCAAAAAGTCAACTTTGACTTTTTCTGAGTCTGGAGGAATTCAAGGGGAGTTTTCAAGGGACTCTAGCCGCCTTATGAGGCACTATTTTCGAATACTTTTTTCCATGTTCACCCTTTTTCTATGGATCTCCAAAAAGTGAACTTTTACATTTTCTGAGTCTGGAGGAATTCATGGGGAGTTTTCAGGGGAGTGCATTCTCTCTGCCATCTCCTCCCTCTGTGTGCGTTGCTGCATGCAGCAGCTGCGTGTGTGTGTGTAAACTGCCCCTCCCCTTCGCAAGCAGGCGGGGGAGAGAGAGATGTTTCGTCTCGATTTACACATGCTATGACTCCGGGGGTACTTCCATTCGCTTCGTCTTGATCTGTTGATGTTATTTCATGTCTCGTTTGTCAATTGTGACGGTGGCAAAGCCAGGGAAATGTCCCGGAGATATACTGAGAAATCTTTGTAACAGCATTTTCTTGCGATCACAGCTGTTCACAGCTACGAGGCTGGGACCGCTTCCATTCGCTTCGTCTTGATCTGTAGATGTTATTTAATGTCTCAGTTGTTCATTTTGATGGAGAAAAAGTTGTACATTTAGTGAATTCAGAGTTTCTAAGATGCAAAAGTAGGCATGTTTGAGTACTCAGGTCCAGTGGCTCACTGCGTTAATGCTCGCCCCTGGATGCGGTTGGTCGCGTGTTCGAATCCATGCTGTGGCATACTTTTTTTCATTTTCACCCTTTTTCTATGGATCTCCAAAAAGTCAACTTTGACTTTTTCTGAGTCTGGAGGAATTCAAGGGGAGTTTTCAAGGGACTCTAGCCGCCTTATGAGGCACTATTTTCGAATACTTTTTTCCATTTTCACCCTTTTTCTATGGATCTCCAAAAAGTGAACTTTTACATTTTCTGAGTCTGGAGGTATTCATGGGGAGTTTTCAGGGGAGTGCATTCTCTCTGCCATCTCCTCCCTCTGTGTGCGTTGCTGCATGCAGCAGCTGCGTGTGTGTGTGTGCCCCTCCCCTTCGCAAGCAGGCGGGGGAGAGAGAGATGTTTCGTCTCGATTTACACATGCTATGACTCCGTGGGTAGTTCCATTCGCTTCGTCTTGAACTGTTGATGTTATTTCATGTCTCGTTTGTCCATTGTGACGGTGGGAAAGCCAGGGAAATGTCCCGGAGATATACTGAGAAATCTTTGTAACAGCATTTTCCTGCGATCACAGCTGTTCACAGCTACGAGGCTGGGACCGCTTCCATTCGCTTCGTCTTGATCTGTAGATGTTATTTAATGTCTCATTTGTTCATTTTGATGAAGAAAAAGTTGTACATTTAGTGAATTCAGAGTGTCTAAGATGCAAAAGTAGGCATGTTTGAGTACTCATGTCCAGTGGCTCACTGCGTTAACGCTCGCCCCTGGATGCGGTTGGTCGCGTGTTCGAATCCATGCTGTGGCATACTTTTTTTCATTTTCACCCTTTTTCTATGGATCTCCAAAAAGTGAACTTTTACATTTTCTGAGTCTGGAGGAATTCAAGGGGAGTTTTCAGGGGAGTGCATTCTCTCTGCCATCTCCTCCCTGTGTGTGCGTTGCTGCATGCAGCAGCTGCGTGTGTGTGTGTAAACTGCCCCTCCCCTTCGCAAGCAGGCGTGGGAGAGAGAGATGTTTCGTCTCGATTTACACATGCTATTACTCCGGGGGTACTTCCATTCGCTTCGTCTTGATCTGTTGATGTTATTTCATGTCTCGTTTGTCCATTGTGACGGTGGGAAAGCCAGGGAAATGTCCCGGAGATATACTGAGAAATCTTTGTAACAGTATTTTCCTGCGATCACAGCTGTTCACAGCTACGAGGCTGGGACCGCTTCCATTCGCTTCGTCTTGATCTGTAGATGTTATTTAATGTCTCAGTTGTTCATTTTGATGGAGAAAAAGTTGTACATTTAGTGAATTCAGAGTTTCTAAAATGCAAAAGTAGGCATGTTTGAGTACTCAGGTCCAGTGGCTCACTGCGTTAATGCTCGCCCCTGGATGCGGTTGGTCGCGTGTTCGAATCCATACTGTGGCATACTTTTTTTCATTTTCACCCTTTTTCTATGGATCTCCAAAAAGTCAACTTTGACTTTTTCTGAGTCTGGAGGAATTCAAGGGGAGTTTTCAAGGGACTCTACCCGCTTTATGAGGCACTAATTTCGAATACTTCTTTCCATTTTCACCCTTTTTCTATGGATCTCCAAAAAGTCAACTTTGACTTTTTCTGAGTCTGGAGGAAATCAAGGGCAGTTTTTAAGGGACTCTACCCACCTTATGAGGCACTATTTTCGAATACTTTTTTCCATTTTCACCCTTTTTCTATGGATCTCCAAAAAGTGAACTTTTACATTTTCTGAGTCTGGAGGAATTCAAGGGGAGTTTTCAGGGGAGTGCCTTCTCTCTGCCATCTCCTCCCTGTGTGTGCGTTGCTGCATGCAGCAGCTGCGTGTGTGTGTAAACTGCCCCTCCCCTTCGCAAGCAGGTGGGGGAGAGAAAGATGTTTCGTCTCGATTTACACATGCTATGACTCCGGGGGTACCTCCATTCGCTTCGTCTTGATCTGTTGATGTTATTTCATGTCTCGTTTGTCCATTGTGATGGTGGGAAAGCCAGGGAAATGTCCCGGAGATATACTGAGAAATCTTTGTAACAGCATTTTCCTGCGATCACAGCTGTTCACAGCTACGAGGCTGGGACCGCTTCCATTCGCTTCGTCTTGATCTGTAGATGTTATTTAATGTCTCATTTGTTCATTTTGATGGAGAACAAGTTGTACATTTAGTGAATTCAGAGTTTCTAAGATGCAAAAGTAGGCATGTTTGAGTACTCATGTCCAGTGGTTCACTGCGTTAATGCTCGCCCTTGGATGCGGTTGGTCGCGTGTTCGAATCCATGCTGTGGCATACTTTTTTTCATTTTCACCCTTTTTCTATGGATCTCCAAAAAGTGAACTTTTACATTTTCTGAGTCTGGAGGAATTCAAGGGGAGTTTTCAGGGGAGTGCGTTCTCTCTGCCATCTCCTCCCTGTGTGTGCGTTGCTGCATGCAGCAGCTGCGTGTGTGTGTAAACTGCCCCTCCCCTTCGCAAGCAGGTGGGGGAGAGAAAGATGTTTCGTCTCGATTTACACATGCTATGACTCCGGGGGTACCTCCATTCGCTTCGTCTTGATCTGTTGATGTTATTTCATGTCTCGTTTGTCCATTGTGATGGTGGGAAAGCCAGGGAAATGTCCCGGAGATATACTGAGAAATCTTTGTAACAGCATTTTCCTGCGATCACAGCTGTTCACAGCTACGAGGCTGGGACCGCTTCCATTCGCTTCGTCTTGATCTGTAGATGTTATTTAATGTCTCATTTGTTCATTTTGATGGAGAAAAAGTTGTACATTTAGTGAATTCAGAGTTTCCAAGATGCACAAGTAGGCATGTTTGAGTACTCAGGTCCAGTGGCTCACTGCGTTAATGCTCGCCCCTGGATGTGGTTGGTCGCGTGTTCGAATCCATGCTGTGGCATACTTTTTTTCATTTTCACCCTTTTTCTATGGATCTCCAAAAAGTCTACTTTGACTTTTTCTGAGTCTGGAGGAATTCAAGGGGAGTTTTCAAGGGACTCTACCCGCCTTATGAGGCACTATTTTCGAATACTTTTTTCCATTTTCACCCTTTTTCTATGGATCTCCAAAAAGTGAACTTTTATATTTTCTGAGTCTGGAGGAATTCAAGGGGAGTTTTCAGGGGAGTGCATTCTCTCTGCCATCTCCTCCCTCTGTGTGCGTTGCTGCATGCAGCAGCTGCGTGTGTGTGTGTAAACTGCCCCTCCCCTTCGCAAGCAGGCGGGGGAGAGAGAGATGTTTCGTCTCGATGTACACATGCTATGACTCCGGGGGTACTTCCATTCGCTTCGTCTTGATCTGTTGATGTTATTTAATGTCTCGTTTGTCCATTGTGTCGGTGGGAAAGCCAGGGAAATGTCCCGGAGATATCCTGAGAAATCTTTGTAACAGTATTTTCCTGCGATCACAGCTGTTCACAGCTACGAGGCTGGGACCACTTCCATTCGCTTCGTCTTGATCTGTAGATGTTATTAATGTCTCAGTTGTTCATTTTGATGGAGAAAAAGTTGTACATTTAGTGAATTCAGAGTTTCTAAGATGCAAAAGTAGGCATGTTTGAGTACTCAGGTCCAGTGGCTCACTGCGTTAATGCTCGCCCCTGGATGCGGTTGGTCGCGTGTTCAAATCCATGCTGTGGCATTCTTTTTTTCATTTTCACCCTTTTTCTATGGATCTCCAAAAAGTGATCTTTTACATTTTCTGAGTCTGGAGGAATTCAAGGGGAGTTTTCAGGGGAGTGCGTTCTCTCTGCCATCTCCTTCCTGTGTGTGTGTTGCTGCATGCAGCAGCTGCGTGTGTGTGTAAGCTGCCCCTCCCCCTCGCAAGCAGGTTGGGGAGAGAGAGATGTTTCGTCTCGGTTTACACATGCTATGACTCCGGGGGTACTTCCATTCGCTTCGTCTTGATCTGTTGATGTTATTTCATGTCTCGTTTGTCCATTGTGACGGTGGGAAAGCCAGGGAAATGTCCCGGAGATATACTGAGAAATCTTTGTAACAGCATTTTCCTGCGATCACAGCTGTTCGCAGCTACGAGGCTGGGACCGCTTCCATTCGCTTCGTCTTGATCTGTAGATGTTATTTAATGTCTCATTTGTTCATTTTGATGGAGAAAAAGTTGTACATTTAGTAAATTCAGAGTGTCTAAGATGCACAAGTAGGCATGTTTGAGTACTCAGGTCCAGCGGCTCACTGCGTTAATGCTCGCCCCTGGATGCGGTTGGTCGCGTGTTCGAATCCATGCTGTGGCATTCTTTTTTTCATTTTCACCCTTTTTCTATGGATCTCCAAAAAGTGATCTTTTACATTTTTCTGAGTCTGGAGGAATTCAAGGGGAGTTTTCAGGGGAGTGCGTTCTCTCTGCCATCTCCTCCCTGTGTGTGTGTTGCTGCATGCAGCAGCTGCGTGTGTGTGTGTAAGCTGCCCCTCCCCCTCGCAAGCAGGTTGGGGAGAGAGAGATGTTTCGTCTCGGTTTACACATGCTATGACTCCGGGGGTACCTCCATTCGCTTCGTCTTGATCTGTTGATGTTATTTCATGTCTCGTTTGTCCATTGTGACGGTGGGAAAGCCAGGGAATTGTCCCGGAGATATACTGAGAAATCTTTGTAACAGCATTTTCCTGCGATCACAGCTGTTCACAGCTACGAGGCTGGGACTGCTTCCATTCGCTTCGTCTTGATCTGTAGATGTTATTTAATGTCTCATTTGTTCATTTTGATGGAGAAAAAGTTGTACATTTAGTGAATTCAGAGTTTCTAAGATGCAAATGTAGGCATGTTTGACTACTCAGGTCCAGTGGCTCACTGCGTTAATGCTCGCCCCTGGATGTGGTTGGTCGCGTGTTTGAATCCATGCTGTGGCATACTTTTTTTCATTTTCACCCTTTTTTCTATGGATCTCCAAAAAGTCAACTTTGACTTTTTCTGAGTCTGGAGGAATTCAAGGGGAGTTTTCAAGGGACTCTACCCGCCTTATGAGGCACTATTTTCGAATACTTTTTTCCATTTTCACCCTTTTTCTATGGATCTCCAAAAAGTGAACTTTTACATTTTCTGAGTCTGGAGGAAATCAAGGGGAGTTTTCAGGGGAGTGCGTTCTCTCTGCCATCTCTTCTTCCCTGTGTGTGCGTTGCTGCATGCAGCAGCTGCGTGTGTGTGTGTAAACTGCCCCTCCCCTTCGCAAGCAGGCGGGGGAGAGAGAGATGTTTCGTCTCGATTTACACATGCTATGACTCCGGGGGTACTTCCATTCGCTTCGTCTTGATCTGTTGATGTTATTTCATGTCTCGTGTGTCCATTGTGACGGTGGGAAAGCCAGGGAAATGTCCCGGAGATATACTGAGAAATCTTTGTAACAGCATTTTCCTGCGATCACAGCTGTTCACAGCTACGGGGCTGGGACCGCTTCCATTCGCTTCGTCTTGATCTGTAGATGTTATTTCATGTCTCATTTGTTCATTTTGATGGAGAAAAAGTTGTACATTTAGTGAATTCAGAGTGTCTAAGATGCAAAAGTAGGCATGTTTGAGTACTCATGTCCAGTGGCTCACTGCGTTAACGCTCGCCCCTGGATGCGGTTGGTCGCGTGTTCGAATCCATGCCGTGGCATACTTTTTTAAATTTTCACCCTTTTTCTATGGATCTCCAAAAAGTCAACTTTGACTTTTTCTGAGTCTGGAGGAATTCAAGGGGAGTTTTCAAGGGACTCTACCCGCCTTATGAGGCACTATTTTCGAATACTTTTTTCCATTTTCACCCTTTTTCTATGGATCTCCAAAAAGTGAACTTTTACATTTTCTGAGTCTGGAGGAATTCAAGGGGAGTTTTCAGGGGAGTGCGTTCTCTCTGCCATCTCCTCCCTGTGTGTGCGTTGCTGCATGCAGCAGCTGCGTGTGTGTGTAAACTGCCCCTCCCCTTCGCTAGCAGGCGGGGGAGAGAGAGATATTTCGTCTCGATTTACACATGCTATGACTCCGGGGGTACTTCCATTCGCTTCGTCTTGATCTGTTGATGTTATTTCATGTCTCGTTTGTCCATTGTGACGGTGGGAAAGCCAGGGAAATGTCCCGGAGATATACTGAGAAATCTTTGTAACAGCATTTTCCTGCGATCACAGCTGTTCACAGCTACGAGGCTGGGACCGCTTCCATTCGCTTCGTCTTGATCTGTAGATGTTATTTAATGTCTCATTTGTTCATTTTGATGGAGAAAAAGTTGTACATTTTGTGAATTCAGAGTGTCTAAGATGCAAAAGTAGGCATGTTTGATTACTCAGGTCCAGTGGCTCACTGCGTTAACGCTCGCCCCTGGATGCGGTTGGTCGCGTGTTCGAGTCCATGCTGTGGCATACTTTTTTTCATTTTCACCCTTTTTCTATGGATCTCCAAAAAGTCAACTTTGACTTTTTCTGAGTCTGGAGGAATTCAAGGGGAGTTTTCAAGAGACTCTACCCGCCTTATGAGGCACTATTTTCAAATACTTTTTTCCATTTTCACCCTTTTTCTATGGATCTCCAAAAAGTGAACTTTTACATTTTCTGACTCTGGAGGAATTCAAGGGGAGTTTTCAGGGGAGGGCATTCTCTCTGCCATCTCCTCCCTGTGTGTGCGTTGCTGCATGCAGCAGCTGCGTGTGTGTGTGTAAACTGCCCCTCCCCTTCGCAAGCAGGCGGGGGAGAGAGATGTTTCGTCTCGATTTACACATGCTATGACTCCGGGGGTACTTCCATTCGCTTCGTCTTGATCTGTTGATGTTATTTCATGTCTCGTTTGTCCATTGTGACGGTGGGAAAGCCAGGGAAATGTCCCGGAGATATACTGAGAAATCTTTGTAACAGCATTTTCCTGCGATCACAGCTGTTCGCAGCTACGAGGCTGGGACCGCTTCCATTCGCTTCGTCTTGATCTGTAGATGTTATTTAATGTCTCATTTGTTCATTTTGATGGAGAAAAAGTTGTACATTTAGTAAATTCAGAGTGTCTAAGATGCACAAGTAGGCATGTTTGAGTACTCAGGTCCAGTGGCTCACTGTGTTAACGCTCGCACCTGGATGCGGTTGGTCGCGTGTTCGAATCCATGCTGTGGCATTCTTTTTTTCATTTTCACCCTTTTTCTATGGATCTCCAAAAAGTGATCTTTTACATTTTCTGAGTCTGGAGGAATTCAAGGGGAGTTTTCAGGGGAGTGCGTTCTCTCTGCCATCTCCTCCCTGTGTGTGTGTTGCTGCATGCAGCAGCTGCGTGTGTGTGTAAACTGCCCCTCCCCCTCGCAAGCAGGCGGGTGAGAGAGAGATGTTTCGTCTCGATTTACACATGCTATGACTCCGGGGGTACCTCCATTCACTTCGTCTTGATCTGTTGATGTTATTTCATGTCTCGTTTGTCCATTGTGACGGTGGGAAAGCCAGGGAAATGTCCCGGAGATATACTGAGAAATATTTGTAACAGCATTTTCCTGCGATCACAGCTGTTCACAGCTACGAGGCTGGGACCGCTTCCATTCGCTTCGTCTTGATCTGTAGATGTTATTTAATGTCTCATTTGTTCATTTTGATGGAGAAAAAGTTGTACATTTAGTGAATTCAGAGTTTCTAAGATGCAAAAGTAGGCATGTTTGAGTACTCAGTTCCAGTGGCTCACTGCGTTAATGATCGCCCCTGGATGCGGTTGGTCGCGTGTTCGAATCCATGCTGTGGCATACTTTTTTTCATTTTCACCCTTTTTCTATGGATATCCAAAAAGTCAACTTTGACTTTTTCTGAGTCTGGAGGAATTCAAGGGGAGTTTTCAGGGGAATCTACCCGCCTTATGAGGCACTATTTTCGAATACTTTTTTCCATTTTCACCCTTTTTCTATGGATCTCCAAAAAGTGAACTTTTACATTTTCTGAGTCTGGAGGAATTCAAGGGGAGTTTTCAGAGGAGTGCGTTCTCTCTGCCATCTCCTCCCTGTGTGTGCGTTGCTGCATGCAGCAGCTGCGTGTGTGTGTAAACTGCCCCTCCCCCTCACAAGCAGGCGGGAGAGAGAGAGATCTTTTGTCTCGATTTACACATGCTATGACTCCGGGGGTACTTCCATTCGCTTCGTCTTGATCTGTTGATGTTATTTCATGTCTCGTTTGTTCATTTTGATGGAGAAAAAGTTGTACATTTAGTGAATTCAGAGTGTCTAAGCTGCACAAGCAGGCATGTTTGAGTACTCAGGTCCAGTGGCTCACTGCGTTAACGCTCGCCCCTGGATGCGGTTGGTCGCGTGTTCGAATCCATGCTGTGGCAAAAAAAAAATCATTTTCACCCTTTTTCTATGGATCTCCAAAAAGTGAACTTTTACATTTTCTGAGTCTGGAGGAATTCAAGGGGAGTTTTCAGGGGAGTGCGTTCTCTCTGCCATCTCCTCCCTGTGTGTGCGTTGCTGCATGCAGCAGCTGCGTGTGTGTGTAAACTGCCCCTCCCCCTTGCAAGCAGGCGGGGGGGAGAGAGATCTTTCGTCTCGATTTACACATGCTATGACTCCGGGGGTACTTCCATTCGCTTCGTCTTGATCTGTTGATGTTATTTCATGTCTCGTTTGTCCATTGTGACGGTGGTAAAGCCAGGGAAATGTCCCGGAGATAGACTGAGAAATCTTTGAAACAGCATTTTCCTGTGATCACAGCTGTTCACAGCTACGAGGCTGGGACCGCTTCCATTCGCTTCGTCTTGATCTGTAGATGTTATTTCATGTATAATTTGTTCATTTTGATGGAGAAAAAGTTGTACATTTAGTGAATTCAGAGTGTCTAAGATGCACAAGTAGGCATGTTTGAGTACTCAGGTCCAGTGGCTCACTGCGTTAACGCTCGCCCCTGGATGCGGTTGGTCACGTGTTCAAATCCATGCTGTGGCATACTTTTTTTCATTTTCACCCTTTTTCTATGGATCTCCAAAAAGTGAACTTTTACATTTTCTGAGTCTGGAGGAATTCAAGGGGAGTTTTCAGGGGAGTGCGTTCTCTCTGCCATCTCCTCCCTGTGTGTGCGTTGCTGCATGCAGCAGCTGCGTGTGTGTGTAAACTGCCCCTCCCCCTCGCAAGCAGGCGGGGGAGAGAGAGATCTTTCATCTCGATTTACACATGCTATGACTCCGGGGGTACTTCCATTCGCTTCGTCTTGATCTGTTGATGTTATTTCATGTCTCGTTTGTCAATTGTGACGGTGGTAAAGCCAGGGAAATGTCCCGGAGATATAGGCTACTGAGAAATCTTTGAAACAGCATTTTCCTGCGATCACAGCTGTTCACAGCTACGGGGCTGGGACCACTTTCATTCGCTTCGTCTTGATCTGTAGATGTTATTTCATGTCTCATTTGTTCATTTTGATGGAGAAAAAGTTGTACATTTAGTGAATTCAGAGTGTCTAATCTGCACAAGTAGGCATGTTTGAGAACTCAGGTCCAGTTGCTCACTGCATTAACGCTCGCCCCTGGATGCGGTTGGTTGCGTGTTCGAATCCATGCTGTGGCAAAAAAAAAATCATTTTCACCCTTTTTCTATGGATCTCCAAAAAGAAAAAGGGTGAAAATGATTTTTTTTTTCCCACAGCATGGATCCAGGGGAGAGTGTTAACGCAGTGAGCCACTGGACCTGAGTACTCAAACATGCCTACTTTTGCATCTTAGAAACTCTGAATTCACTAAATGTACAACTTTTTCTCCATCAAAATGAACAAATGAGACATTAAATAACATCTACAGATCAAGACGAAGCGAATGGAAGCGGTCCCAGCCTCGTAGCTGTGAACAGCTGTGATCGCAGGAAAATGCTGTTACAAAGATTTCTCAGTATATCTCCGGGACATTTCCCTGGCTTTCCCACCGTCACAATGGACAAACGAGACATGAAATAACATCAACAGATCAAGACGAAGCGAATGGAGGTACCCCCGGAGTCATAGCATGTGTAAATCGAGACGAAACATCTCTCTCTCCCCCGCCTGCTTGCGAGGGGGAGGGGCAGTTTACATACACACGCAGCTGCTGCATGCAGCAACACACACACAGGGAGGAGATTGCAGAGAGAACGCACTCCCCTGAAAACTCCCCTGTAATTCCTCCAGACTCAGAAAAATGTAAAAGATCACTTTTTGGAGATCCATAGAAAAAGGGTGAAAATGAAAAAAAGAATGCCACAGCATGGATTCGAACACGCGACCAACCGCATCCAGGGGCGAGCATTAACGCAGTGAGCCACTGGACCTGAGTACTCAAACATGCCTACTTTTACATCTTAGAAACTCTGAATTCACTAAATGTACAACTTTTTCTCCATCAAAATGAACAAATGAGACATGAAATAACATCTACAGATCAAGACGAAGCGAATGGAAGCGGTCCCAGCCTCGTAGCTGTGAACAGCTGTGATCGCAGGAAAATGCTGTTACAAAGATTTCTCAGTATATCTCCGGGACATTTCCCTGGCTTTCCCACCGTCACAATGGACAAACGAGACATGAAATAACATCAAAATATCAAGACGAAGCGAATTGAAGTACCCCCGGAGTCATAGCATGTGTAAATCGAGACGAAACATCTCTCTCTCCCCCGCCTGCTTGCGAAGGGGAGGGGCAGTTTACACACACACGCAGCTGCTGCATGCAGCAACACACACACAGGGAGGAGATGGCAGAGAGAACGCACTCCCCTGAAAACTCCCCTTGAATTCCTCCAGACTCAGAAAATGTAAAAGTTCACTTTTTGGAGATCCATAGAAAAAGGGTGAAAATGGAAAAAAGTATTCGAAAATAGTGCCTCATAAGGCGGGTAGAGTCCCTTGAAAACTCCCCTTGAATTCCTCCAGACTCAGAAAAAGTCAAAGTTGACTTTTTGGAGATCCATAGAAAAAGGGTGAAAATGGAAAAAAGTATTCGAAAATAGTGAGCCACTGGACCTGAGTACTCAAACATGCCTACTTTTGCATCTTAGAAACTCTGAATTCACTAAATGTACAACTTTTTCTCCATCAAAATGAACAACTGAGACATTAAATAACATCTACAGATCAAGACGAAGCGAATGGAAGCGGTCCCAGCCCCGTAGCTGTGAACAGCTGTGATCGCAGGAAAATACTGTTACAAAGATTTCTCAGTATATCTCCGGGACATTTCCCTGGCTTTCCCACCATCACAATGGACAAAAGAGACATTAAATAACATCAACAGATCAAGACGAAGCGAATGGAGGTACCCCCGGAGTCATAGCATGTGTAAATCGAGACGAAACATCTCTCTCTCCCCCGCCTGCTTGCGAGAGGGAGGGGCAGTTTACACACACATGCAGCTGCTGCATGCAGCAACACACACACAGGGAGGAGATGGCAGAGAGAACGCACTCCCCTGAAAACTCCCCTTGAATTCCTCCAGACTCAGAAAATGTAAAAGTTCACTTTTTGGAGATCCATAGAAAAAGGGTGAAAATGGAAAAAAGTACTCGAAAATAGTGCCTCATAAGGCGGGTAGAGTCCCTTGAAAACTCCCCTTGAATTCCTCCAGACTCAGAAAAAGTCAAAGTTGACTTTTTGGAGATCCATAGAAAAAGGTTGAAAATGAAAAAAAGTATACCACAGCATGGACTCGAACACGCGACCAACCGCATCCAGGGGCGAGCGTTAACGCAGTGAGCCACTGGACCTGAGTACTCAAACATGCCTACTTGTGCATCTTAGACACTCTGAATTCACTAAATGTACAACTTTTTCTCCATCAAAATGAACAAATGAGACATTAAATAACATCTACAGATCAAGACGAAGCGAATGGAAGCGGTCCCAGCCTCGTAGCTGTGAACAGCTGTGATCGGAGGAAAATGCTCTTACAAAGATTTCTCAGTATATCTCCGGGACATTTCCCTGGCTTTCCCACCGACACAATGGACAAACGACAGATGAAATAACATCAACAGATCAAGACGAAGCGAATGGAAGTACCCCCGGAGTCATAGCATGTGTAAATCGAGACGAAACATCTCTCTCTCCCCCGCCTGCTTGCGAAGGGGAGGGGCAGTTTACACACACACGCAGCTGCTGCATGCAGCAACGCACACACAGGGAAGAGATGGCAGAGAGAACGCACTCCCCTGAAAACTCCCCTTGAATTCCTCCAGACTCAGAAAATGTAAAAGTTCACTTTTTGGAGATCCATAGAAAAAGGGTGAAAATGAAAAAAAGTATGCCACAGCATGGATTCGAACACGCGACCAACCGCATCCAGGGGCGAGCGTTAACGCAGTGAGCCACTGGACCTGAGTACTCAAACATGCCTGCTTGTGCATCTTAGACACTCTGAATTCACTAAATGTACAACTTTTTCTCCATCAAAATGAACAAATGAGACATGAAATAACATCTACAGATCAAGACGAAGCGAATGGAAGTGGTCCCAGCCTCGTAGCTGTGAACAGCTTTGATCGCAGGAAAATGCTGTTATAAAGATTTATCAGTATATCTCCGGGACATTTCCCTGGCTTTACCACCGTCACAATGGACAAACGAGACATGAAATAACATCAACAGATCAAGACGAAGCGAATGGAAGTACCCCCGGAGTCATAGCATGTGTAAATCGAGACGAAAGATCTCTCTCTCCCCCGCCTGCTTGCGAGGGGGAGAGAGAGGGGGTGGGGCAGTTTACACACACACGCAGCTGCTGCATGCAGCAACGCACACACAGGGAGGAGATGGCAGAGAGAACGCACTCCTCTGAAAACTCCCCTTGAATTCCTCCAGACTCAGAAAATGTAAAAGTTCACTTTTTGGAGATCCATAGAAAAAGGGTGAAAATGAAAAAAAGTATGCCACAGCATGGATTCAAACACGCGACCAACCGCATCCAGGGGCGAGCGTTAACGAAGTGAGCCACTGGACCTGAGTACTCAAACATGCCTGCTTGTGCATCTTAGACACTCTGAATTCACTAAATGTACAACTTTTTCTCAATCAAAATGAACAAATGAGACATGAAATAACATCTACAGATCAAGACGAAGCGAATGGAAGCGGTCCCAGCCTCGTAGCTGTGAACAGCTGTGATTGCAGGAAAATGCTGTTACAAAGATTTCTCAGTATATCTCCGGGACTTTTCCCTGGCTTTAACACCGTCACAATGGACAAACGAGACATGAAATAACATCAACAGATCAAGACGAAGCGAATGGAAGTACCCCCGGAGTCATAGCATGTGTAAATCGAGACGAAAGATCTCTCTCTCCCCCGCCTGCTTGCGAGGGGGAGGGGCAGTTTACACACACACGCAGCTGCTGCATGCAGCAACGCACACACAGGGAGGAGATGGCAGAGAGAACGCACTCCCCTGAAAACTCCCCTTGAATTCCTCCAGACTCAGAAAATGTAAAAGTTCACTTTTTGGAGATCCATAGAAAAAGGGTGAAAATGAAAAAAAGTATGCCACAGCATGGATTCGAACACGAGACCAACCGCATCCAGGGGCGAGCGTTAACGCAGTGAGCCACTGGACCTGAGTACTCAAACATGCCTGCTTGTGCATCTTAGACACTCTGAATTCACTAAATGTACAACTTTTTCTCAATCAAAATGAACAAATGAGACATGAAATAACATCTACAGATCAAGACGAAGCGAATGGAAGTACCCCCGGAGTCATAGCATGTGTAAATCGAGACGAAAGATCTCTCTCTCCCCCGCCTGCTTGCGAGGGGGAGGGGCAGTTTACACACACACGCAGCTGCTGCATGCAGCAACGCACACACAGGGAGGAGATGGCAGAGAGAACCCACTCCCCTGAAAACTCCCCTTGAATTCCTCCAGACTCATAAAAAGTCAAAGTTGACTTTTTGGAGATCCATAGAAAAAGGGTGAAAATGAAAAAAAGTATGCCACAGCATGGATTCGAACACGAGACCAACCGCATCCAGGGGCGAGCGTTAACGCAGTGAGCCACTGGACCTGAGTACTCAAACACGCCTACTTGTGCATCTTAGACACTCTGAATTCACTAAATGTACAACTTTTTCTCCATCAAAATGAACAAATGAGACATTAAATAACATCTACAGATCAAGACAAAGCGAATGGAAGCGGTCCCAGCCTCGTAGCTGTGAACAGCTGTGATCGGAGGAAAATGCTCTTACAAAGATTTCTCAGTATATCTCCGGGACATTTCCCTGGCTTTCCCACCGACACAATGGACAAACGACAGATGAAATAACATCAACAGATCAAGACGAAGCGAATGGAAGTACCCCCGGAGTCATAGCATGTGTAAATCGAGACGAAACATCTCTCTCTCCCCCGCCTGCTTGCGAAGGGGAGGGGCAGTTTACACACACACGCAGCTGCTGCATGCAGCAACGCACACACAGGGAGGAGATGGCAGAGAGAACGCACTCCCCTGAAAACTCCCCTTGAATTCCTCCAGACTCAGAAAATGTAAAAGTTCACTTTTTGGAGATCCATAGAAAAAGGGTGAAAATGAAAAAAAGTATGCCACAGCATGGATTCGAACACGCGACCAACCGCATCCAGGGGCGAGCGTTAACGCAGTGAGCCACTGGACCTGAGTACTCAAACATGCCTGCTTGTGCATCTTAGACACTCTGAATTCACTAAATGTACAACTTTTTCTCCATCAAAATGAACAAATGAGACATGAAATAACATCTACAGATCAAGACGAAGCGAATGGAAGTGGTCCCAGCCTCGTAGCTGTGAACAGCTTTGATCGCAGGAAAATGCTGTTATAAAGATTTATCAGTATATCTCCGGGACATTTCCCTGGCTTTACCACCGTCACAATGGACAAACGAGACATGAAATAACATCAACAGATCAAGACGAAGCGAATGGAAGTACCCCCGGAGTCATAGCATGTGTAAATCGAGACGAAAGATCTCTCTCTCCCCCGCCTGCTTGCGAGGGGGAGGGGCAGTTTACACACACACGCAGCTGCTGCATGCAGCAACGCACACACAGGGAGGAGATGGCAGAGAGAACGCACTCCCCTGAAAACTCCCCTTGAATTCCTCCAGACTCAGAAAATTTAAAAGTTCACTTTTTGGAGATCCATAGAAAAAGGGTGAAAATGATTTTTTTTTTGCCACAGCATGGATTCGAACACGCGACCAACCGCATCCAGGGGCGAGCGTTAACGCAGTGAGCCACTGGACCTGAGTACTCAAACATGCCTGCTTGTGCAGCTTAGACACTCTGAATTCACTAAATGTACAACTTTTTCTCCATCAAAATGAACAAATGAAACATGAAATAACATCTACAGATCAAGACGAAGCGAATGGAAGCGGTCCCAGCCTCGTAGCTGTGAACAGCTGTGATGGCAGGAAAATGCTGTTATAAAGATTTATCAGTATATCTCCGGGATATTTCCCTGGCTTTACCACCGTCCAAATGGACAAACGAGACATGAAATAACATCAACAGATCAAGACGAAGCGAATGGAAGTACCCCCGGAGTCATAGCATGTGTAAATCGAGACGAAAGATCTCTCTCTCCCCCGCCTGCTTGCGAGGGGGAGGGGCAGTTTACACACACACGCAGCTGCTGCATGCAGCAACGCACACACAGGGAGGAGATGGCAGAGAGAACGCACTCCCCTGAAAACTCCCCTTGAATTCCTCCAGACTCAGAAAATGTAAAAGTTCACTTTTTGGAGATCCATAGAAAAAGGGTGAAAATGAAAAAAAGTATGCCACAGCATGGATTCGAACACGAGACCAACCGCATCCAGGGGCGAGCGTTAACGCAGTGAGCCACTGGACCTGAGTACTCAAACATGCCTGCTTGTGCATCTTAGACACTCTGAATTCACTAAATGTACAACTTTTTCTCAATCAAAATGAACAAATGAGACATGAAATAACATCTACAGATCAAGACGAAGCGAATGGAAGCGGTCCCAGCCTCGTAGCTGTGAACAGCTGTGATCGCAGGAAAATGTTGTTTCAAAGATTTCTCAGTATATCTCCGGGACATTTCCCTGGCTTTACCACTGTCACAATGGACAAACGAGACATGAAATAACATCAACAGATCAAGACGAAGCGAATGGAAGTACCCCCGGAGTCATAGCATGTGTAAATCGAGACGAAAGATCTCTCTCTCCCCCGCCTGCTTGCGAGGGGGAGGGGCAGTTTACACACACACGCAGCTGCTGCATGCAGCAACGCACACACAGGGAGGAGATGGCAGAGAGAACGCACTCCCCTGAAAACTCCCCTTGAATTCCTCCAGACTCAGAAAATTTAAAAGTTCACTTTTTGGAGATCCATAGAAAAAGGGTGAAAATGATTTTTTTTTTGCCACAGCATGGATTCGAACACGCGACCAACCGCATCCAGGGGCGAGCGTTAACGCAGTGAGCCACTGGACCTGAGTACTCAAACATGCCTGCTTGTGCAGCTTAGACACTCTGAATTCACTAAATGTACAACTTTTTCTCCATCAAAATGAACAAATGAAACATGAAATAACATCTACAGATGAAGACGAAGCGAATGGAAGCGGTCCCAGCCTCGTAGCTGTGAACAGCTGTGATGGCAGGAAAATGCTGTTATAAAGATTTATCAGTATATCTCCGGGATATTTCCCTGGCTTTACCACCGTCCAAATGGACAAACGAGACATGAAATAACATCAACAGATCAAGACGAAGCGAATGGAAGTACCCCCGGAGTCATAGCATGTGTAAATCGAGACGAAAGATCTCTCTCTCCCCCGCCTGCTTGCGAGGGGGAGGGGCAGTTTACACACACACGCAGCTGCTGCATGCAGCAACGCACACACAGGGAGGAGATGGCAGAGAGAACGCACTCCCCTGAAAACTCCCCTTGAATTCCTCCAGACTCAGAAAATGTAAAAGTTCACTTTTTGGAGATCCATAGAAAAAGGGTGAAAATGAAAAAAAGTATGCCACAGCATGGATTCGAACACGAGACCAACCGCATCCAGGGGCGAGCGTTAACGCAGTGAGCCACTGGACCTGAGTACTCAAACATGCCTGCTTGTGCAGCTTAGACACTCTGAATTCACTAAATGTACAACTTTTTCTCAATCAAAATGAACAAATGAGACATGAAATAACATCTACAGATCAAGACGAAGCGAATGGAAGCGGTCCCAGCCTCGTAGCTGTGAACAGCTGTGATCGCAGGAAAATGCTGTTATAAAGATTTATCAGTATATCTCCGGGATATTTCCCTGGCTTTACCACCGTCCAAATGGATAAACGAGACATGAAATAACATCAACAGATCACGACGAAGCGAATGGAAGTACCCCCGGAGTCATAGCATGTGTAAATCGAGACGAAAGATCTCTCTCTCCCCCGCCTGCTTGCGAGGGGGAGGGGCAGTTTACACACACACGCAGCTGCTGCATGCAGCAACTCACACACAGGGAGGAGATGGCAGAGAGAACGCACTCCCCTGAAAACTCCCCTTGAATTCCTCCAGACTCAGAAAATGTAAAAGTTCACTTTTTGGAGATCAATAGAAAAAGGGTGAAAATGATTTTTTTTTTTGCCACAGCATGGATTCGAACACGCGACCATCCGCATCAAGGGGCGAGCGTTAACGCAGTGAGCCACTGGACCTGAGTACTCAAACATGCCTACTTGTGCAGCTTAGAAACTCTGAATTCACTAAATGTACAACTTTTTTTCCATCAAAATGAACAAATGAGACATGAAATAACATCTACAGATCAAGACGAAGCGAATGGAAGCGGTCCCAGCCTCGTAGCTGTGAACAGCTGTGATCGCAGGAAAATGCTGTTCCAAAGATTTCTCAGTATATCTCCGGGACTTTTCCCTGGCTTTACCACCGTCACAATGGACAAACGAGACATGAAATAACATAAACAGATCAAGACGAAGCGAATGGAAGTACCCCCGGAGTCATAGCATGTGTAAATCGAGACGACAGATCTCTCTCTCCCCCGCCTGCTTGCGAGGGGGAGGGGCAGTTTACACACACACGCAGCTGCTGCATGCAGCAACGCACACACAGGGAGGAGATGGCAGAGAGAACGCACTCCCCTGAAAACTCCCCTTGAATTCCTCCAGACTCAGAAAATGTAAAAGTTCACTTTTTGGAGATCCATAGAAAAAGGGCGAAAATGATTTTTTTTTTCCCACAGTATGGATTCGAACACGCGACAAACCGCATCCAGGGGAGAGCGTTAACGCAGTGAGCCACTGGACCTGAGTACTCAAACATGCCTGCTTGTGCAGCTTAGAAACTCTGAATTCACTAAATGTACAACTTTTTCTCCATCAAAATGAACAAATGAGACATGAAATAACATCTACAGATCAAGGCGAAGCGAATGGAAGCGGTCCCAGGCTCTTAGCTGTTTACAGCTGTGATCGCAGGAAAATGCTGTTCCAAAGATTTCTCAGTATATCTCCGGGACTTTTCCCTGGCTTTACCACCGTCACAATGGACAAACGAGACATGAAATAACATCAACAGATCAAGACGAAGCGAATGGAAGTACCTCCGGAGTCATAGCATGTGTAAATTGAGACGACAGATCTCTCTCTCCCCCGCCTGCTTGCGAGGGGGAGGGGCAGTTTACACACACACGCAGCTGCTGCATGCAGCAACGCACACACAGTGAGGAGATGGCAGAGAGAACGCACTCCCCTGAAAACTCCCATTGAATTCCTCCAGACTCAGAAAATTTAAAAGTTCACTTTTTGGAGATCCATAGAAAAAGGGTGAAAATTAAAAAAAGTATGCCACAGCATGGATTCGAACACGCGACCAACCGCATCCAGGGGCGAGCGTTAACGCAGTGAGCCACTGGAACTGAGTACTCTAACATGCCTGCTTGTGCATCTTAGACACACTGAATTCACTAAATGTACAACTTTTTCTCCATCAAAATGAACAAATGAGACATGAAATAACATCTACAGATCAAGACGAAGCGAATGGAAGCGGTCCCAGCCTCGTAGCTGTGAACAGCTGTGATTGCAGGAAAATGCTGTTACAAAGATTTTTCAGTATATCTCCGGGACTTTTCCCTGGCTTTACCACCGTCACAATGGACAAACGAGACATGAAATAACATCAACAGATCAAGACGAAGCGAATGGAAGTACCCCCGGAGTCATAGCATGTGTAAATCGAGACGAAAGATCTCTCTCTCCCCCGCCTGCTTGCGAGGGGGAGGGGCAGTTTACACACACACACAGCTGCTGCATGCAGCAACGCACACACAGGGAGGAGATGGCAGAGAGAACGCACTCCCCTGAAAACTCCCCTTGAATTCCTCCAGACTCAGAAAATGTAAAAGTTCACTTTTTGGAGATCCATAGAAAAAGGGTGAAAATGAAAAAAAGTATGCCACAGCATGGATTCGAACACGCGACCAACCGCATCCAGGGGCGAGCTTTATCGCAGTGAGCCACTGGACCTGAGTACTCAAACATGCCTGCTTGTGCAGCTTAGACACTCGGAATTCACTAAATGTACAACTTTTTCTCCATCAAAATGAACAAATGAGACATGAAATAACATCTACTGATCAAGACGAAGCGAATAGAAGCAGTCCCAGCCTCGTAGCTGTGAACAGCTGTGATCGCAGGAAAATGCTGTTACAAAGATTTCTCAGTATATCTCCGGGACATTTCCCTGGCTTTACCACCGTCACAATGGACAAACGAGACATGAAATACACACAGGGAGGAGATGGCAGAGAGAACGCACTCCCCTGAAAACTCCCCTTGAATTCCTCCAGACTCAGAAAATGTAAAAGTTCACTTTTTGGAGATCCATAGAAAAAGGGAGAACATGAATTTTGTTTTGCCACAGCATGGATTCGAACACACGACCAACCGCATCCAGGGGCGAGCGTTAACGCAGTGAGCCACTGGACCTGAGTACTCAAACATGCCTGCTTGTGCAGCTTAGACACTCTGAATTCACTAAATGTACAACTTTTTCTCCATCAAAATGAACAAATGATACATGAAATAACATCTACAGATCAAGACGAAGCGAATAGAAGCAGTCCCAGCCTCGTAGCTGTGAACAGCTGTGATCGCAGGAAAATGCTGTTCCAAAGATTTCTCAGTATATCTCCGGGACTTTTCCCTGGCTTTACCACCGTCACAATGGACAAACGAGACATGAAATAACATCAACAGATCAAGACGAAGCGAATGGAAGTACCCCCGGAGTCATAGCATGTATAAATCGAGACGACAGATCTCTTTCTCCCCCGCCTGCTTGCGAGGGGGAGGGGCAGTTTACACACACAAGCAGCTGCTGCATGCAGCAACGCACACACAGGGAGGAGATGGCAGAGAGAACGCACTCCCCTGAAAACTCCCCTTGAATTCCTCAAGACTCAGAAAATGTAAAAGTTCACTTTTTGGAGATCCATAGAAAAAGGGTGAAAATGAAAAAAAGTATGCCACAGCATGGATTCGAACACGCGACCAACCGCATCCAGGGGCGAGCGTTATCGCAGTGAGCCACTGGACCTGAGTACTCAAACATGCCTGCTTGTGCAGCTTAGACACTCGGAATTCACTAAATGTACAACTTTTTCTCCATCAAAATGAACAAATGAGACATGAAATAACATCTACAGATCAAGACGAAGCGAATAGAAGCAGTCCCAGCCTCGTAGCTGTGAACAGCTGTGATCGCAGGAAAATGCTGTTACAAAGATTTCTCAGTATATCTCCGGGACATTTCCCTGGCTTTACCACCGTCACAATGGACAAACGAGACATGAAATAACATCAACAGATCAAGACGAAGCGAATGGAAGTACCCCCGGAGTCATAGCATGTGTAAATCGAGACGAAAGATCTCTCTCTCCCCCGCCTGCTTGCGAGGGGGAGGGGCAGTTTACACACACACGCAGCTGCTGCATGCAGCAACGCACACACAGGGAGGAGATGGCAGAGAGAACGCACTCCCCTGAAAACTCCCCTTGAATTCCTCCAGACTCAGAAAATGTAAAAGTTCACTTGTTGGAGATCCATAGAAAAAGGGTGAACATGAATTTTGTTTTGCCACAGCATGGATTCGAACACGCGACCAACCGCATCCAGGGGCGAGCGTTAACGCAGTGAGCCACTGGACCTGAGTACTCTAACATGCCTGCTTGTGCAGCTTAGACACTCTGAATTCACTAAATGTACAACTTTTTCTCCATCAAAATGAACAAATTATACATGAAATAACATCTACAGATCAAGACGAAGCGAATGGAAGCGGTCCCAGCCTCGTAGCTGTGAACAGCTGTGATCGCAGGAAAATGCTGTTTCAAAGATTTCTCAGTATATCTCCGGGACATTTCCCTGGCTTTACCACCGTCACAATGGACAAACGAGACATGAAATAACATCAACAGATCAAGACGAAGCGAATGGAAGTACCCCCGGAGTCATAGCATGTGTAAATCGAGACGAAAGATATCTCTCTCCCCCGCCTGCTTGCGAGGGGGAGGGGCAGTTTACACACACACGCAGCTGCTGCATGCAGCAACGCACACACAGTGAGGAGATGGCAGAGAGAACGCACTCCCCTGAAAACTCCCCTTGAATTCCTCCAGACTCAGAAAATTTAAAAGTTCACTTTTTGGAGATCCATAGAAAAAGGGTGAAAATGAAAAAAAGTATGCCACAGCATGGATTCGAACACGCGACCAACCGCATCCAGGGGCGAGCGTTAACGCAGTGAGCCACTGGACCTGAATACTCTAACATGCCTGCTTGTGCATCTTAGACACACTGAATTCACTAAATGTACAACTTTTTCTCAATCAAAATGAACAAATGAGACATGAAATAACATCTACAGATCAAGACGAAGCGAATGGAAGCGGTCCCAGCCTCGTAGCTGTGAACAGCTGTGATTGCAGGAAAATGCTGTTACAAAGATTTCTCAGTATATCTCCGGGACTTTTCCCTGGCTTTACCACCGTCACAATGGACAAACGAGACATGAAATAACATCAACAGATCAAGACGAAGCGAATGGAAGTACCCCCGGAGTCATAGCATGTGTAAATCGAGACGAAAGATCTCTCTCTCCCCCGCCTGCTTGCGAGGGGGAGGGGCAGTTTACACACACACACAGCTGCTGCATGCAGCAACGCACACACAGGGAGGAGATGGCAGAGAGAACGCACTCCCCTGAAAACTCCCCTTGAATTCCTCCAGACTCAGAAAATGTAAAAGTTCACTTTTTGGAGATCCATAGAAAAAGGGTGAAAATGAAAAAAAGTATGCCACAGCATGGATTCGAACACGCGACCAACCGCATCCAGGGGCGAGCTTTATCGCAGTGAGCCACTGGACCTGAGTACTCAAACATGCCTGCTTGTGCAGCTTAGACACTCTGAATTCACTAAATGTACAACTTTTTCTCAATCAAAATGAACAAATGAGACATGAAATAACATCTACAGATCAAGACGAAGCGAATGGAAGCGGTCCCAGCCTCGTAGCTGTGAACAGCTGTGATTGCAGGAAAATGCTGTTACAAAGATTTCTCAGTATATCTCCGGGACTTTTCCCTGGCTTTACCACCGTCACAATGGACAAACGAGACATGAAATAACATCAACAGATCAAGACGAAGCGAATGGAAGTACCCCCGGAGTCATAGCATGTGTAAATCGAGACGAAAGATCTCTCTCTCCCCCGCCTGCTTGCGAGGGGGAGGGGCAGTTTACACACACACACAGCTGCTGCATGCAGCAACGCACACACAGGGAGGAGATGGCAGAGAGAACGCACTCCCCTGAAAACTCCCCTTGAATTCCTCCAGACTCAGAAAATGTAAAAGTTCACTTTTTGGAGATCCATAGAAAAAGGGTGAAAATGAAAAAAAGTATGCCACAGCATGGATTCGAACACGCGACCAACCGCATCCAGGGGCGAGCTTTATCGCAGTGAGCCACTGGACCTGAGTACTCAAACATGCCTGCTTGTGCAGCTTAGACACTCGGAATTCACTAAATGTACAACTTTTTCTCCATCAAAATGAACAAATGAGACATGAAATAACATCTACAGATCAAGACGAAGCGAATAGAAGCAGTCCCAGCCTCGTAGCTGTGAACAGCTGTGATCGCAGGAAAATGCTGTTACAAAGATTTCTCAGTATATCTCCGGGACATTTCCCTGGCTTTACCATCGTCACAATGGACAAACGAGACATGAAATAACATCAACAGATCAAGACGAAACGAATGGAAGTACCCCCGGAGTCATAGCATGTGTAAATCGAGACGACAGATCTCTCTCTCCCCCGCCTGCTTGCGAGGGGGAGGGGCAGTTTACACACACACGCAGCTGCTGCATGCAGCAACGCACACACAGGGAGGAGATGGCAGAGAGAACGCACTCCCCTGAAAACTCCCCTTGAATTCCTCCAGACTCAGAAAATGTAAAAGTTCACTTTTTGGAGATCCATAGAAAAAGGGTGAAAATGAAAAAAAGTATGCCACAGCATGGATTCGAACACGCGACCAACCGCATCCAGGGGCGAGCTTTATCGCAGTGAGCCACTGGACCTGAGTACTCAAACATGCCTGCTTGTGCAGCTTAGACACTCTGAATTCACTAAATGTACAACTTTTTCTCCATCAAAATGAACAAATGATACATGAAATAACATCTACAGATCAAGACGAAGCGAATAGAAGCAGTCCCAGCCTCGTAGCTGTGAACAGCTGTGATCGCAGGAAAATGCTGTTCCAAAGATTTCTCAGTATATCTCCGGGACTTTTCCCTGGCTTTACCACCGTCACAATGGACAAACGAGACATGAAATAACATCAACAGATCAAGACGAAGCGAATGGAAGTACCCCCGGAGTCATAGCATGTATAAATCGAGACGACAGATCTCTTTCTCCCCAGCCTGCTTGCGAGGGGGAGGGGCAGTTTACACACACAAGCAGCTGCTGCATGCAGCAACGCACACACAGGGAGGAGATGGCAGAGAGAACGCACTCCCCTGAAAACTCCCCTTGAATTCCTCAAGACTCAGAAAATGTAAAAGTTCACTTTTTGGAGATCCATAGAAAAAGGGTGAAAATGAAAAAAAGTATGCCACAGCATGGATTCGAACACGCGACCAACCGCATCCAGGGGCGAGCGTTATCGCAGTGAGCCACTGGACCTGAGTACTCAAACATGCCTGCTTGTGCAGCTTAGACACTCGGAATTCACTAAATGTACAACTTTTTCTCCATCAAAATGAACAAATGAGACATGAAATAACATCTACAGATCAAGACGAAGCGAATAGAAGCAGTCCCAGCCTCGTAGCTGTGAACAGCTGTGATCGCAGGAAAATGCTGTTACAAAGATTTCTCAGTATATCTCCGGGACATTTCCCTGGCTTTACCACCGTCACAATGGACAAACGAGACATGAAATAACATCAACAGATCAAGACGAAGCGAATGGAAGTACCCCCGGAGTCATAGCATGTGTAAATCGAGACGAAAGATCTCTCTCTCCCCCGCCTGCTTGTGAGGGGGAGGGGCAGTTTACACACACACGCAGCTGCTGCATGCAGCAACGCACACACAGGGAGGAGATGGCAGAGAGAACGCACTCCCCTGAAAACTCCCCTTGAATTCCTCCAGACTCAGAAAATGTAAAAGTTCACTTGTTGGAGATCCATAGAAAAAGGGTGAACATGAATTTTGTTTTGCCACAGCATGGATTCGAACACGCGACCAACCGCATCCAGGGGCGAGCGTTAACGCAGTGAGCCACTGGACCTGAGTACTCTAACATGCCTGCTTGTGCAGCTTAGACACTCTGAATTCACTAAATGTACAACTTTTTCTCCATCAAAATGAACAAATTATACATGAAATAACATCTACAGATCAAGACGAAGCGAATGGAAGCGGTCCCAGCCTCGTAGCTGTGAACAGCTGTGATCGCAGGAAAATGCTGTTTCAAAGATTTCTCAGTATATCTCCGGGACATTTCCCTGGCTTTACCACCGTCACAATGGACAAACGAGACATGAAATAACATCAACAGATCAAGACGAAGCGAATGGAAGTACCCCCGGAGTCATAGCATGTGTAAATCGAGACGAAAGATATCTCTCTCCCCCGCCTGCTTGCGAGGGGGAGGGGCAGTTTACACACACACGCAGCTGCTGCATGCAGCAACGCACACACAGTGAGGAGATGGCAGAGAGAACGCACTCCCCTGAAAACTCCCCTTGAATTCCTCCAGACTCAGAAAATTTAAAAGTTCACTTTTTGGAGATCCATAGAAAAAGGGTGAAAATGAAAAAAAGTATGCCACAGCATGGATTCGAACACGCGACCAACCGCATCCAGGGGCGAGCGTTAACGCAGTGAGCCACTGGACCTGAATACTCTAACATGCCTGCTTGTGCATCTTAGACACACTGAATTCACTAAATGTACAACTTTTTCTCAATCAAAATGAACAAATGAGACATGAAATAACATCTACAGATCAAGACGAAGCGAATGGAAGCGGTCCCAGCCTCGTAGCTGTGAACAGCTGTGATTGCAGGAAAATGCTGTTACAAAGATTTCTCAGTATATCTCCGGGACTTTTCCCTGGCTTTACCACCGTCACAATGGACAAACGAGACATGAAATAACATCAACAGATCAAGACGAAGCGAATGGAAGTACCCCCGGAGTCATAGCATGTGTAAATCGAGACGAAAGATCTCTCTCTCCCCCGCCTGCTTGCGAGGGGGAGGGGCAGTTTACACACACACACAGCTGCTGCATGCAGCAACGCACACACAGGGAGGAGATGGCAGAGAGAACGCACTCCCCTGAAAACTCCCCTTGAATTCCTCCAGACTCAGAAAATGTAAAAGTTCACTTTTTGGAGATCCATAGAAAAAGGGTGAAAATGAAAAAAAGTATGCCACAGCATGGATTCGAACACGCGACCAACCGCATCCAGGGGCGAGCTTTATCGCAGTGAGCCACTGGACCTGAGTACTCAAACATGCCTGCTTGTGCAGCTTAGACACTCTGAATTCACTAAATGTACAACTTTTTCTCAATCAAAATGAACAAATGAGACATGAAATAACATCTACAGATCAAGACGAAGCGAATGGAAGCGGTCCCAGCCTCGTAGCTGTGAACAGCTGTGATTGCAGGAAAATGCTGTTACAAAGATTTCTCAGTATATCTCCGGGACTTTTCCCTGGCTTTACCACCGTCACAATGGACAAACGAGACATGAAATAACATCAACAGATCAAGACGAAGCGAATGGAAGTACCCCCGGAGTCATAGCATGTGTAAATCGAGACGAAAGATCTCTCTCTCCCCCGCCTGCTTGCGAGGGGGAGGGGCAGTTTACACACACACACAGCTGCTGCATGCAGCAACGCACACACAGGGAGGAGATGGCAGAGAGAACGCACTCCCCTGAAAACTCCCCTTGAATTCCTCCAGACTCAGAAAATGTAAAAGTTCACTTTTTGGAGATCCATAGAAAAAGGGTGAAAATGAAAAAAAGTATGCCACAGCATGGATTCGAACACGCGACCAACCGCATCCAGGGGCGAGCTTTATCGCAGTGAGCCACTGGACCTGAGTACTCAAACATGCCTGCTTGTGCAGCTTAGACACTCGGAATTCACTAAATGTACAACTTTTTCTCCATCAAAATGAACAAATGAGACATGAAATAACATCTACAGATCAAGACGAAGCGAATAGAAGCAGTCCCAGCCTCGTAGCTGTGAACAGCTGTGATCGCAGGAAAATGCTGTTACAAAGATTTCTCAGTATATCTCCGGGACATTTCCCTGGCTTTACCACCGTCACAATGGACAAACGAGACATGAAATACACACAGGGAGGAGATGGCAGAGAGAACGCACTCCCCTGAAAACTCCCCTTGAATTCCTCCAGACTCAGAAAATGTAAAAGTTCACTTTTTGGAGATCCATAGAAAAAGGGAGAACATGAATTTTGTTTTGCCACAGCATGGATTTGAACACACGACCAACCGCATCCAGGGGCGAGCGTTAACGCAGTGAGCCACTGGACCTGAGTACTCAAACATGCCTGCTTGTGCAGCTTAGAAACTCTGAATTGACTAAATGTACAACTTTTTTTCCATCGAAATGAACAAATGAGACATGAAATAACATCAACAGATCAAGACGAAGCGAATGGAAGTACCCCCGGAGTCATAGCATGTGTAAATCGAGACGAAATATCTCTCTCTCCCCCGCCTGCTTGCGAGGGGGAGGGGCAGTTTACACACACACGCAGCTGCTGCATGCAGCAACGCACACACAGGGAGGAGATGGCAGAGAGAACGCACTCCCCTGAAAACTCCCCTTGAATTCCTCCAGACTCAGAAAATGTAAAAGTTCACTTTTTGGAGATCCATAGAAAAAGGGTGAAAATGAAAAAAAGTATGCCACAGCATGGATTCGAACACGCGACCATCCGCATCAAGGGGAGAGCGTTAACGCAGTGAGCCACTGGACCTGAGTACTCAAACATGCCTACTTGTGCAGCTTAGAAACTCTGAATTCACTAAATGTACAACTTTTTTTCCATCAAAATGAACAAATGAGACATGAAATAACATCTACAGATCAAGACGAAGCGAATGGAAGCGGTCCCAGCCTCGTAGCTGTGAACAGCTGTGATTGCAGGAAAATGCTGTTACAAAGATTTCTCAGTATATCTCCGGGACTTTTCCCTGGCTTTACCACCGTCACAATGGACAAACGAGACATGAAATAACATCAACAGATCAAGACGAAGCAAATGGAAGTACCCCCGGAGTCATAGCATGTGTAAATCGAGACGACAGATCTCTCTCTCCCCCGCCTGCTTGCGAGGGGGAGGGGCAGTTTACACACACACGCAGCTGCTGCATGCAGCAACGCACACACAGGGAGGAGATGGCAGAGAGAACCCACTCCCCTGAAAACTCCCCTTGAATTCCTCCAGACTCAGAAAATGTAAAAGTTCGCTTTTTGGAGATCCATAGAAAAAGGGTGAAATTGAAAAAAAGTATGCCACAGCATGGATTTGAACACGCGACCAACCGCATCCAGGGGCGAGCGTTAACGCAGTGAGCCACTGGACCTGAGTACTCTAACATGCCTGCGTGTGCAGCTTAGACACTCTGAATTCACTAAATGTACAACTTTTTCTCCATCAAAATGAACAAATTATACATGAAATAACATCTACAGATCAAGACGAAGCGAATGGAAGCGGTCCCAGCCTCGTAGCTGTGAACAGCTGTGATCGCAGGAAAATGCTGTTTCAAAGATTTCTCAGTATATCTCCGGGACATTTCCCTGGCTTTACCACCGTCACAATGGACAAACGAGACATGAAATAACATCAACAGATCAAGACGAAGCGAATGGAAGTACCCCCGGAGTCATAGCATGTGTAAATCGAGACGAAAGATCTCTCTCTACCCCGCCTGCTTGCGAGGGGGAGGGGCAGTTTACACACACACGCAGCTGCTGCATGCAGCAACGCACACACAGGGAGGAGATGGCAGAGAGAACGCACTCCCCTGAAAACTCCCCTTGAATTCCTCCAGACTCAGAAAATGTAAAAGTTCACTTTTTGGAGATCAATAGAAAAAGGGTGAAAATGATTTTTTTTTTTGCCACAGCATGGATTCGAACACGCAACCATCCGCATCAAGGGGCGAGCGTTAACGCAGTGAGCCACTGGACCTGAGTACTCAAACATGCCTACTTGTGCAGCTTAGAAACTCTAAATTAGCTAAATGTACAACTTTTTTTCCATCAAAATGAACAAATGAGACATGAAATAACATCTACAGATCAAGACGAAGCGAATGGAAGCGGTCCCAGTCTCGTAGCTGTGAACAGCTGTGATCGCAGGAAAATGCTGTTCCAAAGATTTCTCAGTATATCTCCGGGACTTTTCCCTGGCTTTACCACCGTCACAATGGACAAACGAGACATGAAATAACATAAACAGATCAAGACGAAGCGAATGGAAGTACCCCCGGAGTCATAGCATGTGTAAATCGAGACGACAGATCTCTCTCTCCCCCGCCTGCTTGCGAGGGGGAGGGGCAGTTTACACACACACGCAGCTGCTGCATGCAGCAACGCACACACAGGGAGGAGATGGCAGAGAGAACGCACTCCCCTGAAAACTCCCCTTGAATTCCTCCAGACTCAGAAAATGTAAAAGTTCACTTTTTGGAGATCCATAGAAAAAGGGTGAAAATGATTTTTTTTTTCCCACAGTATGGATTCGAACACGCGACCAACCGCATCCAGGGGAGAGCGTTAACGCAGTGAGCCACTGGACCTGAGTACTCAAACATGCCTACTTGTGCAGCTTAGAAACTCTGAATTCACTAAATGTACAACTTTTTCTCCATCAAAATGAACAAATGAGACATGAAATAACATCTACAGATCAAGGCGAAGCGAATGGAAGCGGTCCCAGCCTCTTAGCTGTTTACAGCTGTGATCGCAGGAAAATGCTGTTCCAAAGATTTCTCAGTATATCTCCGGGACTTTTCCCTGGCTTTACCACCGTCACAATGGACAAACGAGACATGAAATAACATCAACAGATCAAGACGAAGCGAATGGAAGTACCTCCGGAGTCATAGCATGTGTAAATCGAGACGACAGATCTCTCTCTCCCCCGCCTGCTTGCGAGGGGGAGGGGCAGTTTACACACACACGCAGCTGCTGCATGCAGCAACGCACACACAGTGAGGAGATGGCAGAGAGAACGCACTCCCCTGAAAACTCCCATTGAATTCCTCCAGACTCAGAAAATTTAAAAGTTCACTTTTTGGAGATCCATAGAAAAAGGGTGAAAATGAAAAAAAGTATGCCACAGCATGGATTCGAACACGCGACCAACCGCATCCAGGGGCGAGCGTTAACGCAGTGAGCCACTGGACCTGAGTACTCTAACATGCCTGCTTGTGCAGCTTAGACACTCTGAATTCACTAAATGTACAACTTTTTCTCCATCAAAATGAACAAATGAGACATGAAATAACATCTACAGATCAAGACGAAGCGAATGGAAGCGGTCCCAGCCTCGTAGCTGTGAACAGCTGTGATCGCAGGAAAATGCTGTTCCAAAGATTTCTCAGTATATATCCGGGACTTTTCCCTGGCTTTACCATCGTCACAATGGACAAACGAGACATGAAATAACATCAACAGATCAAGACGAAGCGAATGGAAGTACCCCCGGAGTCATAGCATGTGTAAATCGAGACGACAGATCTCTCTCTCCCCCGCCTGCTTGCGAGGGGGAGGGGCAGTTTACACACACACGCAGCTGCTGCATGCAGCAAGGCACACACAGGGAGGAGATGGCAGAGAGAACGCACTCCCCTGAAAACTCCCCTTGAATTCCTCCAGACTCAGAAAATGTAAAAGTTCACTTTTTGGAGATCCATAGAAAAAGGGTGAAAATGAAAAAAAGTATGGCACAGCATGGATTCGAACACGCGACCAACCGCATCCAGGGGCGAGCTTTATCGCAGTGAGCCACTGGATCTGAGTACTCAAACATGCCTGCTTGTGCAGCTTAGACACTCGGAATTCACTAAATGTACAACTTTTTCTCCATCAAAATGAACAAATGAGACATGAAATAACATCTACAGATCAAGACGAAGCGAATAGAAGCAGTCCCAGCCTCGTAGCTGTGAACAGCTGTGATCGCAGGAAAATGCTGTTACAAAGATTTCTCAGTATATCTCCGGGACATTTCCCTGGCTTTACCACCGTCACAATGGACAAACGAGACATGAAATAACATCAACAGATCAAGACGAAGCGATTGGAAGTACCCCCGGAGTCATAGCATGTGTAAATCGAGACGAAAGATCTCTCTCTCCCTCGCCTGCTTGCGAGGGGGAGGGGCAGTTTACACACACACGCAGCTGCTGCATACAGCAACGCACACACAGGGAGGAGATGGCAGAGAGAACGCACTCCCCTGAAAACTCCCCTTGAATTCCTCCAGACTCAGAAAATGTAAAAGTTCACTTTTTGGAGATCCATAGAAAAAGGGTGAAAATGAAAAAAAGTATGCCACAGCATGGATTCGAACACGCGACCAACCGCATCCAGGGGCGAGCGTTAACGCAGTGAGCCACTGGACCTGAGTACTCAAACATGCCTGCTTGTGCATCTTAGACACTCTGAATTCACTAAATGTACAACTTTTTCTCAATCAAAATGAACAAATGAGACATGAAATAACATCTACAGATCAAGACGAAGCGAATGGAAGCGGTCCCAGCCTCGTAGCTGTGAACAGCTGTGATTGCAGGAAAATGCTGTTACAAAGATTTCTCAGTATATCTCCGGGACGTTTCCCTGGCTTTACCACCGTCACAATGGACAAACGAGACATGAAATAACATCAACAGATCAAGACGAAGCGAATGGAAGTACCCCCGGAGTCATAGCATGTGTAAATCGAGACGAAAGATCTCTCTCTCCCCTGCCTACTTGCGAGGGGGAGGGGCAGTTTACACACACACGCAGCTGCTGCATGCAGCAACGCACACACAGGGAGGAGATGGCAGAGAGAACGCACTCCCCTGAAAACTCCCCTTGAATTCCTCCAGACTCAGAAAATGTAAAAGTTCACTCTTTGGAGATCCATAGAAAAAGGGTGAAAATGAAAAAAAGTATGCCACAGCATGGATTCGAACACGCGACCAACCGCATCCAGGGGCGAGCGTTAACGCAGTGAGCCACTGGACCTGAGTACTCAAACATGCCTGCTTGTGCAGCTTAGACACTCTGAATTCACTAAATGTACAACTTTTTCTCCATCAAAATGAACAAATGAGACATGAAATAACATCTACATATCAAGACGAAGCGAATGGAAGCGGTCCCAGCCTCGTAGCTGTGAACAGCTGTGATCGCAGGAAAATGCTGTTCCAAAGATTTCTCAGTATATATCCGGGACTTTTCCCTGGCTTTACCATCGTCACAATGGACAAACGAGACATGAAATAACATCAACAGATCAAGACGAAGCGAATGGAAGTACCCCCGGAGTCATAGCATGTGTAAATCGAGACGACAGATCTCTCTCTCCCCCGCCTGCTTGCGAGGGGGAGGGGCAGTTTACACACACACGCAGCTGCTGCATGCAGCAACGCACACACAGGGAGGAGATGGCAGAGAGAACGCACTCCCCTGAAAACTCCCCTTGAATTCCTCCAGACTCAGAAAATGTAAAAGTTCACTTTTTGGAGATCCATAGAAAAAGGGTGAAAATGAAAAAAAGTATGGCACAGCATGGATTCGAACACGCGACCAACCGCATCCAGGGGCGAGCTTTATCGCAGTGAGCCACTGGATCTGAGTACTCAAACATGCCTGCTTGTGCAGCTTAGACACTCGGAATTCACTAAATGTACAACTTTTTCTCCATCAAAATGAACAAATGAGACATGAAATAACATCTACAGATCAAGACGAAGCGAATAGAAGCAGTCCCAGCCTCGTAGCTGTGAACAGCTGTGATCGCAGGAAAATGCTGTTACAAAGATTTCTCAGTATATCTCCGGGACATTTCCCTGGCTTTACCACCGTCACAATGGACAAACGAGACATGAAATAACATCAACAGATCAAGACGAAGCGATTGGAAGTACCCCCGGAGTCATAGCATGTGTAAATCGAGACGAAAGATCTCTCTCTCCCCCGCCTGCTTGCGAGGGGGAGGGGCAGTTTACACACACACGCAGCTGCTGCATACAGCAACGCACACACAGGGAGGAGATGGCAGAGAGAACGCACTCCCCTGAAAACTCCCCTTGAATTCCTCCAGACTCAGAAAATGTAAAAGTTCACTTTTTGGAGATCCATAGAAAAAGGGTGAAATGATTTTTTTGCCACAGCATGGATTCGAACACGCGACCAACCGCATCCAGGGGCGAGCGTTAACGCAGTGAGCCACTGGACCTGAGTACTCAAACATGCCTACTTGTGCAGCTTAGACACTCTGAATTCACTAAATGTACAACTTTCTCTCCCTCAAAATGAACAAATGAGACATGAAATAACATCTACAGATCAAGACGAAGCGAATGGAAGCGGTCCCAGCCTCGTAGCTGTGAACAGCTGTGATCGCAGGAAAATGCTGTTTCAAAGATTTCTCAGTATATCTCCGGGACATTTTCCTGGCTTTACCACCGTCACAATGGACAAACGAGACATAAAATAACATCAACAGATCAAGACGAAGCGAATGGAAGTACCCCCGGAGTCATAGCATGTGTAAATCGAGACGAAAGATCTCTCTCTCCCCCGCCTGCTTGCGAGGGGGAGGGGCAGTTTACACACACACGCAGCTGCTGCATGCAGCAACGCACACACAGGGAGGAGATGGCAGAGAGAACGCACTCCCCTGAAAACTCCCCTTGAATTCCTCCAGACTCAGAAAATGTAAAAGTTCACTTTTTGGAGATCCATAGAAAAAGGGTGAAAATGAAAAAAAGTATGCCACAGCATGGATTCGAACACGAGACCAACCGCATCCAGGGGCGAGCGTTAACGCAGTGAGCCACTGGACCTGAGTACTCAAACATGCCTACTTGTGCAGCTTAGACACTCTGAATTCACTAAATGTACAACTTTTTCTCCATCAAAATGAACAAATTATACATGAAATAACATCTACAGATCAAGACGAAGCGAATGGAAGCGGTCCCAGCCTCGTAGCTGTGAACAGCTGTGATCGCAGGAAAATGCTGTTTCAAAGATTTCTCAGTATATCTCCGGAACATTTCCCTGGCTTTACCACCGTCACAATGGACAAACGAGACATAACATAACATCAACAGAACAAGACGAAGCGAATGGAAGTACCCCCGGAGTCATAGCATGTGTAAATTGAGACGAAAGATCTCTCTCTCCCCCGCCTGCTTGCGAGGGGGAGGGGCAGTTTACACACACACGCAGCTGCTGCATGCAGCAACGCACACACAGGGAGGAGATGGCAGAGAGAACGCACTCCCCTGAAAACTCCCCTTGAATTCCTCCAGACTCAGAAAATGTAAAAGTTCACTTTTTGGAGATCCATAGAAAAAGGGTGAAAATGAAAAAAAGTATGCCACAGCATGGATTTGAACACGCGACCAACCACATCCAGGGGCGAGCGTTTTTTTTTTTTCTTTTTATTATTTATTATCAAAATGTTTTCACACAGATTAAACAAACACTCACATTGCATAACAAATCCCCCAAAAAGAAGAGGACCCCAATGCATTTAATACAAAGTATACATCACAGTCCTATCTTGTCTTTCACTTCCCCAACATCCCTAATCCACCATTCTTTTACATTTATTCCCCTTTCACAGGTCATCATTCCTTATTTTTCAAAATTATACTTAAGCTTTCCATCATTCACTTCTATCAGTGTACAACCATCAACATGTTCTTTCATGAACATCTCATTATCTTTGTACACATATAACATTCCAACAACCCTCATTATATTCCTCTTCATAATTCCCCACACTCCATCAACTCTCCCCTCATAGTGTGCTACATTCCTTCTTATTTTCACCGCATATCTTGCCTGGCTTAAACATAGATTTAACATATCAACATTGCACCCATCCCTTCTCCCACTCAACCCAAACAACCACAATTCTTTCCACTCTAGACATTTTAACACCCCTTCATCCCAGCACCTGCATATCAATTCTTTTATTTTCCCAAAGAACCCCCTTAATTCCCCACACTCAAAAAACTCATGCATACAATTCTCCACTCCCACCTTACACACATCACATTCTCTCTTAACCTCTTTGTCAAACATACTTATTATTAAATTGTTGAACACCCTGTTGTGCCTCAAACAGAAATCAAAGTGCTCGCCCTTCACACTATTCCCTTTCACTCTCAGATTCACCCACATCTTTTTCACATCCATTCCCCCCATCACCTTTTCCCATACCTTTTCTGATGCTGGTCTCCTTGCATCCCCCTTCCCAAGGGTTTTGTATATCCTTTTCGTGCTAAGGTCTCCCAGCTTCACCCCTTCACCCACATATAGCGCTACCTCACTTTCGCCCCCTCCCACCTTCTTGCTCTCCACCATCCTCCTCCATTCCACCGGCATCCCCTCTTTGATGCTCTCCATCATGCCTTCCGCTGTCCTTCCCCCCATTAACAGATTATTTTCCCTTGTCCCATCAACAATAACTTGAGCCCTCATGAACCCCGGAACATACTCATAGACTAGGTCTCTTATTACCCTAAATCCAGCCCTCCACATTGGTAAATTAAATAATACTTCGCCCTCTTTCATTATCCTATAGTTTTGGAATATGGGTTGTTTCCATACCTGCTGCGCATTCTCACATTCATACTTCACATTCCCCAAGAACTCTCCCCACGCATTCATCACCTCCCTTTGAAAATCATTCATTCCATTCATCCACCATTTCTTAAAGCGCATAAATATCCCACTGTCCCCACACCCCCCTCCTTTATTTATACTGTCTCTCAAAAATTCTTTCCACACATGCTTATTTCCCTTATTTAGATATTTTATCATCGTTTTAACCCTCATTGCTTTCATCTTCCTTTCCACATTTATTAGTTTTAGCCCCCCATCTTTATAGTCATTCTCTAGAACCTCCCTAGCTATCCTCACTCCCTTCCCCTCCCACATGAACTCACTCACTATTTTATTTACCTCTTTTATTACTCTGTCTGGCACCTCCATTACACTCATTACATAAACTAGCTTGCTCATGATGAGACCATTTACTACTATAACTTTCCCCCTCAGTTTTAATCTCCTCAGTTTCCAGAAGCTTAGGGTCTTTTTTAAACTACCCACCACTCCCTCATATTGCACATCCCTCCCCTCTCTGTCCTTCAAACCCACATTAATACCCAGTACCCTAATATATTCCTTATTCTCTTTTAAACCTAACTCCTCTCTCCCTACATCACCATTTCCCAGCACCATGTACTCTGACTTTTCCATATTAATTTTAGCCCCTGAAGCTCTTCCATATATCTCCACACTCTCTAAGACCCCTCTTACACTTTCCATGTCTCTTACGGTGATTGTAGTATCATCCGCATATTGGAATACTACACTTATCCCTCCCCCCGGCACCATCACCCCCTTTACCCTCTCATTCTGTTGTAGCAAAGCCGCAAGGGGCTCCGCTGATAATGCATAGAGCATCGCCGATAGAGGGCATCCCTGCCGGACGGATCTCCCTAACTTAAATACATTTGTGATGATCCCATTAACCTTAACGCAACTCATGGCTTTCCTATATATTCTCCTTATCCACCCAACAAACCCCCTCCCAAACCCTGCTTTTACCAAAACCCTGAATAAATAAACGTGATTAACCCTATCGAACGCCTTGTTCAGATCTAAGCTTACCAACACCCCTCCTTCTCCACCCTTCATATGATTTACCGTGTCCCTAATACTACAAACTGTGTCACATATATCCCTTCCAGGAATATTATATGCCTGGGTGCTCCCCACCACCGCACCAATAACCCTCTTCATTCTATTGGATAACACCCGTGCCATAATCTTATAATCCCCATTCAACATACTTAACGGCCTATAGTTCCCTAATTTATCCCTACTACCCTTTTTGTACAATATGCTAATCACCCCTGTTGATAATCCGTCCGGCAGTTCATCCTTCTCTTCGAAGCTCTTAAACAACTCCTTCAACATTGGGACTAGCACAGCCTTAAATTCCATGTAGAACTCTGCAGTTAGGCCATCTAGTCCCGGGCTTTTATTTTTGCCCATGCCATCTATTGCTGCCTCTATTTCCTCTTTTCCCATCTCCCCTTCGCACAACTCTCTTCCTTCTTCTGTCAACACCGCCCTCATGCTCCCCAGAGTCTTTTCCAGGCTCTCTTTTTCATTAACTTCCTCCTGGAAGAGCTCTCTATAAAACTCTTCCACCCTCTTAACTATCCCTACTAAGTCTTTAATAATCTCACCCCCCTTACCCTCTATCTGCCTAATCTGATTGTTCCCCTGCTTCCTATTCTCCATCCCTAAGAAAAAAACCTGTACATTTTTCCCCTTCAACTAAATATCTTGCCCTACTCCTGACTATTGCCCCCATACACCTCTCTCTTTCCACTATCCCTAACTCATCCCTAAGACTATTGTAGACCCCTAAATCTCTCCCTACCTCTCCCTCTATCTTCTCTGCTTCTTTATTTAGTTCCTCTTTTAACCTCTCCTCCCTCTCTCTCCCTCTTTTATTTCTTCCACAACTGAACTTTATGCTCATTTTTTTTATTTCTCTTTTTAGGCCCTCCCACCATTCTCCTTCATCCTCACCATCCATTTTCTCTTGCTTCCTTAACCATTCATTCATCATCTTTTTGTATTTCTCATCCTTAAGCAGAGCAGCGTTTAGGCACCACACCCCTCCCCCTCTTCCCTTACATCCATCATCCAGCTTAAAGCCAAGGATAACATGATCACTCAAGCTAGTCGTTGTATGTTTAAAAGTCCCCACCTTCCCACCTATCCTTCCCTTGCACAGCACCAAGTCTATCCTACTCTGCTTCAACACACCCCCCACCACCTGTTTTCTAGTATATACCCTCTCATCCAAATTCCTTTCTCTCCACACATCTCTTAAGCCATTCTCCCTCATCAGTTTCTCCAATGCACCTCGTGAGGAGTCATTTCTATAACTCATCCCACCCGCCACATCAATCCTTCCACACCACACATTGAAATCACCCACCACCACACAATTTCCCCCACACTTCCCATCCAGACCCTCAAAAAAACTCTTTCTTTCTTTCTCCTCATTAGGCGCATGAATATTCATCAGTCTATACATTTCCCCCATATAACCAAACTCTGCAATAATCATCCTTCCTTTTCCATCATCCTCCACCTTTTTCACACTTTCCACTTTTCCCATTCTAAACAATATTGCCACCCCTCTTGCATTCAAACCACCATTATTGAAAAATACCCTCCCCATCCATCCCATTATCACATCACCCACACTTTCATTGTCCCAGTGTGTCTCCTGTAGGCATATGACATCAGCTGTACATAGCAGTAAAGCCCTGTCCCTTCTGTCCTTTGTTTTTAGCCCCCGGCCATTAAATGTACATATCGTCACCATTGCAAGTAAAGTTTGAAAAAGAATTTCTGTTCCCACTTGTCCTTCTTTTCCAGGCCACAGCCGTTGAAAGAAACAATCTTCACCATTGTTATTTAAAGGGGATTAGCGTTGGAGTATTCCAAAAGTTCTCCTTCAGCTCACCTTTCGCTGTCCAGTTCATCTCCACCGACTCCTTTCACATTCTTCTCCACTTGTGAACGTGTTTTCACTTTCCCTCTCACGGGTATTCCTGATGGTTTTGAGTCACCTCCTCCGACCCTCGATCCCTCTCTCCCAGGCGTCATCGGACTCCTACTCCGTCCCCTGGTCCTCGGAACCTCGACCCGCTCCTCGATCTCCTGCTCTCCCACCGTCACCTCTATGATTTCGTCATCGTCCTTCAAGAGCAACGTAATCTCATCTTCCACTCTCTGCTCCCCCACCTTCTCCGCTTCTTCTCTCTCCTCCACCACCATCACCGCTTCTCCTCTCTCCTCCACCGCCGTCACCCCCTCCTTCTCCACACCTTCGCCGTTCGGACTTTTCTTTCTCTCCGTCTTTGTTTTCTTCTTTTTCCCCTTCCCTTTCCCCACTGTCTGTGTCCCCTCATTTCCCTCCTCCGCTACCCCCTCATGTTGTCTTTTCTTCCCTCCTTCCTTCTGTTCCCCCCCTATTTCTTTCTGCCCCACCGCCACCACCACTACCTTCTCTCCCTCTATCACCTCCTCAGCCCCCTCATCCTCCCCCCCCCCCTCTTCTTTATCCACCTCTTCCACCTCCTGCTCCGCTTCCTCCTCCACATTGTACCTCTCCCTCTCCCCCTCCTTTTCAGGCCTGGCCTGTTCTCTCCTTCCCACCCTCTCTTCCCCAGCACAATCCCACACCTGTAACATTTTATCTCCGGACACTCCCTAAAAATGTGCCCCGCCCTTAGACAGTTTCTGCACACCGCCACCTGTCTGTCATGTATGACCCTTACGTATTCTGCCCCCCCCTCCACTCTAAATTGTGTCGAGTACGGCAGTGATGTTACCTTCTCATTAAGAGAAACTTTGAGGAAGCGTGTCCCGTCCGCTATCCTCATCCCCTCCCTGGTGTTCTTTACATAACGTCTTTTGATGGGCGAAACCGCTTTAACCCCCCACTCAAACAGCCTCCTCAGGATCTGGTCATCCTCGATATATATCGGCATGTACATAAAGGACACCATCACCTCCATCGCTGTTAACTCCTCTGCCTTTATAACCACCCCCTTCACCCTCAGCCCCTCCAGCAATCTCTTCTTTCCCTCCACATATCTCATTGTCACCTCATACCTTTCCCCCTTCAGCCTGCATCCCAGCACTTCCCCACACTCATCCTGTATTTCACACAGCATGTCCAACATTGTAATCTTTCCCAAGCCCCCCTCCACCGTCACCGCCAGTGTCAGATCCGCCCGGTAACTAATGTCCTCATTCCCTTCTCCCACCCTTCCCCCCCTCTCTTTTACTTGGCTACTGCCCTGTTTCAAACTGTTTCTCTCTTTTTCTCCGTCCGTTTCCTTTCTTTGTCCAGGACCCTCCTCTTTCCTTCCGTCGTCTCCATTCACGAACTTTTGTCCTTCTCCCGTGTTCTCCCGGCTTTCCTCCTCTTCTGTTCTTCTCTGCGCACTCTCCTGTGCATTTTCTGACCCTCCGCTTGTCTTTAGAGCCTCGCCGCTCTTCCCTGCGCGTTCCTTAATACCTCCGCTGCTATTCCTCGCGCCCTCTTCCGGGTTCTGTTCCGCTCCGCAATGTCCTCCTCCCAGTCTCTTTGAAGCCGTTGTTGTGCTTGTTCCGGATTGAGATGCACCCATCTCCTCTTCTCTCTCCATAATTCCCTTCTTTCCAGCCTTTCCTTTCATTAGTCCGGCTTTTTCCGCCTCTCTTTCCTCCCGGCTCCTCTCATCCAGCTTCCTCTCCAGCAGCAGCTTCGCTTTCTCCTCTTCATTCCTTATATTTCCCATCACGCAGGCCGTCTCTCTTACATCCTTTCCTTGTGTAGAGCCCTCAGTATCCGTCTGCATTGTCGGTTTTCCTCCCGTTTCTCCAGCATGTTCCGCTGCATTCAGCTCGGCTTCTTCCGCTTTCTTCGCCGCCCCCCGCATTCCAGACATTCCAGACATTCCAGGATTCACGTCCTTATTCTCCGTTCTTTTCTCAATTTTCTCCACAACGCACCTTCAATGTTTGTCCCCCCAGACAGCTGAGCTGTTTGGGGGGGGTTTTGCCGGAAAAGATCGCGATTAAAACGCTTGTTTTAATCACTTTGTCCCGTTTCCTCAGCAAACAATTGACCTGCTTCCTCCAGCACTCTCGCTGCGTTCGCGCTGTTGCTCCTCGTATTTTCTCCTCTGATGTTCACAAAATACAGTTTGAAAGTATCCCCCCCGACAGCAGAGCTGTTTGGGGGGCTGTTTGTCCAAAAATAAAGTGCAAAAACCGTCTTATTTGCTCCACTTTGTCCAAATTCGTCCCAAACTTTTGCGTCCACACATACACTGCTCACTCTCAATGCGCTCCTAGCGGGCGTGATCAGAGCGTTAACGCAGTGAGCCACTGGACCTGAGTACTCAAACATGCCTGCTTGTGCATCTTAGACACTCTGAATTCACTAAATGTACAACTTTTTCTCAATCAAAATGAACAAATGAGACATGAAATAACATCTACAGATCAAGACGAAGCGAATGGAAGCGGTCCCAGCCTCGTAGCTGTGAACAGCTGTGATTGCAGGAAAATGCTGTTTCAAAGATTTCTCAGTATATCTCCGGGACTTTTCCCTGGCTTTACCCACCGTCACAATGGACAAACGAGACATGACATAACATCAACAGATCAAGACGGAGCGAATGGAAGTACCCCCGGAGTCATAGCATGTGTAAATCGAGACGACAGATCTCTCTCCCCCGCCTGCTTGCGAGGGGGAGGGGCAGTTTACACACACACGCAGCTGCTGCATGCAGCAACGCACACACAGGGAGGAGATGGCAGAGAGAACGCACTCCCCTGAAAACTCCCCTTGAATTCCTCCAGACTCAGAAAATGTAAAAGTTCACTTTTTGGAGATCCATAGAAAAAGGGTGAAAATGATTTTTTTTTTGCCACAGCATGGATTCGAACACGCGACCATCCGCATCAAGGGGCGAGCGTTAACGCAGTGAGCCACTGGACCTGAGTACTCAAACATGCCTACTTGTGCAGCTTAGAAACTCTGAATTCACTAAATGTACAACTTTTTCTCCATCAACATGAACAAATGAGACATGAAATAACATCTACAGATCAAGACGAAGCGAATGGAAGCGGTCCCAGCCTCGTAGCTGTGAACAGCTGTGATCGCAGGAAAATGCTGTTATAAAGATTTATCAGTATATCTCCGGGATATTTCCCTGGCTTTACCACCGTCCAAATGGACAAACGAGACATGAAATAACATCAACAGATCAAGACGAAGCGAATGGAAGTACCCCCGGAGTCATAGCATGTGTAAATCGAGACGAAAGATCTCTCTCTCCCCCGCCTGCTTGCGAGGGGGAGGGGCAGTTTACACACACACGCAGCTGCTGCATGCAGCAACGCACACACAGGGAGGAGATGGCAGAGAGAACGCACTCCCCTGAAAACTCCCCTTGAATTCCTCCAGACTCAGAAAATGTAAAAGTTCACTTTTTGGAGATCAATAGAAAAAGGGTGAAAATGATTTTTTTTTTGCCACAGCATGGATTCGAACACGTGACCATCCGCATCAAGGGGCGAGCGTTAACGCAGTGAGCCACTGGACCTGAGTACTCAAACATGCCTACTTGTGCAGTTTAGGAACTCTGAATTGACTAAATGTACAACTTTTTTTCCATCAAAATGAACAAATGAGACATGAAATAACATCTACAGATCAAGACGAAGCGAATGGAAGCGGTCCCAGCCTCGTAGCTAAGAACAGCTGTGATCGCAGGAAAATGCTGTTCCAAAGATTTCTCAGTATATCTCCGGGACATTTCCCTGGCTTTACCACCGTCACAATGGACAAACGAGACATGAAATAACATCAACAGATCAAGACGAAGCGAATGGAAGTACCTCCGGAGTCATAGCATGTGTAAATCGAGACGACAGATCTCTCTCTCCCCCGCCTGCTTGCGAGGGGGAGGGGCAGTTTACACACACACGCAGCTGCTGCATGCAGCAACGCACACACAGGGAGGAGATGGCAGAGAGAACGCACTCCCCTGAAAACTCCCCTTGAATTCCTCCAGACTCAGAAAATGTAAAAGTTAACTTTTTGGAGATCCATATAAAAAGGGTGAAAATGAAAAAAAGTATGCCACAGCATGGATTTGAACACGCGACCAACCGCATCCAGGGGCGAGCGTTAACGCAGTGAGCCACTGGACCTGAGTACTCAAACATGCCTGCTTGTGCATCTTAGACACTCTGAATTCACTAAATGTACAACTTTTTCTCAATCAAAATGAACAAATGAGACATGAAATAACATCTACAGATCAAGACGAAGCGAATGGAAGCGGTCCCAGCCTCGTAGCTGTGAACAGCTGTGATCGCAGAAAAATGCTGTTTCAAAGATTTCTCAGTATATCTCCGGGACCTTTCCCTGGCTTTACCACCATCACAATGGACAAACGAGACATGAAATAACATCAACAGATCAAGACGAAGCGAATGGAAGTACCCCCGGAGTCATAGCATGTATAAATCGAGACGACAGATCTCTCTCTCCCCCGCCTGCTTGCGAGGGGGAGGGGCAGTTTACACACACAAGCAGCTGCTGCATGCAGCAACGCACACACAGGGTGGAGATGGCAGAGAGAACGCACTCCCCTGAAAACTCCCCTTGAATTCCTCCAGACTCAGAAAATGTAAAAGTTCACTTTTTGGAGATCCATAGAAAAAGGGTGAAAATGAAAAAAAGTATGCCACAGCATGGATTCAAACACGCGACCAACCGCATCCAGGGGCGAGCGTTAACGCAGTGAGCCACTGGACCTGAGTACTCAAACATGCCTGCTTGTGCAGCTTAGACACTCTGAATTCACTAAATGTACAACTTTTTCTCCATCAAAATGAACAAATGAGACATGAAATAACATCTACAGATCAAGACGAAGCGAATAGAAGCGGTACCAGCCTCGTAGCTGTGAACAGCTGTGATCGCAGGAAAATGCTGTTTCAAAGATTTCTCAGTATATCTCCGGGACATTTCCCTGGCTTTACCACCGTCACAATGGACAAACGAGACATGAAATAACATCAACAGATCAAGACGAAGCGATTGGAAGTACCCCCGGAGTCATAGCATGTGTAAATCGAGACGAAAGATCTCTCTCTCCCCCGCCTGCTTGCGAGGGGGAGGGGCAGTTTACACACACACGCAGCTGCTGCATACAGCAACGCACACACAGGGAGGAGATGGCAGAGAGAACGCACTCCCCTGAAAACTCCCCTTGAATTCCTCCAGACTCAGAAAATGTAAAAGTTCACTTTTTGGAGATCCATAGAAAAAGGGTGAAAATGATTTTTTTGCCACAGCATGGATTCGAACACGCGACCAACCGCATCCAGGGGCGAGCGTTAACGCAGTGAGCCACTGGACCTGAGTACTCAAACATTCCTACTTGTGCAGCTTAGACACTCTGAATTCACTAAATGTACAACTTTTTCTCCATCAAAATGAACAAATGAGACATGAAATAACATCTACAGATCAAGACGAAGCGAATGGAAGCGGTCCCAGCCTCGTAGCTAAGAACAGCTGTGATCGCAGGAAAATGCTGTTACAAAGATTTCTCAGTATATCTCCGGGACATTTCCATGGCTTTACCACCGTCACAATGGACAAACGAGACATGAAATAACATCAACAGATCAAGACGAAGCGAATGGAAGTACCCCCGGAGTCATAGCATGTGTAAATCGAGACGAAATATCTCTCTCTCCCCCGCCTGCTTGCGAGGGGGAGGGGCAGTTTACACACACACGCAGCTGCTGCATGCAGCAACTCACACACAGGGAGGAGATGGCAGAGAGAACGCACTCCCCTGAAAACTCCCCTTGAATTCCTCCAGACTTAGAAAATGTAAAAGTTCACTTTTTGGAGATCCATAGAAAAAGGGTGAAAATGATTTTTTTTTTGCCACAGCATGGATTCGAACACACGACCAACCGCATCCAGGGGCGAGCGTTAACGCAGTGAGCCACTGGACCTGAGTACTCAAACATGCCTGCTTGTGCAGCTTAGACACTCTGAATTCACTAAATGTACAACTTTTTCTCCATCAAAATGAACAAATGAGACATGAAATAACATCTACAGATCAAGACGAAGCGAATGGAAGCGGTCCCAGCCTCGTAGCTAAGAACAGCTGTGATCGCAGGAAAATGCTGTTCCAAAGATTTCTCAGTATATCTCCGGGACATTTCCCTGGCTTTACCACCGTCACAATGGACAAACGAGACATGAAATAACATCAACAGATCAAGACGAAGCGAATGGAAGTACCCCCGGAGTCATAGCATGTGTAAATCGAGACGAAAGATCTCTCTCTCCCCCGCCTGCTTGCGAGGGGGAGGGGCAGTTTACACACACACGCAGCTGCTGCATGCAGCAACGCACACACAGGGAGGAGATGGCAGAGAGAACGCACTCCCCTGAAAACTCCCCTTGAATTCCTCCAGACTCAGAAAATGTAAAAGTTCACTTTTTGGAGATCCATAGAAAAAGGGTGAAAATGATTTTTTTTTTGCCACAGCATGGATTCGAACATGCGACCAACCGCATCCAGGGGCGAGCGTTAACGCAGTGAGCCACTGGACCTGAGTACTCAAACATGCCTGCTTGTGCATCTTAGACACTCTGAATTCACTAAATGTACAACTTTTTCTCAATCAAAATGAACAAATGAGACATGAAATAACATCTACAGATCAAGACGAAGCGAATGGAAGCGGTCCCAGCCTCGTAGCTGTGAACAGCTGTGATTGCAGGAAAATGCTGTTACAAAGATTTCTCAGTATATCTCCGGGACTTTTCCCTGGCTTTACCACCGTCACAATGGACAAACGAGACATGAAATAACATCAACAGATCAAGACGAAGCGAATGGAAGTACCCCCGGAGTCATAGCATGTGTAAATTGAGACGACAGATCTCTCTCTCCCCCGCCTGCTTGCGAGGGGGAGGGGCAGTTTACACACACACGCAGCTGCTGCATGCAGCAACGCACACACAGGGAGGAGATGGCAGAGAGAACGCACTCCCCTGAAAACTCCCCTTGAATTCCTCCAGACTCAGAAAATGTAAAAGTTCACTTTTTGGAGATCCATATAAAAAGGGTGAAAATGAAAAAAAGTATGCCACAGCATGGATTTGAACACGCGACCAACCGCATCCAGGGGCGAGCGTTAACGCAGTGAGCCACTGGACCTGAGTACTCAAACATGCCTGCTTGTGCAGCTTAGACACTCTGAATTCACTAAATGTACAACTTTTTCTCCATCAAAATGAACAAATGAGACATGAAATAACATCTACAGATCAAGACGAAGCGAATGGAAGCGGTCCCAGCCTCGTAGCTGTGAACAGCTGTGATCGCAGGAAAATGCTGTTATAAAGATTTATCAGTATATCTCCGGGATATTTCCCTGGCTTTACCACCGTCCAAATGGACAAACGAGACATGAAATAACATCAACAGATCAAGACGAAGCGAATGGAAGTACCCCCGGAGTCATAGCATGTGTAAATCGAGACGAAAGATCTCTCTCTCCCCCGCCTGCTTGCGAGGGGGAGGGGCAGTTTACACACACACGCAGCTGCTGCATGCAGCAACGCACACACAGGGAGGAGATGGCAGAGAGAACGCACTCCCCTGAAAACTCCCCTTGAATTCCTCCAGACTCAGAAAATGTAAAAGTTCACTTTTTGGAGATCTATAGAAAAAGGGTGAAAATGATTTTTTTTTTTGCCACAGCATGGATTCGAACACGCGACCATCCGCATCAAGGGGCGAGCGTTAACGCAGTGAGCCACTGGACCTGAGTACTCAAACATGCCTACTTGTGCAGCTAAGAAACTCTGAATTCACTAAATGTACAACTTTTTTTCCATCAAAATGAACAAATGAGACATGAAATAACATCTACAGATCAAGACGAAGCGAATGGAAGCGGTCCCAGCCTCGTAGCTGTGAACAGCTGTGATCGCAGGAAAATGCTGTTCCAAAGATTTCTCAGTATATCTCCGGGACTTTTCCCTGGCTTTACCACCGTCACAATGGACAAACGAGACATGAAATAACATAAACAGATCAAGACGAAGCGAATGGAAGTACCCCCGGAGTCATAGCATGTGTAAATCGAGACGACAGATCTCTCTCTCCCCCGCCTGCTTGCGAGGGGGAGGGGCAGTTTACACACACACGCAGCTGCTGCATGCAGCAACGCACACACAGGGAGGAGATGGCAGAGAGAACGCACTCCCCTGAAAACTCCCCTTGAATTCCTCCAGACTCAGAAAATGTAAAAGTTCACTTTTTGGAGATCCATAGAAAAAGGGAGAACATGAATTTTGTTTTGCCACAGCATGGATTCGAACACACGACCAACCGCATCCAGGGGCGAGCGTTAACGCAGTGAGCCACTGGACCTGAGTACTCAAACATGCCTGCTTGTGCAGCTTAGACACTCTGAATTCACTAAATGTACAACTTTTTCTCCATCAAAATGAACAAATGAGACATGAAATAAAATCTACAGATCAAGATGAAGCGAATGGAAGCGGTCCCAGCCTCGTAGCTGTGAACAGCTGTGATCGCAGGAAAATGATGTTCCAAAGATTTCTCAATATATCTCCGGGACATTTCCCTGGCTTTACCACCGTCACAATGGACAAACGAGACATGAAATAACATCAACAGATCAAGACGAAGCGAATGGAAGTACCCCCGGAGTCATAGCATGTGTAAATCGAGACGAAAGATCTCTCTCTCCCCCGCCTGCTTGCGAGGGGGAGGGGCAGTTTACACACACACGCAGCTGCTGCATGCAGCAACGCACACACAGGGAGGAGATGGCAGAGAGAACGCACTCCCCTGAAAACTCCCCTTGAATTCCTCCAGACTCAGAAAATGTAAAAGTTCACTTTTTGGAGATCCATAGAAAAAGGGTGAAAATGATTTTTTTGCCACAGCATGGATTCGAACACGCGACCAACCGCATCCAGGGGCGAGCGTTAACGCAGTGAGCCACTGGACCTGAGTACTCAAACATGCCTGCTTGTGCAGCTTAGACACTCTGAATTCACTAAATGTACAACTTTTTCTCCATCAAAATGAACAAATGAGACATGAAATAAAATCTACAGATCAAGATGAAGCGAATGGAAGCGGTCCCAGCCTCGTAGCTGTGAACAGCTGTGATCGCAGGAAAATGCTGTTTCAAAGATTTCTCAGTATATCTCCGGGACATTTCCCTGGCTTTACCACCGTCACAATGGACAAACGAGACATAAAATCACATCAACAGATCAAGACGAAGCGAATGGAAGTACCCCCGGAGTCATAGCATGTGTAAATCGAGACGAAAGATCTCTCTCTCCCCCGCCTGCTTGCGAGGGGGAGGGGCAGTTTACACACACACGCAGCTGCTGCATGCAGCAACGCACACACAGGGAGGAGATGGCAGAGAGAACGCACTCCCCTGAAAACTCCCCTTGAATTCCTCCAGACTCAGAAAATGTAAAAGTTCACTTTTTGGAGATCCATAGAAAAAGGGTGAAAATGATTTTTTTTTTGCCACAGCATGGATTCGAACACGAGACCAACCGCATCCAGGGGCGAGCGTTAACGCAGTGAGCCACTGGACCTGAGTACTCAAACATGCCTGCTTGTGCAGCTTAGACACTCTGAATTCACTAAATGTACAACTTTTTCTCCATCAAAATGAACAAATGAGACATGAAATAACATCTACAGATCAAGACGAAGCGAATGGAAGCGGTCCCAGCCTCGTAGCTGTGAACAGCTGTGATCGCAGGAAAATGCTGTTATAAAGATTTATCAGTATATCTCCGGGATATTTCCCTGGCTTTACCACCGTCCAAATGGACAAACGAGACATGAAATAACATCAACAGATCAAGACGAAGCGAATGGAAGTACCCCCGGAGTCATAGCATGTGTAAATCGAGACGAAAGATCTCTCTCTCCCCCGCCTGCTTGTGAGGGGGAGGGGCAGTTTACACACACACGCAGCTGCTGCATGCAGCAACGCACACACAGGGAGGAGATGGCAGAGAGAACGCACTCCCCTGAAAACTCCCCTTGAATTCCTCCAGACTCAGAAAATGTAAAAGTTCACTTTTTGGAGATCCATAGAAAAAGGGTGAAAATGAAAAAACGTATGCCACAGCATGGATTCGAACATGCGACCAACCGCATCCAGGGGCGAGCGTTAACGCAGTGAGCCACTGGACCTGAGTACTCAAACATGCCTGTTTGTGCATCTTAGACACTCTGAATTCACTAAATGTACAACTTTTTCTCCATCAAAATGAACAAATGAGACATGAAATAACATCTACAGATCAAGACGAAGCGAATGGAAGTGGTCCCAGCCTCGTAGCTGTGAACAGCTGTGATCGCAGGAAAATGCTGTTTCAAAGATTTCTCAGTAGCCTATATCTCCGGGACATTTCCCTGACTTTACCACCGTCACAATGGACAAACGAGACATGAAATAACATCAACAGATCAAGACGAAGCGAATGGAAGTACCCCCGGAGTCATAGCATGTGTAAATCGAGACGAAAGATCTCTCTCTCCCCCACCTGCTTGCGAGGGGGAGGGGCAGTTTACACACACACGCAGCTGCTGCATGCAGCAACGCACACACAGGGAGGAGATGGCAGAGAGAACGCACTCCCCTGAAAACTCCCCTTGAATTCCTCCAGACTCAGAAAATGTAAAAGTTCACTTTTTGGAGATCCATAGAAAAAGGGTGAAAATGATTTTTTTTTTGCCACAGCATGGATTCGAACACACGACCAACCGCATCCAGGGGCGAGTGTTAACGCAGTGAGCCACTGGACCTGAGTACTCAAACATGCCTACTTGTGCAGCTTAGAAACTCTGAATTCACTAAATGTACAACTTTTTTTCCATCAAAATGAACAAATGAGACATGAAATAACATCTACAGATCAAGACGAAGCGAATGGAAGCGGTCCCAGCCTCGTAGCTGTGAACAGCTGTGATCGCAGGAAAATGCTGTTACAAAGATTTCTCAGTATATCTCCGGGACATTTCCCTGGCTTTACCACCATCACAAAGGACAAACGAGACATGAAATAACATAAACAGATCAAGACGAAGCAAATGGAAGTACCCCCGGAGTCATAGCATGTGTAAATCGAGACGAAAGATCTCTCTCTCCCCCGCCTGCTTGCGAGGGGGAGGGGCAGTTTACACACACACGCAGCTGCTGCATGCAGCAACGCACACACAGGGAGGAGATGGCAGAGAGAACGCACTCCCCTGAAAACTCCCCTTGAATTCCTCCAGACTCAGAAAATGTAAAAGTTCACTTTTTGGAGATCCATAGAAAAAGGGTGAAAATGATTTTTTTGCCACAGCATGGATTCGAACACGCGACCAACCGCATCCAGGGTCGAGCGTTAACGCAGTGAGCCACTGGACCTGAGTACTCAAACATGCCTACTTGTGCAGCTTAGACACTCTGAATTCACTAAATGTACAACTTTTTCTCCATCAAAATGAACAAATTATACATGAAATAACATCTACAGATCAAGACGAAGCGAATGGAAGCGGTCCCAGCCTCGTAGCTGTGAACAGCTGTGATCGCAGGAAAATGCTGTTTCAAAGATTTCTCAGTATATCTCCGGGACATTTCCCTGGCTTTACCACCGTCACAATGGACAAACGAGTCATGAAATAACATCAACAGATCAAGACGAAGTGATTGGAAGCACCCCCGGAGTCATAGCATGTGTAAATCGAGACGAAAGATCTCTCTCTCCCCCGCCTGCTTGCGAGGGGGAGGGGCAGTTTACACACACACGCAGCTGCTGCATGCAGCAACGCACACACAGGGAGGAGATGGCAGAGAGAACGCACTCCCCTGAAAACTCCCCTTGAATTCCTCCAGACTCAGAAAATGTAAAAGTTCACTTTTTGGAGATCCATAGAAAAAGGGTGAAAATGATTTTTTTGCCACAGCATGGATTCGAACACGCGACCAACCGCATCCATCGGCGAGCGTTAACGCAGTGAGCCACTGGACCTGAGTACTCAAACATGCCTGCTTGTGCAGCTTAGACACTCTGAATTCACTAAATGTACAACTTTTTCTCCATCAAAATGAACAAATGAGACATGAAATAAAATCTACAGATCAAGATGAAGCGAATGGAAGCGGTCCCAGCCTCGTAGCTGTGAACAGCTGTGATCGCAGGAAAATGCTGTTATAAAGATTTCACAGTATATCTCCGGGATATTTCCCTGGCTTTACCACCGTCACAATGGACAAACGAGACATGAAATAACATAAACAGATCAAGACGAAGCGAATGGAAGTACCCCCGGAGTCATAGCATGTGTAAATCGAGACGACAGATCTCTCTCTCCCCCGCCTGTTTGCGAGGGGAGGGGCAGTTTACACACACACACAGCTGCTGCATGCAGCAACGCACACACAGGGAGGAGATGGCAGAGAGAACGCACTCCCCTGAAAACTCCCCTTGAATTCCTCCAGACTCAGAAAATGTAAAAGTTCACTTTTTGGAGATCCATAGAAAAAGGGTGAAAATGATTTTTTTGCCACAGCATGGATTCGAACACGCGACCAACCGCATCCAGGGGCGAGCGTTAACGCAGTGAGCCACTGGACCTGAGTACTCAAACATGCCTGCTTGTGCAGCTTAGACACTCTGAATTCACTAAATGTACAACTTTTTCTCCATCAAAATGAACAAATGAGACATGAAATAAAATCTACAGATCAAGATGAAGCGAATGGAAGCGGTCCCAGCCTCGTAGCTGTGAACAGCTGTGATCGCAGGAAAATGCTGTTATAAAGATTTCACAGTATATCTCCGGGATATTTCCCTGGCTTTACCACCGTCACAATGGACAAACGAGACATGAAATAACATAAACAGATCAAGACGAAGCGAATGGAAGTACCCCCGGAGTCATAGCATGTGTAAATTGAGACGACAGATCTCTCTCTCCCCCGCCTGTTTGCGAGGGGAGGGGCAGTTTACACACACACGCAGCTGCTGCATGCAGCAACGCACACACAGGGAGGAGATGGCAGAGAGAACGCACTCCCCTGAAAACTCCCCTTGAATTCCTCCAGACTCAGAAAATGTAAAAGTTCACTTTTTGGAGATCCATAGAAAAAGGGTGAACATGAATTTTGTTTTGCCACAGCATGGATTCGAACACGCGACCAACCGCATCCAGGGGCGAGCGTTAACGCAGTGAGCCACTGGACCTGAGTACTCAAACATTCCTACTTGTGCAGCTTAGACACTCTGAATTCACTAAATGTACAACTTTTCTCCATCAAAATGAACAAATGAGACATGAAATAACATATACAGATCAAGACGAAGCGAATGGAAGCAGTCCCAGCCTCGTAGCTAAGAACAGCTGTGATCGCAGGAAAATGCTGTTACAAAGATTTCTCAGTATATCTCCGGGACATTTCCCTGGCTTTACCACCGTCACAATGGACAAACGAGACATGAAATAACATCAACAGATCAAGACGAAGCGAATGGAAGTACCCCCGGAGTCATAGCATGTGTAAATCGAGACGACAGATCTCTCTCTCCCCCGCCTGCTTGCGAGGGGGAGGGGCAGTTTACACACACACGCAGCTGCTGCATGCAGCAACGCACACACAGGGAGGAGATGGCAGAGAGAACGCACTCCCCTGAAAACTCCCCTTGAATTCCTCCAGACTCAGAAAATGTAAAAGTTCACTTTTTGGAGATCCATAGAAAAAGGGTGAAAATGAAAAAAAGGATGGCACAGCATGGATTCGAACACGCGACCAACCGCATCCAGGGGCGAGCTTTATCGCAGTGAGCCACTGGATCTGAGTACTCAAACATGCCTGCTTGTGCAGCTTAGACACTCGGAATTCACTAAATGTACAACTTTTTCTCCATCAAAATGAACAAATGAGACATGAAATAACATCTACAGATCAAGACGAAGCGAATAGAAGCAGTCCCAGCCTCGTAGCTGTGAACAGCTGTGATCGCAGGAAAATGCTGTTACAAAGATTTCTCAGTATATCTCCGGGACATTTCCCTGGCTTTACCACCGTCACAATGGACAAACGAGACATGAAATAACATCAACAGATCAAGACGAAGCGATTGGAAGTACCCCCGGAGTCATAGCATGTGTAAATCGAGACGAAAGATCTCTCTCTCCCCCGCCTGCTTGCGAGGGGGAGGGGCAGTTTACACACACACGCAGCTGCTGCATACAGCAACGCACACACAGGGAGGAGATGGCAGAGAGAACGCACTCCCCTGAAAACTCCCCTTGAATTCCTCCAGACTCAGAAAATGTAAAAGTTCACTTTTTGGAGATCCATAGAAAAAGGGTGAAAATGAAAAAAAGTATGCCACAGCATGGATTCGAACACGCGACCAACCGCATCCAGGGGCGAGCGTTAACGCAGTGAGCCACTGGACCTGAGTACTCAAACATGCCTACTTGTGCAGCTTAGACACTCTGAATTCACTAAATGTACAACTTTCTCTCCCTCAAAATGAACAAATGAGACATGAAATAACATCTACAGATCAAGACGAAGCGAATGGAAGCGGTCCCAGCCTCGTAGCTGTGAACAGCTGTGATCGCAGGAAAATGCTGTTTCAAAGATTTCTCAGTATATCTCCGGGACATTTTCCTGGCTTTACCACCGTCACAATGGACAAACGAGACATGAAATAACATCAACAGATCAAGACGAAGCGAATGGAAGTACCCCCGGAGTCATAGCATGTGTAAATCGAGACGAAAGATCTCTCTCTCCCCCGCCTGCTTGCGAGGGGGAGGGGCAGTTTACACACACACGCAGCTGCTGCATGCAGCAACGCACACACAGGGAGGAGATGGCAGAGAGAACGCACTCCCCTGAAAACTCCCCTTGAATTCCTCCAGACTCAGAAAATGTAAAAGTTCACTTTTTGGAGATCCATAGAAAAAGGGTGAAAATGAAAAAAAGTATGCCACAGCATGGACTCGAACACGCGACCAACCGCATCCAGGGGCGAGCGTTAACGCAGTGAGCCACTGGACCTGAGTACTCTAACATGCCTGCTTGTGCAGCTTAGACACTCTGAATTCACTAAATGTACAACTTTTCTCCATCAAAATGAACAAATGAGACATGAAATAACATCTACAGATCAAGACGAAGCGAATGGAAGCGGTCCCAGCCTCGTAGCTGTGAACAGCTGTGATCGCAGGAAAATGCTGTTCCAAAGATCTCTCAGTATATCTCCGGGACTTTTCCCTGGCTTTACCACCGTCACAATGGACAAACGAGACATGAAATAACATCAACAGATCAAGACGAAGCGAATGGAAGTACCCCCGGAGTCATAGCATGTGTAAATCGAGACGAAAGATCTCTCTCTCCCCCGCCTGCTTGCGAGGGGGAGGGGCAGTTTACACACACACGCAGCTGCTGCATGCAGCAACGCACACACAGGGAGGAGATGGCAGAGAGAACGCACTCCCCTGAAAACTCCCCTTGAATTCCTCCAGACTCAGAAAATGTAAAAGTTCACTTTTTGGAGATCCATAGAAAAAGGGAGAACATGAATTTTGTTTTGCCACAGCATGGATTCGAACACACGACCAACCGCATCCAGGGGCGAGCGTTAACGCAGTGAGCCACTGGACCTGAGTACTCAAACATGCCTACTTGTGCAGCTTAGACACTCTGAATTCACTAAATGTACAACTTTCTCTCCATCAAAATGAACAAATGAGACATGAAATAACATCTACAGATCAAGACGAAGTGAATGGAAGCGGTCCCAGCCTCGTAGCTGTGAACAGCTGTGATCGCAGGAAAATGCTGTTCCAAAGATTTCTCAGTATATCTCCGGGACTTTTCCCTGGCTTTACCACCGTCACAATGGACAAACGAGACATGAAATAACATCAACAGATCAAGACGAAGCGAATGGAAGTACCCCCGGAGTCATAGCATGTGTAAATCGAGACGACAGATCTCTCTCTCCCCCGCCTGCTTGCGAGGGGGAGGGGCAGTTTACACACACACGCAGCTGCTGCATGCAGCAACGCACACACAGTGAGGAGATGGCAGAGAGAACGCACTCCCCTGAAAACTCCCCTTGAATTCCTCATGACTCAGAAAATGTAAAAGTTCACTTTTTGGAGATCCATAGAAAAAGGGTGAAAATGAAAAAAAGTATGCCACAGCATGGATTTGAACACGCGACCAACCGCATCCAGGGGCGAGCGTTAACGCAGTGAGCCACTGGACCTGAGTACTCAAACATGCCTGCTTTTGCATCTTAGACTCTCTGAATTCACTAAATGTACAACTTTTTCTCAATCAAAATGAACAAATGAGACATGAAATAACATCTACAGATCAAGACGAAGCGAATGGAAGCGGTCCCAGCCTCGTAGCTGTGAACAGCTGTGATTGCAGGAAAATGCTGTTACAAAGATTTCTCAGTATATCTCTGGGACTTTTCCCTGGCATTACCACCGTCACAATGGACAAACGAGACATGAAATAACATCAACAGATCAAGACGAAGCGAATGAAAGTACCTCCGGAGTCATAGCATGTGTAAATCGAGACGAAAGATCTCTCTCTCCCCCGCCTGCTTGCGAGGGGGAGGGGCAGTTTACACACACACGCAGCTGCTGCATGCAGCAACGCACACACAGGGAGGAGATGGCAGAGAGAACGCACTCCCCCGAAAACTCCCCTTGAATTCCTCCAGACTCAGAAAATGTAAAAGTTCACTTTTTGGAGATCCATAGAAAAAGGGTGAAAATGAAAAAAAGTATGCCACAGCATGGATTCGAACACGCGACCAACCGCATCCAGGGGCGAGCGTTAACGCAGTGAGCCACTGGACCTGAGTACTCAAACATGCCTGCTTGTTCATCTTAGACACTCTGAATTCACTAAATGTACAACTTTTTCTCTATCAAAATGAACAAATGAGACATGAAATAACATCTACAGATCAAGACGAAGCGAATGGAAGCGGTACAAGCCTCGTAGCTGTGAACAGCTGTGATTGCAGGAAAATGCTGTTACAAAGATTTCTCAGCATATCTCCGGGACTTTTCCCTGGCTTTACCACCATCACAATGGACAAACGAGACATGAAATAACATCAACAGATCAAGACGAAGCGAATGGAAGTACCCCCGGAGTCATAGCATGTGTAAATCGAGACGACAGATCTCTCTCTCCCCCGCCTGCTTGCGAGGGGGAGGGGCAGTTTACACACACACGCAGCTGCTGCATGCAGCAACGCACACACAGGGAGGAGATGGCAGAGAGAACGCACTCCCCTGAAAACTCCCCTTGAATTCCTCCAGACTCAGAAAATGTAAAAGTTCACTTTTTGGAGATCCATAGAAAAAGGGTGAACATGAATTTTGTTTTGCCACAGCATGGATTCGAACACACGACCAACCGCATCCAGGGGCGAGCGTTAACGCAGTGAGCCACTGGACCTGAGTACTCAAACATGCCTGCTTGTGCATCTTAGACACTCTGAATTCACTAAATGTACAACTTTTTCTCCATCAAAATGAACAAATTATACATGAAATAACATCTACAGATCAAGACGAAGCGAATGGAAGCGGTCCCAGCCTCGTAGCTGTGAACAGCTGTGATCGCAGAAAAATGCTGTTTCAAAGATTTCTCAGTATATCTCCGGGACCTTTCCCTGGCTTTACCACCATCACAATGGACAAACGAGACATGAAATAACATCAACAGATCAAGACGAAGCGAATGGAAGTACCCCCGGAGTCATAGCATGTGTAAATCGAGACGACAGATCTCTCTCTCACCCGCCTGCTTGCGAGGGGGAGGGGCAGTTTACACACACACGCAGCTGCTGCATGCAGCAACGCACACACAGGGAGGAGATGGCAGAGAACGCACTCCCCTGAAAACTCCCCTTGAATTCCTCCAGACTCAGAAAATGTAAAAGTTCACTTTTTGGAGATCCATAGAAAAAGGGTGAAAATGAAAAAAAGTATGCCACAGCATGGATTTGAACACGCGACCAACCGCATCCAGGGGCGAGCGTTAACGCAGTGAGCCACTGGACCTGAGTACTCAAACATGCCTACTTGTGCAGCTTAGACACTCTGAATTCACTAAATGTACAACTTTTTCTCCATCAAAATGAACAAATTATACATGAAATAACATCTACAGATCAAGACGAAGCGAATGGAAGCGGTCCCAGCCTCGTAGCTGTGAACAGCTGTGATCGCAGGAAAATGCTGTTATAAAGATTTATCAGTATATCTCCGGGATATTTCCCTGGCTTTACCACCGTCCAAATGGACAAACGAGACATGAAATAACATCAACAGATCAAGACGAAGCGAATGGAAGTACCCCCGGAGTCATAGCATGTGTAAATCGAGACGAAACATCTCTCTCTCCCCCGCCTGCTTGCGAGGGGGAGGGGCAGTTTACACACACACGCAGCTGCTGCATGCAGCAACGCACACACAGGGAGGAGATGGCAGAGAGAACTTACTCCCCTGAAAACTCCCCTTGAATTCCTCTAGACTCAGAAAATGTAAAAGTTCACTTTTTGGAGATCAATAGAAAAAGGGTGAAAATGATTTTTTTTTTGCCACAGCATGGATTCGAACACGCGACCATCCGCATCAAGGGGAGAGCGTTAACGCAGTGAGCCACTGGACCTGAGTACTCAAACATGCCTACTTGTGCAGCTTAGACACTCTGAATTCACTAAATGTACAACTTTTTCTCCATCAAAATGAACAAATGAGACATGAAATAACATCTACAGATCAAGACGAAGCGAATGGAAGCGGTCCCAGCCTCGTAGCTAAGAACAGCTGTGATCGCAGGAAAATGCTGTTCCAAAGATTTCTCAGTATATCTCCGGGACATTTCCCTGGCTTTACCACCGTCACAATGGACAGACGAGACATGAAATAACATCAACAGATCAAGACGAAGCGAATGGAAGTACCCCCGGAGTCATAGCATGTGTAAATCGAGACGAAAGATCTCTCTCTCTCCCCCGCCTGCTTGCGAGGGGGAGGGGCAGTTTACACACACACGCAGCTTCTGCATGCAGCAACGCACACACAGGGAGGAGATGGCAGAGAGAACCCACTCCCCTGAAAACTCCCCTTGAATTCCTCCAGACTCAGAAAATGTAAAAGTTCACTTTTTGGAGATCCATAGAAAAAGGGTGAACATGAATTTTTTGTTTTGCCACAGCATGGATTCGAACACGCGACCAACCACATCCAGGGGCGAGCGTTAACGCAGTGAGCCACTGGACCTGAGTACTCAAACATGCCTGCTTGTGCATCTTAGACACTCTGAATTCACTAAATGTACAACTTTTTCTCAATCAAAATGAACAAATGAGACATGAAATAACATCTACAGATCCAGACGAAGCGAATGGAAGCGGTCCCAGCCTCGTAGCTGTGAACAGCTGTGATTGCAGGAAAATGCTGTTACAAAGATTTCTCAGTATATCTCCGGGACTTTTCCCTGGCTTTACCACCGTCACAATGGACAAACGAGACATGAAATAACATCAACAGATCAAGACGAAGCGAATGGAAGCGGTCCCAGCCTCGTAGCTGTGAACAGCTGTGATCGCAGGAAAATGCTGTTTCAAAGATTTCTCAGTATATCTCCGGGATATTTCCCTGGCTTTACCACCGTCCAAATGGACAAACGAGACATGAAATAACATCAACAGATCAAGACGAAGCGAATGGAAGTACCCCCGGAGTCATAGCATGTGTAAATCGAGACGAAAGATCTCTCTCTCCCCCGCCTGCTTGCGAGGGGGAGGGGCAGTTTACACACACACGCAGCTGCTGCATGCAGCAACGCACACACAGGGAGGAGATGGCAGAGAGAACGCACTCCCCTGAAAACTCCCCTTGAATTCCTCCAGACTCAGAAAATGTAAAAGTTCACTTTTTGGAGATCCATAGAAAAAGGGTGAAAATGAAAAAAAGTATGCCACAGCATGGATTCGAACACGAGACCAACCGCATCCAGGGGCGAGCGTTAACGCAGTGAGCCACTGGACCTGAGTACTCAAACATGCCTGCTTGTGCATCTTAGACACTCTGAATTCACTAAATGTACAACTTTTTCTCCATCAAAATGAACAAATTATACATGAAATAACATCTACAGATCAAGACGAAGCGAATGGAAGCGGTCCCAGCCTCGTAGCTGTGAACAGCTGTGATCGCAGAAAAATGCTGTTTCAAAGATTTCTCAGTATATCTCCGGAACATTTCCCTGGCTTTACCACCGTCACAATGGACAAACGAGACATGAAATAACATCAACAGATCAAGACGAAGCGAATGGAAGTACCCCCGGAGTCATAGCATGTGTAAATCGAGACGAAAGATCTCTCTCTCCCCCGCCTGCTTGCGAGGGGGAGGGGCAGTCTACACACACACGCAGCTGCTGCATGCAGCAACGCACACACAGGGAGGAGATGGCAGAGAGAACGCACTCCCCTGAAAACTCCCCTTGAATTCATCCAGACTCAGAAAATGTAAAAGTTCACTTTTTGGAGATCCATAGAAAAAGGGTGAAAATGAAAAAAAGTATGCCACAGCATGGATTCGAACACGAGACCAACCGCATCCAGGGGCGAGCGTTTTTTTTTTTTTCTTTTTATTATTTATTATCAAAATGTTTTCACACAGATTAAACAAACACTCACATTGCATAACAAATCCCCCAAAAAGAAGAGGACCCCAATGCATTTAATACAAAGTATACATCACAGTCCTATCTTGTCTTTCACTTCCCCAACATCCCTAATCCACCATTCTTTTACATTTATTCCCCTTTCACAGGTCATCATTCCTTATTTTTCAAAATTATACTTAAGCTTTCCATCATTCACTTCTATCAGTGTACAACCATCAACATGTTCTTTCATGAACATCTCATTATCTTTGTACACATATAACATTCCAACAACCCTCATTATATTCCTCTTCATAATTCCCCACACTCCATCAACTCTCCCCTCATAGTGTGCTACATTCCTTCTTATTTTCACCGCATATCTTGCCTGGCTTAAACATAGATTTAACATATCAACATTGCACCCATCCCTTCTCCCACTCAACCCAAACAACCACAATTCTTTCCACTCTAGACATTTTAACACCCCTTCATCCCAGCACCTGCATATCAATTCTTTTATTTTCCCAAAGAACCCCCTTAATTCCCCACACTCAAAAAACTCATGCATACAATTCTCCACTCCCACCTTACACACATCACATTCTCTCTTAACCTCTTTGTCAAACATACTTATTATTAAATTGTTGAACACCCTGTTGTGCCTCAAACAGAAATCAAAGTGCTCGCCCTTCACACTATTCCCTTTCACTCTCAGATTCACCCACATCTTTTTCACATCCATTCCCCCCATCACCTTTTCCCATACCTTTTCTGATGCTGGTCTCCTTGCATCCCCCTTCCCAAGGGTTTTGTATATCCTTTTCGTACTAAGGTCTCCCAGCTTCACCCCTTCACCCACATATAGCGCTACCTCACTTTCGCCCCCTCCCACCTTCTTGCTCTCCACCATCCTCCTCCATTCCACCGGCATCCCCTCTTTGATGCTCTCCATCATGCCTTCCGCTGTCCTTCCCCCCATTAACAGATTATTTTCCCTTGTCCCATCAACAATAACTTGAGCCCTCATGAACCCCGGAACATACTCATAGACTAGGTCTCTTATTACCCTAAATCCAGCCCTCCACATTGGTAAATTAAATAATACTTCGCCCTCTTTCATTATCCTATAGTTTTGGAATATGGGTTGTTTCCATACCTGCTGCACATTCTCACATTCATACTTCACATTCCCCAAGAACTCTCCCCACGCATTCATCACCTCCCTTTGAAAATCATTCATTCCATTCATCCACCATTTCTTAAAGCGCATAAATATCCCACTGTCCCCACACCCCCCTCCTTTATTTATACTGTCTCTCAAAAATTCTTTCCACACATGCTTATTTCCCTTATTTAGATATTTTATCATCGTTTTAACCCTCATTGCTTTCATCTTCCTTTCCACATTTATTAGTTTTAGCCCCCCATCTTTATAGTCATTCTCTAGAACCTCCCTAGCTATCCTCACTCCCTTCCCCTCCCACATGAACTCACTCACTATTTTATTTACCTCTTTTATTACTCTGTCTGGCACCTCCATTACACTCATTACATAAACTAGCTTGCTCATGATGAGACCATTTACTACTATAACTTTCCCCCTCAGTTTTAATCTCCTCAGTTTCCAGAAGCTTAGGGTCTTTTTTAAACTACCCACCACTCCCTCATATTGCACATCCCTCCCCTCTCTGTCCTTCAAACCCACATTAATACCCAGTACCCTAATATATTCCTTATTCTCTTTTAAACCTAACTCCTCTCTCCCTACATCACCATTTCCCAGCACCATGTACTCTGACTTTTCCATATTAATTTTAGCCCCTGAAGCTCTTCCATATATCTCCACACTCTCTAAGACCCCTCTTACACTTTCCATGTCTCTTACGGTGATTGTAGTATCATCCGCATATTGGAATACTACACTTATCCCTCCCCCCGGCACCATCACCCCCTTTACCCTCTCATTCTGTTGTAGCAAAGCCGCAAGGGGCTCCGCTGATAATGCATAGAGCATCGCCGATAGAGGGCATCCCTGCCGGACGGATCTCCCTAACTTAAATACATTTGTGATGATCCCATTAACCTTAACGCAACTCATGGCTTTCCTATATATTCTCCTTATCCACCCAACAAACCCCCTCCCAAACCCTGCTTTTACCAAAACCCTGAATAAATAAACGTGATTAACCCTATCGAACGCCTTGTTCAGATCTAAGCTTACCAACACCCCTCCTTCTCCACCCTTCATATGATTTACCGTGTCCCTAATACTACAAACTGTGTCACATATATCCCTTCCAGGAATATTATATGCCTGGGTGCTCCCCACCACCGCACCAATAACCCTCTTCATTCTATTGGATAACACCCGTGCCATAATCTTATAATCCCCATTCAACATACTTAACGGCCTATAGTTCCCTAATTTATCCCTACTACCCTTTTTGTACAATATGCTAATCACCCCTGTTGATAATCCGTCCGGCAGTTCATCCTTCTCTTCGAAGCTCTTAAACAACTCCTTCAACATTGGGACTAGCACAGCCTTAAATTCCATGTAGAACTCTGCAGTTAGGCCATCTAGTCCCGGGCTTTTATTTTTGCCCATGCCATCTATTGCTGCCTCTATTTCCTCTTTTCCCATCTCCCCTTCGCACAACTCTCTTCCTTCTTCTGTCAACACCGCCCTCATGCTCCCCAGAGTCTTTTCCAGGCTCTCTTTTTCATTAACTTCCTCCTGGAAGAGCTCTCTATAAAACTCTTCCACCCTCTTAACTATCCCTACTAAGTCTTTAATAATCTCACCCCCCTTACCCTCTATCTGCCTAATCTGATTGTTCCCCTGCTTCCTATTCTCCATCCCTAAGAAAAAACCTGTACATTTTTCCCCTTCAACTAAATATCTTGCCCTACTCCTGACTATTGCCCCCATACACCTCTCTCTTTCCACTATCCCTAACTCATCCCTAAGACTATTGTAGACCCCTAAATCTCTCCCTACCTCTCCCTCTATCTTCTCTGCTTCTTTATTTAGTTCCTCTTTTAACCTCTCCTCCCTCTCTCTCCCTCTTTTATTTCTTCCACAACTGAACTTTATGCTCATTTTTTTTATTTCTCTTTTTAGGCCCTCCCACCATTCTCCTTCATCCTCACCATCCATTTTCTCTTGCTTCCTTAACCATTCATTCATCATCTTTTTGTATTTCTCATCCTTAAGCAGAGCAGCGTTTAGGCACCACACCCCTCCCCCTCTTCCCTTACATCCATCATCCAGCTTAAAGCCAAGGATAACATGATCACTCAAGCTAGTCGTTGTATGTTTAAAAGTCCCCACCTTCCCACCTATCCTTCCCTTGCACAGCACCAAGTCTATCCTACTCTGCTTCAACACACCCCCCACCACCTGTTTTCTAGTATATACCCTCTCATCCAAATTCCTTTCTCTCCACACATCTCTTAAGCCATTCTCCCTCATCAGTTTCTCCAATGCACCTCGTGAGGAGTCATTTCTATAACTCATCCCACCCGCCACATCAATCCTTCCACACCACACATTGAAATCACCCACCACCACACAATTTCCCCCACACTTCCCATCCAGACCCTCAAAAAAACTCTTTCTTTCTTTCTCCTCATTAGGCGCATGAATATTCATCAGTCTATACATTTCCCCCATATAACCAAACTCTGCAATAATCATCCTTCCTTTTCCATCATCCTCCACCTTTTTCACACTTTCCACTTTTCCCATTCTAAACAATATTGCCACCCCTCTTGCATTCAAACCACCATTATTGAAAAATACCCTCCCCATCCATCCCATTATCACATCACCCACACTTTCATTGTCCCAGTGTGTCTCCTGTAGGCATATGACATCAGCTGTACATAGCAGTAAAGCCCTGTCCCTTCTGTCCTTTGTTTTTAGCCCCCGGCCATTAAATGTACATATCGTCACCATTGCAAGTAAAGTTTGAAAAATAATTTCTGTTCCCACTTGTCCTTCTTTTCCAGGCCACAGCCGTTGAAAGAAACAATCTTCACCATTGTTATTTAAAGGGGATTAGCGTTGGAGTATTCCAAAAGTTCTCCTTCAGCTCACCTTTCGCTGTCCAGTTCATCTCCACCGACTCCTTTCACATTCTTCTCCACTTGTGAACGTGTTTTCACTTTCCCTCTCACGGGTATTCCTGATGGTTTTGAGTCACCTCCTCCGACCCTCGATCCCTCTCTCCCAGGCGTCATCGGACTCCTACTCCGTCCCCTGGTCCTCGGAACCTCGACCCGCTCCTCGATCTCCTGCTCTCCCACCGTCACCTCTATGATTTCGTCATCGTCCTTCAAGAGCAACGTAATCTCATCTTCCACTCTCTGCTCCCCCACCTTCTCCGCTTCTTCTCTCTCCTCCACCACCATCACCGCTTCTCCTCTCTCCTCCACCGCCGTCACCCCCTCCTTCTCCACACCTTCGCCGTTCGGACTTTTCTTTCTCTCCGTCTTTGTTTTCTTCTTTTTCCCCTTCCCTTTCCCCACTGTCTGTGTCCCCTCATTTCCCTCCTCCGCTACCCCCTCATGTTGTCTTTTCTTCCCTCCTTCCTTCTGTTCCCCCCCTATTTCTTTCTGCCCCACCGCCACCACCACTACCTTCTCTCCCTCTATCACCTCCTCAGCCCCCTCATCCTCCCCCCCCCCCTCTTCTTTATCCACCTCTTCCACCTCCTGCTCCGCTTCCTCCTCCACATTGTACCTCTCCCTCTCCCCCTCCTTTTCAGGCCTGGCCTGTTCTCTCCTTCCCACCCTCTCTTCCCCAGCACAATCCCTCGCAAAATGCCCAACACCCCCACACCTGTAACATTTTATCTCCGGACACTCCCTAAAAATGTGCCCCGCCCTTAGACAGTTTCTGCACACCGCCACCTGTCTGTCATGTATGACCCTTACGTATTCTGCCCCCCCCTCCACTCTAAATTGTGTCGAGTACGGCAGTGATGTTACCTTCTCATTAAGAGAAACTTTGAGGAAGCGTGTCCCGTCCGCTATCCTCATCCCCTCCCTGGTGTTCTTTACATAACGTCTTTTGATGGGCGAAACCGCCTTAACCCCCCACTCAAACAGCCTCCTCAGGATCTGGTCATCCTCGATATATATCGGCATGTACATAAAGGACACCATCACCTCCATCGCTGTTAACTCCTCTGCCTTTATAACCACCCCCTTCACCCTCAGCCCCTCCAGCAATCTCTTCTTTCCCTCCACATATCTCATTGTCACCTCATACCTTTCCCCCTTCAGCCTGCATCCCAGCACTTCCCCACACTCATCCTGTATTTCACACAGCATGTCCAACATTGTAATCTTTCCCAAGCCCCCCTCCACCGTCACCGCCAGTGTCAGATCCGCCCGGTAACTAATGTCCTCATTCCCTTCTCCCACCCTTCCCCCCCTCTCTTTTACTTGGCTACTGCCCTGTTTCAAACTGTTTCTCTCTTTTTCTCCGTCCGTTTCCTTTCTTTGTCCAGGACCCTCCTCTTTCCTTCCGTCGTCTCCATTCACGAACTTTTGTCCTTCTCCCGTGTTCTCCCGGCTTTCCTCCTCTTCTGTTCTTCTCTGCGCACTCTCCTGTGCATTTTCTGACCCTCCGCTTGTCTTTAGAGCCTCGCCGCTCTTCCCTGCGCGTTCCTTAATACCTCCGCTGCTATTCCTCGCGCCCTCTTCCGGGTTCTGTTCCGCTCCGCAATGTCCTCCTCCCAGTCTCTTTGAAGCCGTTGTTGTGCTTGTTCCGGATTGAGATGCACCCATCTCCTCTTCTCTCTCCATAATTCCCTTCTTTCCAGCCTTTCCTTTCATTAGTCCGGCTTTTTCCGCCTCTCTTTCCTCCCGGCTCCTCTCATCCAGCTTCCTCTCCAGCAGCAGCTTCGCTTTCTCCTCTTCATTCCTTATATTTCCCATCACGCAGGCCGTCTCTCTTACATCCTTTCCTTGTGTAGAGCCCTCAGTATCCGTCTGCATTGTCGGTTTTCCTCCCGTTTCTCCAGCATGTTCCGCTGCATTCAGCTCGGCTTCTTCCGCTTTCTTCGCCGCCCCCCGCATTCCAGACATTCCAGACATTCCAGGATTCACGTCCTTATTCTCCGTTCTTTTCTCAATTTTCTCCACAACGCACCTTCAATGTTTGTCCCCCCAGACAGCTGAGCTGTTTGGGGGGGGTTTTGCCGGAAAAGATCGCGATTAAAACGCTTGTTTTAATCACTTTGTCCCGTTTCCTCAGCAAACAATTGACCTGCTTCCTCCAGCACTCTCGCTGCGTTCGCGCTGTTGCTCCTCGTATTTTCTCCTCTGATGTTCACAAAATACAGTTTGAAAGTATCCCCCCCGACAGCAGAGCTGTTTGGGGGGCTGTTTGTCCAAAAATAAAGTGCAAAAACCGTCTTATTTGCTCCACTTTGTCCAAATTCGTCCCAAACTTTTGCGTCCACACATACACTGCTCACTCTCAATGCGCTCCTAGCGGGCGTGATCAGAGCGTTAACGCAGTGAGCCACTGGACCTGAGTACTCAAACATGCCTGCTTGTGCATCTTAGACACTCTGAATTCACTAAATGTACAACTTTTTCTCAATCAAAATGAACAAATGAGACATGAAATAACATCTACAGATCAAGACGAAGCGAATGGAAGCGGTCCCAGCCTCGTAGCTGTGAACAGCTGTGATTGCAGGAAAATGCTGTTTCAAAGATTTCTCAGTATATCTCCGGGACTTTTCCCTGGCTTTACCCACCGTCACAATGGACAAACGAGACATGACATAACATCAACAGATCAAGACGGAGCGAATGGAAGTACCCCCGGAGTCATAGCATGTGTAAATCGAGACGACAGATCTCTCTCCCCCGCCTGCTTGCGAGGGGGAGGGGCAGTTTACACACACACGCAGCTGCTGCATGCAGCAACGCACACACAGGGAGGAGATGGCAGAGAGAACGCACTCCCCTGAAAACTCCCCTTGAATTCCTCCAGACTCAGAAAATGTAAAAGTTCACTTTTTGGAGATCCATAGAAAAAGGGTGAAAATGATTTTTTTTTTGCCACAGCATGGATTCGAACACGCGACCATCCGCATCAAGGGGCGAGCGTTAACGCAGTGAGCCACTGGACCTGAGTACTCAAACATGCCTACTTGTGCAGCTTAGAAACTCTGAATTCACTAAATGTACAACTTTTTCTCCATCAAAATGAACAAATGAGACATGAAATAACATCTACAGATCAAGACGAAGCGAATGGAAGCGGTCCCAGCCTCGTAGCTGTGAACAGCTGTGATCGCAGGAAAATGCTGTTATAAAGATTTATCAGTATATCTCCGGGATATTTCCCTGGCTTTACCACCGTCCAAATGGACAAACGAGACATGAAATAACATCAACAGATCAAGACGAAGCGAATGGAAGTACCCCCGGAGTCATAGCATGTGTAAATCGAGACGAAAGATCTCTCTCTCCCCCGCCTGCTTGCGAGGGGGAGGGGCAGTTTACACACACACGCAGCTGCTGCATGCAGCAACGCACACACAGGGAGGAGATGGCAGAGAGAACGCACTCCCCTGAAAACTCCCCTTGAATTCCTCCAGACTCAGAAAATGTAAAAGTTCACTTTTTGGAGATCAATAGAAAAAGGGTGAAAATGATTTTTTTTTTGCCACAGCATGGATTCGAACACGTGACCATCCGCATCAAGGGGCGAGCGTTAACGCAGTGAGCCACTGGACCTGAGTACTCAAACATGCCTACTTGTGCAGTTTAGGAACTCTGAATTGACTAAATGTACAACTTTTTTTCCATCAAAATGAACAAATGAGACATGAAATAACATCTACAGATCAAGACGAAGCGAATGGAAGCGGTCCCAGCCTCGTAGCTAAGAACAGCTGTGATCGCAGGAAAATGCTGTTCCAAAGATTTCTCAGTATATCTCCGGGACATTTCCCTGGCTTTACCACCGTCACAATGGACAAACGAGACATAAAATAACATCAACAGATCAAGACGAAGCGAATGGAAGTACCTCCGGAGTCATAGCATGTGTAAATCGAGACGACAGATCTCTCTCTCCCCCGCCTGCTTGCGAGGGGGAGGGGCAGTTTACACACACACGCAGCTGCTGCATGCAGCAACGCACACACAGTGAGGAGATGGCAGAGAGAACGCACTCCCCTGAAAACTCCCATTGAATTCCTCCAGACTCAGAACATTTAAAAGTTCACTTTTTGGAGATCCATAGAAAAAGGGTGAAAATGAAAAAAAGTATGCCACAGCATGGATTCGAACACGCGACCAACCGCATCCAGGGGCGAGCGTTAACGCAGTGAGCCACTGGACCTGAGTACTCTAACATGCCTGCTTGTGCATCTTAGACACACTGAATTCACTAAATGTACAACTTTTTCTCAATCAAAATGAACAAATGAGACATGAAATAACATCTACAGATCAAGACGAAGCGAATGGAAGCGGTCCCAGCCTCGTAGCTGTGAACAGCTGTGATTGCAGGAAAATGCTGTTACAAAGATTTCTCAGTATATCTCCGGGACTTTTCCCTGGCTTTACCACCGTCACAATGGACAAACGAGACATGAAATAACATCAACAGATCAAGACGAAGCGAATGGAAGTACCCCCGGAGTCATAGCATGTGTAAATCGAGACGAAAGATCTCTCTCTCCCCCGCCTGCTTGCGAGGGGGAGGGGCAGTTTACACACACACGCAGCTGCTGCATGCAGCAACGCACACACAGGGAGGAGATGGCAGAGAGAACGCACTCCCCTGAAAACTCCCCTTGAATTCCTCCAGACTCAGAAAATGTAAAAGTTCACTTTTTGGAGATCCATAGAAAAAGGGTGAAAATGATTTTTTTTTTGCCACAGCATGGATTCGAACATGCGACCAACCGCATCCAGGGGCGAGCGTTAACGCAGTGAGCCACTGGACCTGAGTACTCAAACATGCCTGCTTGTGCAGCTTAGACACTCTGAATTCACTAAATGTACAACTTTTTCTCCATCAAAATGAACAAATGAGACATGAAATAACATCTACAGATCAAGGCAAAGCGAATGGAAGCGGTCCCAGCCTCTTAGCTGTTTACAGCTGTGATCGCAGGAAAATGCTGTTCCAAAGATTTCTCAGTATATCTCCGGGACTTTTCCCTGGCTTTACCACCGTCACAATGGAAAAACGAGACATGAAATAACATCAACAGATCAAGACGAAGCGAATGGAAGTACCTCCGGAGTCATAGCATGTGTAAATCGAGACGACAGATCTCTCTCTCCCCCGCCTGCTTGCGAGTGGGAGGGGCAGTTTACACACACACGCAGCTGCTGCATGCAGCAACGCACACACAGTGAGGAGATGGCAGAGAGAACGCACTCCCCTGAAAACTCCCCTTGAATTCCTCCAGACTCAGAAAATTTAAAAGTTCACTTTTTGGAGATCCATAGAAAAAGGGTGAAAATGAAAAAAAGTATGCCACAGCATGGATTCGAACACGCGACCAACCGCATCCAGGGGCGAGCGTTAACGCAGTGAGCCACTGGACCTGAGTACTCAAACATGCCTGCTTGTGCATCTTAGACACTCTGAATTCACTAAATGTACAACTTTTTCTCAATCAAAATGAACAAATGAGACATGAAATAACATCTACAGATCAAGACGAAGCGAATGGAAGCGGTCCCAGCCTCGTAGCTGTGAACAGCTGTGATCGCAGAAAAATGCTGTTTCAAAGATTTCTCAGTATATCTCCGGGACCTTTCCCTGGCTTTACCACCATCACAATGGACAAACGAGACATGAAATAACATCAACAGATCAAGACGAAGCGAATGGAAGTACCCCCGGAGTCATAGCATGTGTAAATCGAGACGACAGATCTCTCTCTCACCCGCCTGCTTGCGAGGGGGAGGGGCAGTTTACACACACACGCAGCTGCTGCATGCAGCAACGCACACACAGGGAGGAGATGGCAGAGAACGCACTCCCCTGAAAACTCCCCTTGAATTCCTCCAGACTCAGAAAATGTAAAAGTTCACTTTTTGGAGATCCATAGAAAAAGGGTGAAAATGAAAAAAAGTATGCCACAGCATGGATTTGAACACGCGACCAACCGCATCCAGGGGCGAGCGTTAACGCAGTGAGCCACTGGACCTGAGTACTCAAACATGCCTACTTGTGCAGCTTAGACACTCTGAATTCACTAAATGTACAACTTTTTCTCCATCAAAATGAACAAATTATACATGAAATAACATCTACAGATCAAGACGAAGCGAATGGAAGCGGTCCCAGCCTCGTAGCTGTGAACAGCTGTGATCGCAGGAAAATGCTGTTATAAAGATTTATCAGTATATCTCCGGGATATTTCCCTGGCTTTACCACCGTCCAAATGGACAAACGAGACATGAAATAACATCAACAGATCAAGACGAAGCGAATGGAAGTACCCCCGGAGTCATAGCATGTGTAAATCGAGACGAAAGATCTCTCTCTCCCCCGCCTGCTTGCGAGGGGGAGGGGCAGTTTACACACACACGCAGCTGCTGCATGCAGCAACGCACACACAGGGAGGAGATGGCAGAGAGAACGCACTCCCCTGAAAACTCCCCTTGAATTCCTCCAGACTCAGAAAATGTAAAAGTTCACTTTTTGGAGATCCATAGAAAAAGGGTGAAAATGATTTTTTTTTTGCCACAGCATGGATTCGAACATGCGACCAACCGCATCCAGGGGCGAGCGTTAACGCAGTGAGCCACTGGACCTGAGTACTCAAACATGCCTGCTTGTGCAGCTTAGACACTCTGAATTCACTAAATGTACAACTTTTTCTCCATCAAAATGAACAAATGAGACATGAAATAACATCTACAGATCAAGGCAAAGCGAATGGAAGCGGTCCCAGCCTCTTAGCTGTTTACAGCTGTGATCGCAGGAAAATGCTGTTCCAAAGATTTCTCAGTATATCTCCGGGACTTTTCCCTGGCTTTACCACCGTCACAATGGAAAAACGAGACATGAAATAACATCAACAGATCAAGACGAAGCGAATGGAAGTACCTCCGGAGTCATAGCATGTGTAAATCGAGACGACAGATCTCTCTCTCCCCCGCCTGCTTGCGAGTGGGAGGGGCAGTTTACACACACACGCAGCTGCTGCATGCAGCAACGCACACACAGTGAGGAGATGGCAGAGAGAACGCACTCCCCTGAAAACTCCCCTTGAATTCCTCCAGACTCAGAAAATTTAAAAGTTCACTTTTTGGAGATCCATAGAAAAAGGGTGAAAATGAAAAAAAGTATGCCACAGCATGGATTCGAACACGCGACCAACCGCATCCAGGGGCGAGCGTTAACGCAGTGAGCCACTGGACCTGAGTACTCAAACATGCCTGCTTGTGCATCTTAGACACTCTGAATTCACTAAATGTACAACTTTTTCTCAATCAAAATGAACAAATGAGACATGAAATAACATCTACAGATCAAGACGAAGCGAATGGAAGCGGTCCCAGCCTCGTAGCTGTGAACAGCTGTGATTGCAGGAAAATGCTGTTACAAAGATTTCTCAGTATATCTCCGGGACTTTTCCCTGGCTTTACCACCGTCACAATGGACAAACGAGACATGAAATAACATCAACAGATCAAGACGAAGCGAATGGAAGTACCCCCGGAGTCATAGCATGTGTAAATTGAGACGACAGATCTCTCTCTCCCCCGCCTGCTTGCGAGGGGGAGGGGCAGTTTACACACACACGCAGCTGCTGCATGCAGCAACGCACACACAGGGAGGAGATGGCAGAGAGAACGCACTCCCCTGAAAACTCCCCTTGAATTCCTCCAGACTCAGAAAATGTAAAAGTTCACTTTTTGGAGATCCATATAAAAAGGGTGAAAATGAAAAAAAGTATGCCACAGCATGGATTTGAACACGCGACCAACCGCATCCAGGGGCGAGCGTTATCGCAGTGAGCCACTGGACCTGAGTACTCAAACATGCCTGCTTGTGCAGCTTAGACACTCGGAATTCACTAAATGTACAACTTTTTCTCCATCAAAATGAACAAATGAGACATGAAATAACATCTACAGATCAAGACGAAGCGAATAGAAGCAGTCCCAGCCTCGTAGCTGTGAACAGCTGTGATCGCAGGAAAATGCTGTTACAAAGATTTCTCAGTATATCTCCGGGACATTTCCCTGGCTTTACCACCGTCACAATGGACAAACGAGACATGAAATAACATCAACAGATCAAGACGAAGCGAATGGAAGTACCCCCGGAGTCATAGCATGTGTAAATCGAGACGAAAGATCTCTCTCTCCCCCGCCTGCTTGCGAGGGGGAGGGGCAGTTTACACACACACGCAGCTGCTGCATGCAGCAACGCACACACAGGGAGGAGATGGCAGAGAGAACGCACTCCCCTGAAAACTCCCCTTGAATTCCTCCAGACTCAGAAAATGTAAAAGTTCACTTTTTGGAGATCCATAGAAAAAGGGTGAAAATGATTTTTTTGCCACAGCATGGATTCGAACACGCGACCAACCGCATCCAGGGGCGAGCGTTAACGCAGTGAGCCACTGGACCTGAGTACTCAAACATTCCTACTTGTGCAGCTTAGACACTCTGAATTCACTAAATGTACAACTTTTTCTCCATCAAAATGAACAAATGAGACATGAAATAACATCTACAGATCAAGACGAAGCGAATGGAAGCGGTCCCAGCCTCGTAGCTAAGAACAGCTGTGATCGCAGGAAAATGCTGTTACAAAGATTTCTCAGTATATCTCCGGGACATTTCCATGGCTTTACCACCGTCACAATGGACAAACGAGACATGAAATAACATCAACAGATCAAGACGAAGCGAATGGAAGTACCCCCGGAGTCATAGCATGTGTAAATCGAGACGAAATATCTCTCTCTCCCCCGCCTGCTTGCGAGGGGGAGGGGCAGTTTACACACACACGCAGCTGCTGCATGCAGCAACGCACACACAGGGAGGAGATGGCAGAGAGAACGCACTCCCCTGAAAACTCCCCTTGAATTCCTCCAGACTTAGAAAATGTAAAAGTTCACTTTTTGGAGATCCATAGAAAAAGGGTGAAAATGATTTTTTTTTTGCCAAAGCATGGATTCGAACACACGACCAACCGCATCCAGGGGCGAGCGTTAACGCAGTGAGCCACTGGACCTGAGTACTCAAACATGCCTGCTTGTGCAGCTTAGACACTCTGAATTCACTAAATGTACAACTCTTTCTCCATCAAAATGAACAAATGAGACATGAAATAACATCTACAGATCAAGACGAAGCGAATGGAAGCGGTCCCAGCCTCGTAGCTGTGAACAGCTGTGATCGCAGGAAAATGCTGTTATAAAGATTTATCAGTATATCTCCGGGATATTTCCCTGGCTTTACCACCGTCCAAATGGACAAACGAGACATGAAATAACATCAACAGATCAAGACGAAGCGAATGGAAGTACCCCCGGAGTCATAGCATGTGTAAATCGAGACGAAAGATCTCTCTCTCCCCCGCCTGCTTGCGAGGGGGAGGGGCAGTTTACACACACACGCAGCTGCTGCATGCAGCAACGCACACACAGGGAGGAGATGGCAGAGAGAACGCCCTCCCCTGAAAACTCCCCTTGAATTCCTCCAGACTCAGAAAATGTAAAAGTTCACTTTTTGGAGATCCATAGAAAAAGGGTGAAAATGAAAAAAGTATGCCACAGCATGGATTCGAACACGCGACCAACCGCATCCAGGGGTGAGCGTTAACGCAGTGAGTCACTGGACCTGAGTACTCTAACATGCCTGCTTGTGCAGTTTAGACACTCTGAATTCACTAAATGTACAACTTTTTCTCCATCAAAATGAACAAATGAGACATGAAATAACATCTACAGATCAAGACGAAGCGAATGGAAGCGGTCCCAGCCTCGTAGCTGTGAACAGCTGTGATTGCAGGAAAATGCTGTTACAAAGATTTCTCAGTATATCTCCGGGACGTTTCCCTGGCTTTACCACCGTCACAATGGACAAACGAGACATGAAATAACATCAACAGATCAAGACAAAGCGAATGGAAGTACCCCCGGAGTCATAGCATGTGTAAATCGAGACGAAAGATCTCTCTCTCCCCTGCCTGCTTGCGAGGGGGAGGGGCAGTTTACACACACACGCAGCTGCTGCATGCAGCAACGCACACACAGGGAGGAGATGGCAGAGAGAACGCACTCCCCTGAAAACTCCCCTTGAATTCCTCCAGACTCAGAAAATGTAAAAGTTCACTTTTTGGAGATCCATAGAAAAAGGGTGAAAATGAAAAAAAGTATGCCACAGCATGGATTTGAATACGCGACCAACCGCATCCAGGGGCGAGCGTTAACGCAGTGAACCACTGGACCTGAGTACTCAAACATGCCTACTTGTGCAGCTTAGACACTCTGAATTCACTAAATGTACAACTTTTTCTCCATCAAAATGAACAAATTATACATGAAATAACATATACAGATCAAGACGAAGCAAATGGAAGCGGTCCCAGCCTCGTAGCTGTGAACAGCTGTGATCGCAGGAAAATGCTGTTTCAAAGATTTCTCAGTATATCTCCGGGACATTTCCCTGGCTTTACCACCGTCACAATGGACAAACGAGACATAAAATAACATCAACAGATCAAGACGAAGCGAATGGAAGTACCCCCGGAGTCATAGCATGTGTAAATCGAGACGAAATATCTCTCTCTCCCCCGCCTGCTTGCGAGGGGGAGGGGCAGTTTACACACACACGCAGCTGCTGCATGCAGCAACGCACACACAGGGAGGAGATGGCAGAGAGAACGCACTCCCCTGAAAACTCCCCTTGAATTCCTCCAGACTCAGAAAATGTAAAAGTTCACTTTTTGGAGATCCATAGAAAAAGTGTGAAAATGATTTTTTTTTTGCCACAGCATGGATTCGAACACGCGACCATCCGCATCAAGGGGCGAGCGTTAACGCAGTGAGCCACTGGACCTGAGTACTCAAACATGCCTACTTGTGCAGCTTAGACACTCTGAATTCACTAAATGTACAACTTTTTCTCCATCAAAATGAACAAATGAGACATGAAATAACATCTACAGATCAAGACGAAGCGAATAGAAGCGGTCCCAGCCTCGTAGCTGTGAACAGCTGTGATCGCAGGAAAATGCTGTTTCAAAGATTTCTCAGTATATCTCCGGGACATTTCCCTGGCTTTACCACCGTCACAATGGACAAACGAGACATGAAATAACATCAACAGATCAAGACGAAGCGATTGGAAGTACCCCCGGAGTCATAGCATGTGTAAATCGAGACGAAAGATCTTTCTCTCCCCCGCCTGCTTGCGAGGGGGAGGGGCAGTTTACACACACACGCAGCTGCTGCATACAGCAACGCACACACAGGGAGGAGATGGCAGAGAGAACGCACTCCCCTGAAAACTCCCCTTGAATTCCTCCAGACTCAGAAAATGTAAAAGTTCACTTTTTGGAGATCCATAGAAAAAGGGTGAAAATGATTTTTTTGCCACAGCATGGATTCGAACACGCGACCAACCGCATCCAGGGGCGAGCGTTAACGCAGTGAGCCACTGGACCTGAGTACTCAAACATTCCTACTTGTGCAGCTTAGACACTCTGAATTCACTAAATGTACAACTTTTTCTCCATCAAAATGAACAAATGAGACATGAAATAACATCTACAGATCAAGACGAAGCGAATGGAAGCGGTCCCAGCCTCGTAGCTAAGAACAGCTGTGATCGCAGGAAAATGCTGTTACAAAGATTTCTCAGTATATCTCCGGGACATTTCCATGGCTTTACCACCGTCACAATGGACAAACGAGACATGAAATAACATCAACAGATCAAGACGAAGCGAATGGAAGTACCCCCGGAGTCATAGCATGTGTACATCGAGACGAAATATCTCTCTCTCCCCCGCCTGCTTGCGAGGGGGAGGGGCAGTTTACACACACACGCAGCTGCTGCATGCAGCAACTCACACACAGGGAGGAGATGGCAGAGAGAACGCACTCCCCTGAAAACTCCCCTTGAATTCCTCCAGACTTAGAAAATGTAAAAGTTCACTTTTTGGAGATCCATAGAAAAAGGGTGAAAATGATTTTTTTTTTGCCACAGCATGGATTCGAACACACGACCAACCGCATCCAGGGGCGAGCGTTAACGCAGTGAGCCACTGGACCTGAGTACTCAAACATGCCTGCTTGTGCAGCTTAGACACTCTGAATTCACTAAATGTACAACTTTTTCTCCATCAAAATGAACAAATGAGACATGAAATAACATCTACAGATCAAGACGAAGCGAATGGAAGCGGTCCCAGCCTCGTAGCTGTGAACAGCTGTGATCGCAGGAAAATGCTGTTATAAAGATTTATCAGTATATCTCCGGGATATTTCCCTGGCTTTACCACCGTCCAAATGGACAAACGAGACATGAAATAACATCAACAGATCAAGACGAAGCGAATGGAAGTACCCCCGGAGTCATAGCATGTGTAAATCGAGACGAAAGATCTCTCTCTCCCCCGCCTGCTTGCGAGGGGGAGGGGCAGTTTACACACACACGCAGCTGCTGCATGCAGCAACGCACACACAGGGAGGAGATGGCAGAGAGAACGCCCTCCCCTGAAAACTCCCCTTGAATTCCTCCAGACTCAGAAAATGTAAAAGTTCACTTTTTGGAGATCCATAGAAAAAGGGTGAAAATGAAAAAAAGTATGCCACAGCATGGATTCGAACACGCGACCAACCGCATCCAGGGGTGAGCGTTAACGCAGTGAGCCACTGGACCTGAGTACTCTAACATGCCTGCTTGTGCAGTTTAGACACTCTGAATTCACTAAATGTACAACTTTTTCTCCATCAAAATGAACAAATGAGACATGAAATAACATCTACAGATCAAGACGAAGCGAATGGAAGCGGTCCCAGCCTCGTAGCTGTGAACAGCTGTGATTGCAGGAAAATGCTGTTACAAAGATTTCTCAGTATATCTCCGGGACGTTTCCCTGGCTTTACCACCGTCACAATGGACAAACGAGACATGAAATAACATCAAAAGATCAAGACAAAGCGAATGGAAGTACCCCCGGAGTCATAGCATGTGTAAATCGAGACGAAAGATCTCTCTCTCCCCTGCCTGCTTGCGAGGGGGAGGGGCAGTTTACACACACACGCAGCTGCTGCATGCAGCAACGCACACACAGGGAGGAAATGGCAGAGAGAACGCACTCCCCTGAAAACTCCCCTTGAATTCCTCCAGACTCAGAAAATGTAAAAGTTCACTTTTTGGAGATCCATAGAAAAAGGGTGAAAACGATTTTTTTTTTGCCACAGCATGGATTCGAACACGCGACCATCCGCATCAAGGGGCGAGCGTTAACGCAGTGAGCCACTGGACCTGAGTACTCAAACATGCCTGCTTGTGCAGTTTAGACACTCTGAATTCACTAAATGTACAACTTTTTCTCCATCAAAATGAACAAATTATACATGAAATAACATCTACAGATCAAGACGAAGCGAATGGAAGCGGTCCCAGCCTCGTAGCTGTGAACAGCTGTGATCGCAGGAAAATGCTGTTTCAAAGATTTCTCAGTATATCTCCGGGACATTTCCCTGGCTTTACCACCGTCACAATGGACAAACGAGACATAAAATAACATCAACAGATCAAGACGAAGCGAATGGAAGTACCCCCGGAGTCATAGCATGTGTAAATCGAGACGAAAGATCTCTCTCTCCCCTGCCTGCTTGCGAGGGGGAGGGGCAGTTTACACACACACGCAGCTGCTGCATGCAGCAACGCACACACAGGGAGGAGATGGCAGAGAGAACGCACTCCCCTGAAAACTCCCCTTGAATTCCTCCAGACTCAGAAAATGTAAAAGTTCACTTTTTGGAGATCCATAGAAAAAGGGTGAAAATGAAAAAAAGTATGCCTCAGCATGGATTCGAACACGAGACCAACCACATCCAGGGGCGAGCGTTAACGCAGTGAGCCACTGGACCTGAGTACTCAAACATGCCTGCTTGTGCATCTTAGACACTCTGAATTCACTAAATGTACAACTTTTTCTCAATCAAAATGAACAAATGAGACATGAAATAACATCTACAGATCAAGACGAAGCGAATGGAAGCGGTCCCAGCCTCGTAGCTGTGAACAGCTGTGATTGCGGGAAAATGCTGTTACAAAGATTTCTCAGTATATCTCCGGGACTTTTCACTGGCTTTACCACCGTCACAATGGACAAACGAGACATGAAATAACATCAACAGATCAAGACGAAGCGAATGGAAGTACCCCCGGATCATAGCATGTGTAAATCGAGACGACAGATCTCTCTCTCCCCCGCCTGCTTGCGAGGGGGAGGGGCAGTTTACACACACACGCAGCTGCTGCATGCAGCAACGCACACACAGGGAGGAGATGGCAGAGAGAACGCACTCCCCTGAAAACTCCCCTTGAATTCCTCCAGACTCAGAAAATGTAAAAGTTCACTTTTTGGAGATCCATAGAAAAAGGGTGAAAATGAAAAAAATTATGCCACAGCATGGATTCGAACACGCGACCAACCACATCCAGGGGCGAGCGTTAACGCAGTGAGCCACTGGACCTGAGTACTCAAACATGCCTGCTTGTGCAGCTTAGACACTCTGAATTCACTAAATGTACAACTTTTCTCCATCAAAATGAACAAATGAGACATGAAATAACATCTACAGATCAAGACGAAGCGAATGGAAGCGGTCCCAGCCTCGTAGCTGTGAACAGCTGTGATCGCAGGAAAATGCTGTTCCAAAGATTTCTCAGTATATCTCCGGGACTTTTCCCTGGCTTTACCACCGTCACAATGGACAAACGAGACATGAAATAACATCAACAGATCAAGACGAAGCGAATGGAAGTACCCCCGGAGTCATAGCATGTGTAAATCGAGACGAAAGATCTCTCTCTCCCCCGCCTGCTTGCGAGGGGGAGGGGCAGTTTACACACACACGCAGCTGCTGCATGCAGCAACGCACACACAGGGAGGAGATGGCAGAGAGAACGCACTCCCCTGAAAACTCCCCTTGAATTCCTCCAGACTCAGAAAATGTAAAAGTTCACTTTTTGGAGATCCATAGAAAAAGGGTGAAAATGAAAAGAAGTATGCCACAGCATGGATTCGAACACGCGACCAACCGCATCCAGGGGCGAGCGTTGACGCAGTGAGCCACTGGACCTGAGTACTCAAACATGCCTGCTTGTTCATCTTAGACACTCTGAATTCACTAAATGTACAACTTTTTCTCCATCAAAATGAACAAATGAGACATCAAATAACATCTACAGATCAAGACGAAGCGAATGGAAGCGGTCCCAGCCTCGTAGCTGTGAACAGCTGTGATCGCAGGAAAATGATGTTCCAAAGATTTCTCAGTATATCTCCGGGACTTTTCCCTGGCTTTACCACCGTCACAATGGACAAAAAAGACATGAAATAACATCAACAGATCAAGACGAAGCGAATGGAAGTACCCCCGGAGTCATAGCATGTGTAAATCGAGACGAAAGATCTCTCTCTCCCCCGCCTGCTTGCGAGGGGGAGGGGCAGTTTACACACACACGCAGCTGCTGCATGCAGCAACGCACACACAGGGAGGAGATGGCAGAGAGAACGCACTCCCCTGAAAACTCCCCTTGAATTCCTCCAGACTCAGAAAATGTAAAAGTTCACTTTTTGGAGATCCATAGAAAAAGGGTGAAAATGAAAAAAAGTATGCCACAGCATGGATTCGAACACGCGACCAACCGCATCCAGGGGCGAGCGTTAACGCAGTGAGCCACTGGACCTGAGTACTCAAACATGCCTGCTTGTGCATCTTAGACACTCTGAATTCACTAAATGTACAACTTTTTCTCCATCAAAATGAACAAATGAGACATGAAATAACATCTACAGATCAAGACGAAGCGAATGGAAGCGGTCCCAGCCTCGTAGCTGTGAACAGCTGTGATCGCAGGAAAATGCTGTTCCAAAGATTTCTCAGTATATCTCCGGGACTTTTCCCTGGCTTTACCACCGTTACAATGGACAAACGAGACATGAAATAACATCAACAGATCAAGACGAAGCGAATGGAAGTACCCCCGGAGTCATAGCATGTGTAAATCGAGACGACAGATCTCTCTCCCCCGCCTGCTTGCGAGGGGGAGGGGCAGTTTACACACACACGCAGCTGCTGCATGCAGCAACGCACACACAGGGAGGAGATGGCAGAGAGAACGCACTCCCCTGAAAACTCCCCTTGAATTCCTCCAGACTCAGAAAATGTAAAAGTTCACTTTTTGGAGATCCATAGAAAAAGGGTGAACATGAATTTTGTTTTGCCACAGCATGGATTCGAACACGCGACCAACCGCATCCAGGGGCGAGCGTTAACGCAGTGAGCCACTGGACCTGAGTACTCAAACATGCCTGCTTGTGCATCTTAGACACTCTGAATTCACTAAATGTACAACTTTTTCTCCATCAAAATGAACAAATGAGACATGAAATAACATCTACAGATCAAGACGAAGCGAATGGAAGCGGTCCCAGCCTCGTAGCTGTGAACAGCTGTGATCGCAGGAAAATGCTGTTCCAAAGATTTCTCAGTATATCTCCGGGACTTTTCCCTGGCTTTACCACCGTTACAATGGACAAACGAGACATGAAATAACATCAACAGATCAAGACGAAGCGAATGGAAGTACCCCCGGAGTCATAGCATGTGTAAATCGAGACGACAGATCTCTCTCCCCCGCCTGCTTGCGAGGGGGAGGGGCAGTTTACACACACACGCAGCTGCTGCATGCAGCAACGCACACACAGGGAGGAGATGGCAGAGAGAACGCACTCCCCTGAAAACTCCCCTTGAATTCCTCCAGACTCAGAAAATGTAAAAGTTCACTTTTTGGAGATCCATAGAAAAAGGGTGAACATGAATTTTGTTTTGCCACAGCATGGATTCGAACACGCGACCAACCGCATCCAGGGGCGAGCGTTAACGCAGTGAGCCACTGGACCTGAGTACTCAAACATGCCTGCTTGTGCATCTTAGACACTCTGAATTCACTAAATGTACAACTTTTTCTCCATCAAAATGAACAAATGAGACATGAAATAACATCTACAGATCAAGACGAAGCGAATGGAAGCGGTCCCAGCCTCGTAGCTGTGAACAGCTGTGATCGCAGGAAAATGCTGTTCCAAATATTTCTCAGTATATCTCCGGGACTTTTCCCTGGCTTTACCACCGTCACAATGGACAAACGAGACATGAAATAACATCAACAGATCAAGACGAAGCGAATGGAAGTACCCCCGGAGTCATAGCATGTGTAAATCGAGACGAAAGATCTCTCTCTCCCCCGCCTGCTTGCGAGGGGGAGGGGCAGTTTACACACACACGCAGCTGCTGCATGCAGCAACGCACACACAGGGAGGAGATGGCAGAGAGAACGCACTCCCCTGAAAACTCCCCTTGAATTCCTCCAGACTCAGAAAATGTAAAAGTTCACTTTTTGGAGATCCATAGAAAAAGGGTGAAAATGATTTTTTTGCCACAGCATGGATTCGAACACGCGACCAACCGCATCCAGGGGCGAGCGTTAACGCAGTGAGCCACTGGACCTGAGTACTCAAACATGCCTACTTGTGCAGCTTAGACACTCTGAATTCACTAAATGTACAACTTTTTCTCCATCAAAATGAACAAATTATACATGAAATAACATCTACAGATCAAGACGAAGCGAATGGAAGCGGTCCCAGCCTCGTAGCTGTGAACAGCTGTGATCGCAGGAAAATGCTGTTCCAAAGATTTCTCAGTATATCTCCGGGACTTTTCCCTGGCTTTACCACCGTTACAATGGACAAACGAGACATGAAATAACATCAACAGATCAAGACGAAGCGAATGGAAGTACCCCCGGAGTCATAGCATGTGTAAATCGAGACGACAGATCTCTCTCCCCCGCCTGCTTGCGAGGGGGAGGGGCAGTTTACACACACACGCAGCTGCTGCATGCAGCAACGCACACACAGGGAGGAGATGGCAGAGAGAACGCACTCCCCTGAAAACTCCCCTTGAATTCCTCCAGACTCAGAAAATGTAAAAGTTCACTTTTTGGAGATCCATAGAAAAAGGGTGAACATGAATTTTGTTTTGCCACAGCATGGATTCGAACACGCGACCAACCGCATCCAGGGGCGAGCGTTAACGCAGTGAGCCACTGGACCTGAGTACTCAAACATGCCTGCTTGTGCATCTTAGACACTCTGAATTCACTAAATGTACAACTTTTTCTCCATCAAAATGAACAAATGAGACATGAAATAACATCTACAGATCAAGACGAAGCGAATGGAAGCGGTCCCAGCCTCGTAGCTGTGAACAGCTGTGATCGCAGGAAAATGCTGTTCCAAATATTTCTCAGTATATCTCCGGGACTTTTCCCTGGCTTTACCACCGTCACAATGGACAAACGAGACATGAAATAACATCAACAGATCAAGACGAAGCGAATGGAAGTACCCCCGGAGTCATAGCATGTGTAAATCGAGACGAAAGATCTCTCTCTCCCCCGCCTGCTTGCGAGGGGGAGGGGCAGTTTACACACACACGCAGCTGCTGCATGCAGCAACGCACACACAGGGAGGAGATGGCAGAGAGAACGCACTCCCCTGAAAACTCCCCTTGAATTCCTCCAGACTCAGAAAATGTAAAAGTTCACTTTTTGGAGATCCATAGAAAAAGGGTGAAAATGATTTTTTTGCCACAGCATGGATTCGAACACGCGACCAACCGCATCCAGGGGCGAGCGTTAACGCAGTGAGCCACTGGACCTGAGTACTCAAACATGCCTACTTGTGCAGCTTAGACACTCTGAATTCACTAAATGTACAACTTTTTCTCCATCAAAATGAACAAATTATACATGAAATAACATCTACAGATCAAGACGAAGCGAATGGAAGCGGTCCCAGCCTCGTAGCTGTGAACAGCTGTGATCGCAGGAAAATGCTGTTTCAAAGATTTCTCAGTATATCTCCGGGACATTTCCCTGGCTTTACCACCGTCACAATGGACAAACGAGACATGAAATAACATCAACAGATCAAGACGAAGCGATTGGAAGTACCCCCGGAGTCATAGCATGTGTAAATCGAGACGAAAGATCTCTCTCTCCCCCGCCTGCTTGCGAGGGGGAGGGGCAGTTTACACACACACGCAGCTGCTGCATGCAGCAACGCACACACAGGGAGGAGATGGCAGAGAGAACGCACTCCCCTGAAAACTCCCCTTGAATTCCTCCAGACTCAGAAAATGTAAAAGTTCACTTTTTGGAGATCCATAGAAAAAGGGTGAAAATGATTTTTTTTTTGCCACAGCATGGATTCGAACACGAGACCAACCGCATCCAGGGGCGAGCGTTAACGCAGTGAGCGACTGGACCTGAGTACTCTAACATGCCTGCTTGTGCAGCTTAGACACTCTGAATTCACTAAATGTACAACTTTTTCTCCATCAAAATGAACAAATGAGACATGAAATAACATCTACAGATCAAGACGAAGCGAATGGAAGCGGTCCCAGCCTCGTAGCTGTGAACAGCTGTGATTGCGGGAAAATGCTGTTACAAAGATTTCTCAGTATATCTCCGGGACTTTTCACTGGCTTTACCACCGTCACAATGGACAAACGAGACATGCAATAACATCAACAGATCAAGACGAAGCGAATGGAAGTACCCCCGGAGTCATAGCATGTGTAAATCGAGACGACAGATCTCTCTCTCCCCCTCCTGCTTGCGAGGGGGAGGGGCAGTTTACACACACACGCAGCTGCTGCATGCAGCAACGCACACACAGGGAGGAGATGGCAGAGAGAACGCACTCCCCTGAAAACTCCCCTTGAATTCCTCCAGACTCAGAAAATGTAAAAGTTCACTTTTTGGAGATCCATAGAAAAAGGGTGAAAATGATTTTTTTTTTGCCACAGCATGGATTCGAACACGAGACCAACCGCATCCAGGGGCGAGCGTTAACGCAGTGAGCGACTGGACCTGAGTACTCTAACATGCCTGCTTGTGCAGCTTAGACACTCTGAATTCACTAAATGTACAACTTTTTCTCCATCAAAATGAACAAATGAGACATGAAATAACATCTACAGATCAAGACGAAGCGAATGGAAGCGGTCCCAGCCTCGTAGCTGTGAACAGCTGTGATCGCAGGAAAATGCTGTTTCAAAGATTTCTCAGTATATCTCCGGGACATTTCCCTGGCTTTACCACCGTCACAATGGACAAACGAGACATGAAATAACATCAACAGATCAAGACGAAGCGAATGGAAGTACCCCCGGAGTCATAGCATGTGTAAATCGAGACGAAAGATCTCTCTCTCCCCCGCCTGCTTGCGAGGGGGAGGGGCAGTTTACACACACACGCAGCTGCTGCATGCAGCAACGCACACACAGGGAGGAGATGGCAGAGAGAACGCACTCCCCTGAAAACTCCCCTTGAATTCCTCCAGACTCAGAAAATGTAAAAGTTCACTTTTTGGAGATCCATAGAAAAAGGGTGAAAATGATTTTTTTGCCACAGCATGGATTCGAACACGCGACCAACCGCATCCAGGGGCGAGCGTTAACGCAGTGAGCCACTGGACCTGAGTACTCAAACATGCCTGCTTGTGCAGCTTAGACACTCTGAATTCACTAAATGTACAACTTTTTCTCCATCAAAATGAACAAATGAGACATGAAATAAAATCTACAGATCAAGATGAAGCGAATGGAAGCGGTCCCAGCCTCGTAGCTGTGAACAGCTGTGATCGCAGGAAAATGCTGTTTCAAAGATTTCTCAGTATATCTCCGGGACATTTCCCTGGCTTTACCACCGTCACAATGGACAAACGAGACATAAAATAACATCAACAGATCAAGACGAAGCGAATGGAAGTACCCCCGGAGTCATAGCATGTGTAAATCGAGACGAAAGATCTCTCTCTCCCCCGCCTGCTTGCGAGGGGGAGGGGCAGTTTACACACACACGCAGCTGCTGCATGCAGCAACGCACACACAGGGAGGAGATGGCAGAGAGAACGCACTCCCCTGAAAACTCCCCTTGAATTCCTCCAGACTCAGAAAATGTAAAAGTTCACTTTTTGGAGATCCATAGAAAAAGGGTGAAAATGAAAAAAAGTATGCCACAGCATGGATTCGAACACGCGACCAACCGCATCCAGGGGCGAGCGTTAACGCAGTGAGCGACTGGACCTGAGTACTCTAACATGCCTGCTTGTGCAGCTTAGACACTCTGAATTCACTAAATGTACAACTTTTTCTCCATCAAAATGAACAAATGAGACATGAAATAACATCTACAGATCAAGACGAAGCGAATGGAAGCGGTCCCAGCCTCGTAGCTGTGAACAGCTGTGATCGCAGGAAAATGCTGTTTCAAAGATTTCTCAGTATATCTCCGGGACATTTCCCTGGCTTTACCACCGTCACAATGGACAAACGAGACATGAAATAACATCAACAGATCAAGACGAAGCGAATGGAAGTACCCCCGGAGTCATAGCATGTGTAAATCGAGACGAAAGATCTCTCTCTCCCCCGCCTGCTTGCGAGGGGGAGGGGCAGTTTACACACACACGCAGCTGCTGCATGCAGCAACGCACACACAGGGAGGAGATGGCAGAGAGAACGCACTCCCCTGAAAACTCCCCTTGAATTCCTCCAGACTCAGAAAATGTAAAAGTTCACTTTTTGGAGATCCATAGAAAAAGGGTGAACATGAATTTTGTTTTGCCACAGCATGGATTCGAACACGCGACCAACCGCATCCAGGGGAGAGCGTTAACGCAGTGAGCCACTGGACCTGAGTACTCAAACATGCCTACTTGTGCAGCTTAGACACTCTGAATTCACTAAATGTACAACTTTTTCTCCATCAAAATGAACGAATGAGACATGAAATAACATCTACAGATCAAGACGAAGCGAATGGAAGTGGTCCCAGCCTCGTAGCTGTGAACAGCTGTGATCGCAGGAAAATGATGTTCCAAAGATTTCTCAATATATCTCCGGGACATTTCCCTGGCTTTACCACCGTCACAATGGACAAACGAGACATGAAATAACATCAACAGATCAAGACGAAGCGAATGGAAGTACCCCCGGAGTCATAGCATGTGTAAATCGAGACGAAAGATCTCTCTCTCCCCCGCCTGCTTGCGAGGGGGAGGGGCAGTTTACACACACACGCAGCTGCTGCATGCAGCAACGCACACACAGGGAGGAGATGGCAGAGAGAACGCACTCCCCTGAAAACTCCCCTTGAATTCCTCCAGACTCAGAAAATGTAAAAGTTCACTTTTTGGAGATCCATAGAAAAAGGGTGAAAATGATTTTTTTGCCACAGCATGGATTCGAACACGCGACCAACCGCATCCAGGGGCGAGCGTTAACGCAGTGAGCCACTGGACCTGAGTACTCAAACATGCCTGCTTGTGCAGCTTAGACACTCTGAATTCACTAAATGTACAACTTTTTCTCCATCAAAATGAACAAATGAGACATGAAATAAAATCTACAGATCAAGATGAAGCGAATGGAAGCGGTCCCAGCCTCGTAGCTGTGAACAGCTGTGATCGCAGGAAAATGCTGTTTCAAAGATTTCTCAGTATATCTCCGGGACATTTCCCTGGCTTTACCACCGTCACAATGGACAAACGAGACATAAAATAACATCAACAGATCAAGACGAAGCGAATGGAAGTACCCCCGGAGTCATAGCATGTGTAAATCGAGACGAAAGATCTCTCTCTCCCCCGCCTGCTTGCGAGGGGGAGGGGCAGTTTACACACACACGCAGCTGCTGCATGCAGCAACGCACACACAGGGAGGAGATGGCAGAGAGAACGCACTCCCCTGAAAACTCCCCTTGAATTCCTCCAGACTCAGAAAATGTAAAAGTTCACTTTTTGGAGATCCATAGAAAAAGGGTGAAAATGATTTTTTTTTTGCCACAGCATGGATTCGAACACGAGACCAACCGCATCCAGGGGCGAGCGTTAACGCAGTGAGCCACTGGACCTGAGTACTCAAACATGCCTGCTTGTGCATCTTAGACACTCTGAATTCACTAAATGTACAAATTTTTCTCAATCAAAATGAACAAATGAGACATGAAATAACATCTACAGATCAAGACGAAGCGAATGGAAGCGGTCCCAGCCTCGTAGCTGTGAACAGCTGTGATTGCAGGAAAATGCTGTGACAAAGATTTCTCAGTATATCTCCGGGACTTTTCCCTGGCTTTACCACCGTCACAATGGACAAACGAGACATGAAATAACATCAACAGATCAAGACGAAGCGAATGGAAGTACCCCCGGAGTCATAGCATGTGTAAATCGAGACGACAGATCTCTCTCTCCCCCGCCTGCTTGCGAGGGGGAGGGGCAGTTTACACACACACGCAGCTGCTGCATGCAGCAACGCACACACAGGGAGGAGATGGCAGAGAGATCGCACTCCCCTGAAAACTCCCCTTGAATTCCTCCAGACTCAGAAAATGTAAAAGTTCACTTTTTGGAGATCCATAGAAAAAGGGTGAAAATGAAAAAAAGTATGCCACAGCATGGATTTGAACACGCGACCAACCGCATCCAGGGGCGAGCGTTAACGCAGTGAGCCACTGGACCTGAGTACTCAAACATGCCTGCTTGTGCATCTTAGACACTCTGAATTCACTAAATGTACAACCTTTTCTCAATCAAAATGAACAAATGAGACATGAAATAACATCTACAGATCAAGACGAAGCGAATGGAAGCGGTCCCAGCCTCGTAGCTGTGAACAGCTGTGATTGCAGGAAAATGCTGTTACAAAGATTTCTCAGTATATCTCCGGGACGTTTCCCTGGCTTTACCACCGTCACAATGGACAAACGAGACATGAAATAACATCAACAGATCAAGACGAAGCGAATGGAAGTACCCCCGGAGTCATAGCATGTGTAAATCGAGACGAAAGATCTCTCTCTCCCCTGCCTTCTTGCGAGGGGGAGGGGCAGTTTACACACACACGCAGCTGCTGCATGCAGCAACGCACACACAGGGAGGAGATGGCAGAGAGAACGCACTCCCCTGAAAACTCCCCTTGAATTCCTCCAGACTCAGAAAATGTAAAAGTTCACTTTTTGGAGATCCATAGAAAAAGGGTGAAAATGAAAAAAAGTATGCCTCAGCATGGATTCGAACACGAGACCAACCGCATCCAGGGGCGAGCGTTAACGCAGTGAGCCACTGGACCTGAGTACTCAAACATGCCTGCTTGTGCATCTTAGACACTCTGAATTCACTAAATGTACAACTTTTTCTCCATCAAAATGAACAAATGAGACATGAAATAACATCTACAGATCAAGACGAAGCGAATGGAAGCGCTCCCAGCCTCGTAGCTGTGAACAGCTGTGATTGCGGGAAAATGCTGTTACAAAGATTTCTCAGTATATCTCCGGGACTTTTCACTGGCTTTACCACCGTCACAATGGACAAACGAGACATGCAATAACATCAACAGATCAAGACGAAGCGAATGGAAGTACCCCCGGAGTCATAGCATGTGTAAATCGAGACGAAAGATCTCTCTCTCCCCCGCCTGCTTGTGAGGGGGAGGGGCAGTTTACACACACACGCAGCTGCTGCATGCAGCAACGCACACACAGGGAGGAGATGGCAGAGAGAACGCACTCCCCTGAAAACTCCCCTTGAATTCCTCCAGACTCAGAAAATGTAAAAGTTCACTTTTTGGAGATCCATAGAAAAAGGGTGAAAATGAAAAAAAGTATGCCACAGCATGGATTCGAACACGCGACCAACCGCATCCAGGGGCGAGCGTTAACGCAGTGAGCGACTGGACCTGAGTACTCTAACATGCCTGCTTGTGCAGCTTAGACACTCTGAATTCACTAAATGTACAACTTTTTCTCCATCAAAATGAACAAATGAGACATGAAATAACATCTACAGATCAAGACGAAGCGAATGGAAGCGGTCCCAGCCTCGTAGCTGTGAACAGCTGTGATTGCGGGAAAATGCTGTTACAAAGATTTCTCAGTATATCTCCGGGACTTTTCACTGGCTTTACCACCGTCACAATGGACAAACGAGACATGCAATAACATCAACAGATCAAGACGAAGCGAATGGAAGTACCCCCGGAGTCATAGCATGTGTAAATCGAGACGACAGATCTCTCTCTCCCCCTCCTGCTTGCGAGGGGGAGGGGCAGTTTACACACACACGCAGCTGCTGCATGCAGCAACGCACACACAGGGAGGAGATGGCAGAGAGAACGCACTCCCCTGAAAACTCCCCTTGAATTCCTCCAGACTCAGAAAATGTAAAAGTTCACTTTTTGGAGATCCATAGAAAAAGGGTGAAAATGATTTTTTTTTTGCCACAGCATGGATTCGAACACGAGACCAACCGCATCCAGGGGCGAGCGTTAACGCAGTGAGCCACTGGACCTGAGTACTCAAACATGCCTGCTTGTGCAGCTTAGACACTCTGAATTCACTAAATGTACAACTTTTTCTCCATCAAAATGAACAAATGAGACATGAAATAACATCTACAGATCAAGACGAAGCGAATGGAAGCAGTCCCAGCCTCGTAGCTGTGAACAGCTGTGATCGCAGGAAAATGCTGTTATAAAGATTTATCAGTATATCTCCGGGATATTTCCCTGGCTTTACCACCGTCCAAATGGACAAACGAGACATGAAATAACATCAACAGATCAAGACGAAGCGAATGGAAGTACCCCCGGAGTCATAGCATGTGTAAATCGAGACGAAAGATCTCTCTCTCCCCCGCCTGCTTGTGAGGGGGAGGGGCAGTTTACACACACACACGCAGCTGCTGCATGCAGCAACGCACACACAGGGAGGAGATGGCAGAGAGAACGCACTCCCCTGAAAACTCCCCTTGAATTCCTCCAGACTCAGAAAATGTAAAAGTTCACTTTTTGGAGATCCATAGAAAAAGGGTGAACATGAATTTTGTTTTGCCACAGCATGGATTCGAACACGCGACCAACCGCATCCAGGGGAGAGCGTTAACGCAGTGAGCCACTGGACCTGAGTACTCAAACATGCCTACTTGTGCAGCTTAGACACTCTGAATTCACTAAATGTACAACTTTTTCTCCATCAAAATGAACGAATGAGACATGAAATAACATCTACAGATCAAGACGAAGCGAATGGAAGTGGTCCCAGCCTCGTAGCTGTGAACAGCTGTGATCGCAGGAAAATGATGTTCCAAAGATTTCTCAATATATCTCCGGGACATTTCCCTGGCTTTACCACCGTCACAATGGACAAACGAGACATGAAATAACATCAACAGATCAAGACGAAGCGAATGGAAGTACCCCCGGAGTCATAGCATGTGTAAATCGAGACGAAAGATCTCTCTCTCCCCCGCCTGCTTGCGAGGGGGAGGGGCAGTTTACACACACACGCAGCTGCTGCATGCAGCAACGCACACACAGGGAGGAGATGGCAGAGAGAACGCACTCCCCTGAAAACTCCCCTTGAATTCCTCCAGACTCAGAAAATGTAAAAGTTCACTTTTTGGAGATCCATAGAAAAAGGGTGAAAATGATTTTTTTGCCACAGCATGGATTCGAACACGCGACCAACCGCATCCAGGGGCGAGCGTTAACGCAGTGAGCCACTGGACCTGAGTACTCAAACATGCCTACTTGTGCAGCTTAGACACTCTGAATTCACTAAATGTACAACTTTTTCTCCATCAAAATGAACAAATTATACATGAAATAACATCTACAGATCAAGACGAAGCGAATGGAAGCGGTCCCAGCCTCGTAGCTGTGAACAGCTGTGATCGCAGGAAAATGCTGTTTCAAAGATTTCTCAGTATATCTCCGGGACATTTCCCTGGCTTTACCACCGTCACAATGGACAAACGAGACATGAAATAACATCAACAGATCAAGACGAAGCGATTGGAAGTACCCCCGGAGTCATAGCATGTGTAAATCGAGACGAAAGATCTCTCTCTCCCCCGCCTGCTTGCGAGGGGGAGGGGCAGTTTACACACACACGCAGCTGCTGCATGCAGCAACGCACACACAGGGAGGAGATGGCAGAGAGAACGCACTCCCCTGAAAACTCCCCTTGAATTCCTCCAGACTCAGAAAATGTAAAAGTTCACTTTTTGGAGATCCATAGAAAAAGGGTGAAAATGATTTTTTTGCCACAGCATGGATTCGAACACGCGACCAACCGCATCCAGGGGCGAGCGTTAACGCAGTGAGCCACTGGACCTGAGTACTCAAACATGCCTGCTTGTGCAGCTTAGACACTCTGAATTCACTAAATGTACAACTTTTTCTCCATCAAAATGAACAAATGAGACATGACATAAAATCTACAGATCAAGATGAAGCGAATGGAAGCGGTCCCAGCCTCGTAGCTGTGAACAGCTGTGATCGCAGGAAAATGCTGTTTCAAAGATTTCTCAGTATATCTCCGGGACATTTCCCTGGCTTTACCACCGTCACAATGGACAAACGAGACATAAAATCACATCAACAGATCAAGACGAAGCGAATGGAAGTACCCCCGGAGTCATAGCATGTGTAAATCGAGACGAAAGATCTCTCTCTCCCCCGCCTGCTTGCGAGGGGGAGGGGCAGTTTACACACACACGCAGCTGCTGCATGCAGCAACGCACACACAGGGAGGAGATGGCAGAGAGAACGCACTCCCCTGAAAACTCCCCTTGAATTCCTCCAGACTCAGAAAATGTAAAAGTTCACTTTTTGGAGATCCATAGAAAAAGGGTGAAAATGATTTTTTTTTTGCCACAGCATGGATTCGAACACGAGACCAACCGCATCCAGGGGCGAGCGTTAACGCAGTGAGCCACTGGACCTGAGTACTCAAACATGCCTGCTTGTGCATCTTAGACACTCTGAATTCACTAAATGTACAAATTTTTCTCAATCAAAATGAACAAATGAGACATGAAATAACATCTACAGATCAAGACGAAGCGAATGGAAGCGGTCCCAGCCTCGTAGCTGTGAACAGCTGTGATTGCAGGAAAATGCTGTGACAAAGATTTCTCAGTATATCTCCGGGACTTTTCCCTGGCTTTACCACCGTCACAATGGACAAACGAGACATGAAATAACATCAACAGATCAAGACGAAGCGAATGGAAGTACCCCCGGAGTCATAGCATGTGTAAATCGAGACGAAAGATCTCTCTCTCCCCCGCCTGCTTGCGAGGGGGAGGGGCAGTTTACACACACACGCAGCTGCTGCATGCAGCAACGCACACACAGGGAGGAGATGGCAGAGAGAACGCACTCCCCTGAAAACTCCCCTTGAATTCCTCCAGACTCAGAAAATGTAAAAGTTCACTTTTTGGAGATCCATAGAAAAAGGGTGAACATTAATTTTGTTTTGCCACAGCATGGATTCGAACACACGACCAACCGCATACAGGGGCGAGCGTTAACGCAGTGAGCCACTGGACCTGAGTACTCAAACATGCCTGCTTGTGCATCTTAGACACTCTGAATTCACTAAATGTACAACTTTTTCTCAATCAAAATGAACAAATGAGACATGAAATAACATCTACAGATCCAGACGAAGCGAATGGAAGCGGTCCCAGCCTCGTAGCTGTGAACAGCTGTGATTGCAGGAAAATGCTGTTACAAAGATTTCTCAGTATATCTCCGGGACTTTTCCCTGGCTTTACCACCGTCACAATGGACAAACGAGACATGAAATAACATCAACAGATCAAGACGAAGCGAATGGAAGTACCCCCGGAGTCATAGCATGTGTAAATCGAGACGAAAGATCTCTCTCTCCCCCGCCTGCTTGCGAGGGGGAGGGGCAGTTTACACACACACGCAGCTGCTGCATGCAGCAACGCACACACAGGGAGGAGATGGCAGAGAGAACGCACTCCCCTGAAAACTCCCCTTGAATTCCTCCAGACTCAGAAAATGTAAAAGTTCACTTTTTGGAGATCCATAGAAAAATGGTGAAAATGAAAAAAAGTATGCCACAGCATGGATTTGAACACGCGACCAACCGCATCCAGGGGCGAGCGTTAACGCAGTGAGCCACTGGACCTGAGTACTCAAACATGCCTACTTGTGCAGCTTAGACACTCTGAATTCACTAAATGTACAACTTTTTCTCCATCAAAATGAACAAATTATACATGAAATAACATCTACAGATCAAGACGAAGCGAATGAAAGCGGTCCCAGCCTCGTAGCTGTGAACAGCTGTGATCGCAGGAAAATGCTGTTTCAAAGATTTCTCAGTATATCTCCGGGACATTTCCCTGGCTTTACCACCGTCACAATGGACAAACGAGACATGAAATAACATCAACAGATCAAGACGAAGCGAATGGAAGTACCCCCGGAGTCATAGCATGTGTAAATCGAGACGAAAGATCTCTCTCTCCCCCGCCTGCTTGCGAGGGGGAGGGGCAGTTTACACACACACGCAGCTGCTGCATGCAGCAACGCACACACAGGGAGGAGATGGCAGAGAGAATGCACTCCCCTGAAAACTCCCCTTGAATTCCTCCAGACTCAGAAAATGTAAAAGTTCACTTTTTGGAGATCCATAGAAAAAGGGTGAAAATGGAAAAAAGTATTCGAAAATAGTGCCTCATAAGGCGGGTAGAGTCCCTTGAAAACTCCCCTTGAATTCCTCCGGACTCAGAAAAAGTCAAAGTTGACTTTTTGGAGATCCATAGAAAAAGGGTGAAAATGAAAAAAAGTATGCCACAGCATGGATTCGAACACGCGACCAACCGCATCCAGGGGCGAACGTTAACGCAGTGAGCCACTGGACATGAGTACTCAAACATGCCTACTATTGCATCTTAGACACTCTGAATTCACTAAATGTACAACTTTTTCTCCATCAAAACGAACAAATGAGACATGAAATAACATCTACAGATCAAGACGAAGCGAATGGAAGCGGTCCCAGCCTCGTAGCTGTGAACAGCTGTGATCGCAGGAAAATGCTGTTACAAAGATTTCTCAGTATATCTCCGGGACATTTCCCTGGCTTTGCCACCGTCACAATGGACAAACGAGACATTAAATAACATCAACAGATCAAGACGAAGCGAATGGAAGTACCCCCGGAGTCATAGCATGTGTAAATCGAGACGAAACATCTCTCTCTCCCCCGCCTGCTTGCGAAGGGGAGGGGCAGTTTACACACACACACGCAGCTGCTGCATGCAGCAACGCACACAGAGGGAGGAGATGGCAGAGAGAATGCACTCCCCTGAAAACTCCCCTTGAATTCCTCCAGACTCAGAAAATGTAAAAGTTCACTTTTTGGAGATCCATAGAAAAAGGGTGAAAATGGAAAAAAGTATTCGAAAATAGTGCCTCATAAGGCGGGTAGAGTCCCTTGAAAACTCCCCTTGAATTCCTCCAGACTCAGAAAAAGTCAAAGTTGACTTTTCGGAGATCCATAGAAAAAGGGTGAAAATGAAAAAAAGTATGCCACAGCATGGATTCGAACACGCGACCAACCACATCCAGGGGCGAGCATTAACGCAGTGAGCCACTGGACCTGAGTACTCAAAAATGCCTACTTGTGCATCTTAGAAACTCTGAATTCACTAAATGTACAACTTTTTCTCCATCAAAATGAACAAATGAGACATTAAATAACATCTACAGATCAAGACGAAGCGAATGGAAGCGGTCCCAGCCTCGTAGCTGTGAACAGCTGTGATCGCAGGAAAATACTGTTACAAAGATTTCTCAGTATATCTCCGGGACATTTCCCTGGCTTTCCCACCGTCACAATGGACAAACGAGACATGAAATAACATCAACAGATCAAGACGAAGCGAATGGAAGTACCCCCGGAGTCATAGCATGTGTAAATCGAGACGAAACATCTCTCTCTCCCCCGCCTGCTTGCGAAGGGGAGGGGCAGTTTACACACACACGCAGCTGCTGCATGCAGCAACACACACACAGGGAGGAGATGGCAGAGAGAACGCACTCCCCTGAAAACTCCCCTTGAATTCCTCCAGACTCAGAAAAATGTAAAAGATCACTTTTTGGAGATCCATAGAAAAAGGGTGAAAATGAAAAAAAGAATGCCACAGCATGGATTCGAACACGCGACCAACCGCAAGCATTAACGCAGTGAGCCACTGGACCTGAGTACTCAAACATGCCTACTTTTGCATCTTAGAAACTCTGAATTCACTAAATGTACAACTTTTTCTCCATCAAAATGAACAACTGAGACATTAAATAACATCTACAGATCAAGACGAAGCGAATGGAAGCGGTCCCAGCCTCGTAGCTGTGAACAGCTGTGATCGCAGGAAAATACTGTTACAAAGATTTCTCAGTATATCTCCAGGACATTTCCCTGGCTTTCCCACCGTCACAATGGACAAACGAGACATGAAATAACATCAACAGATCAAGACGAAGCAAATGGAAGTACCCCCGGAGTCATAGCATGTGTAAAATCGAGACGAAACATCTCTCTCTCCCCCGCCTGCTTGCGAGGGGGAGGGGCAGTTTACACACACACACAGCTGCTGCATGCAGCAACGCACACACAGGGAGGAGATGGCAGAGAGAACGCACTCCCCTGAAAACTCCCCTTGAATTCCTCCAGACTCAGAAAATGTAAAAGTTCACTTTTTGGAGATCCATAGAAAAAGGGTGAAAATGGAAAAAAGTATTCGAAAATAGTGCCTCATAAGGCGGCTAAAGTCCCTTGAAAACTCCCCTTGAATTCCTCCAGACTCAGAAAAAGTCAAAGTTGACTTTTTGGAGATCCATAGAAAAAGGGTGAAAATGAAAAAAAGTATGCCACAGCATGGATTCGAACACGCGACCAACCGCATCCAGGGGCGAGCATTAACGCAGTGAGCCAATGGACATGAGTACTCAAACATGCCTACTTTTGCATCTTAGAAACTCTGAATTCACTAAATGTACAACTCTTTCTCCATCAAAATGAACAAATGAGACATTAAATAACATCTACAGATCAAGACGAAGCGAATGGAAGCGGTCCCAGCCTCGTAGCTGTGAACAGCTGTGATCTCAGGAAAATGCTGTTACAAAGATTTCTCAGTATATCTCCGGGACATTTCCCTGGCTTTCCCAACGTCACAATGGACAAACGAGACATGAAATAACATCAACAGATCAAGACGAAGCGAATGGAGGTACCCCCGGAGTCATAGCATGTGTAAATCGAGACGAAACATCTCTCTCTCCCCCGCCTGCTTGCGAGGGGGAGGGGCAGTTTACACACACACGCAGCAGCTGCATGCAGCAACACACACACAGGGAGGAGATGGCAGAGAGAACGCACTCCCCTGAAAACTCCCCTTGAATTCCTCCAGACTCAGAAAAATGTAAAAGATCACTTTTTGGAGATCCATAGAAAAAGGGTGAAAATGAAAAAAAGAATGCCACAGCATGGATTCGAAGACGCGACCAACCGCATCCAGAGGCGAGCATTAACGCAGTGAGCCACTGGACCTGAGTACTCAAACATGCCTACTTTTGCATCTTAGAAACTCTGAATTCACTAAATGTACAACTTTTTCTCCATCAAAATGAACAACTGAGACATTAAATAACATCTACAGATCAAGACGAAACGAATGGAAGCGGTCCCAGCCTCGTAGCTGTGAACAGCTGTGATCGCAGGAAAATACTGTTACAAAGATTTCTCAGTATATCTCCGGGACATTTCCCTGGCTTTCCCACCGTCACAATGGACAAACGAGACATGAAATAACATCAACAGATCAAGACGAAGCGAATGAAAGTACCCCCGGAGTCATAGCATGTGTAAATCGAGACGAAACATCTCTCTCTCCCCCGCCTGCTTGCGAAGGGGAGGGGCAGTTTACACACACACGCAGCTGCTGCATGCAGCAACGCACACAGAGGGAGGAGATGGCAGAGAGAACGCACTCCCCTGAAAACTCCCCTTGAATTCCTCCAGACTCAGAAAAATGTAAAAGATCACTTTTTGGAGATCCATAGAAAAAGGGTGAAAATGGAAAAAAGTATTCGAAAATAGTGCCTCATAAGGCGGCTAAAGTCCCTTGAAAACTCCCCTTGAATTCCTCCAGACTCAGAAAAAGTCAAAGTTGACTTTTTTGAGATCCATAGAAAAAGGGTGAAAATGAAAAAAAGTATGCCACAGCATGGATTCGAACACGCGACCAACCGCATCCAGAGGCGAGCATTAACGCAGTGAGCCACTGGACCTGAGTACTCAAACATGCCTACTTTTGCATCTTAGAAACTCTGAATTCACTAAATGTACAACTTTTTCTCCATCAAAATGAACAACTGAGACATTAAATAACATCTACAGATCAAGACGAAGCGAATGGAAGCGGTCCCAGCCTCGTAGCTGTGAACAGCTGTGATCGCAGGAAAATACTGTTACAAAGATTTCTCAGTATATCTCCGGGACATTTCCCTGGCTTTCCCACCGTCACAATGGACAAACGAGACATGAAATAACATCAACAGATCAAGACGAAGCGAATGGAAGTACCCCCGGAGTCATAGCATGTGTAAATCGAGACGAAACATCTCTCTCTCCCCCGCCTGCTTGCGAAGGGGATGGGCAGTTTACACACACACGCAGCTGCTGCATGCAGCAACGCACACAGAGGGAGGAGATGGCAGAGAGAACGCACTCCCCTGAAAACTCCCCTTGAATTCCTCCAGACTCAGAAAATGTAAAAGTTCACTTTTTGGAGATCCATAGAAAAAGGGTGAAAATGGAAAAAAGTATTCGAAAATAGTGCCTCATAAGGCGGGTAGAGTCCCTTGAAAACTCCCCTTGAATTCCTCCAGACTCAGAAAAAGTCAAAGTTGACATTTTGGAGATCCATAGAAAAAGGGTGAAAATGAAAAAAAGAATGCCACAGCATGGATTCGAACACGCGACCAACCGCATCCAGGGGCGAGCATTAACGCAGTGAGCCACTGGACCTGAGTACTCAAACACGCCTACTTTTGCATCTTAGAAACTCTGAATTCACTAAATGTACAACCTTTTCTCCATCAAAATGAACAAATGAGACATGAAATAACATCTACAGATCAAGACGAAGCGAATGGAAGCGGTCCCAGCCTCGTAGCTGTGAACAGCTGTGATCGCAGGAAAATGCTGTTACAAAGATTTCTCAGTATATCTCCGGGACATTTCCCTGGCTTTGCCACCGTCACAATGGACAAACGAGACATGAAATAACATCAACAGATCAAGACGAAGCGAATGGAAGTACCCCCGGAGTCATAGCATGTGTAAATCGAGACGAAACATCTCTCTCTCCCCTGCCTGCTTGCGAAGGGGAGGGGCAGTTTACACACACACACGCAGCTGCTGCATGCAGCAACGCACACAGAGGGAGGAGATGGCAGAGAGAATGCACTCCCCTGAAAACTCCCCTTGAATTCCTCCAGACTCAGAAAATGTAAAAGTTCACTTTTTGGAGATCCATAGAAAAAGGGTGAAAATGGAAAAAAGTATTCGAAAATAGTGCCTCATAAGGCGGGTAGAGTCCCTTGAAAACTCCCCTTGAATTCCTCCAGACTCAGAAAAAGTCAAAGTTGACTTTTTGGAGATCCATAGAAAAAGGGTGAAAATGAAAAAAAGTATGCCACAGCATGGATTCGAACACGCGACCAACCGCATCCAGAGGCGGGAGTTAACGCAGTGAGCCACTGGACCTGAGTACTCAAACATGCCTACTTTTGCATCTTAGAAACTCTGAATTCACTAAATGTACAACTTTTTCTCCATCAAAATGAACAAATGAGACATTAAATAACATCTACAGATCAAGACGAAGTGAATGGAAGCGGTCCCAGCCTCGTAGCTGTGAACAGCTGTGATCGCAGGAAAATGCTGTTACAAAGATTTCTCAGTATATCTCCGGGACATTTCCCTGGCTTTCCCACCGTCACAATGGACAAACGAGACATGAAATAACATCAACAGATCAAGACGAAGCGAATGGAGGTACCCCCGGAGTCATAGCATGTGTAAATCGAGACGAAACATCTCTCTCTCCCCCGCCTGCTTGAGAGGGGGAGGGGCAGTTTACACACACACGCAGCTGCTGCATGCAGCAACACACACACAGGGAGGAGATGGCAGAGAGAACGCACTCCCCTGAAAACTCCCCTTGAATTCCTCCAGACTCAGAAAATGTAAAAGATCACTTTTTGGAGATCCATAGAAAAAGGGTGAAAATGGAAAAAAGTATTCGAAAATAGTGCCTCATAAGGCGGGTAGAGTCCCTTGAAAACTCCCCTTGAATTCCTCCAGACTCAGAAAAAGTCAAAGTTGACTTTTTGGAGATCCATAGAAAAAGGGTGAAAATGAAAAAAAGTATGCCACGGCATGGATTCGAACACGCGACCAACCGCATCCAGGGGCCAGCGTTAACGCAGTGAGCCACTGGACCTGAGTACTCAAACATGCCTGCTTGTGCATCTTAGACACTCTGAATTCACTAAATGTACAACTTTTTCTCAATCAAAATGAACAAATGAGACATGAAATAACATCTACAGATCCAGACGAAGCGAATGGAAGTGGTCCCAGCCTCGTAGCTGTGAACAGCTGTGATTGCAGGAAAATGCTGTTACAAAGATTTCTCAGTATATCTCCGGGACTTTTCCCTGGCTTTACCACCGTCCAAATTGACAAACGAGACATGAAATAACATCAACAGATCAAGACGAAGCGAATGGAAGTACCCCCGGAGTCATAGCATGTGTAAATCGAGACGACAGATCTCTCTCTCCCCCGCCTGCTTGCGTGGGGGAGGGGCAGTTTACACACACACGCAGCTGCTGCATGCAGCAACGCACACACAGGGAGGAGATGGCAGAGAGAACGCACTCCCCTGAAAACTCCCCTTGAATTCCTCCAGACTCAGAAAATGTAAAAGTTCACTTTTTGGAGATCCATAGAAAAAGGGTGAAAATGAAAAAAAGTATGCCACAGCATCGATTCGAACACGCGACCAACCGCATCCAGGGGCGAGCGTTAACGCAGTGAGCCACTGGACCTGAGTACTCAAACATGCCTACTTGTGCAGCTTAGACACTCTGAATTCACTAAATGTACAACTTTTTCTCCATCAAAATGAACAAATTATACATGAAATACCATCTACAGATCAAGACGAAGCGAATGGAAGCGGTCCCAGCCTCGTAGCTGTGAACAGCTGTGATCGCAGGAAAATGCTGTTTCAAAGATTTCTCAGTATATCTCCGGGACATTTCCCTGGCTTTACCACCGTCACAATGGACAAACGAGACATGAAATAACATAAACAGATCAAGACGAAGCGAATGGAAGTACCCCCCGGAGTCATAGCATGTGTAAATCGAGACGAAAGATCTCTCTCTCCCCCGCCTGCTTGCGAGGGGGAGGGGCAGTTTACACACACACGCAGCTGCTGCATGCAGCAACGCACACACAGGGAGGAGATGGCAGAGAGAACGCACTCCCCTGAAAACTCCCCTTGAATTCCTCCAGACTCAGAAAAGGTAAAAGTTCACTTTTTGGAGATCCATAGAAAAAGGGTGAACATGAATTTTGTTTTGCCACAGCATGGATTCGAACACGCGACCAACCGCATCCAGGGGCGAGCGTTAACGCAGTGAGCCACTGGACCTGAGTACTCAAACATGCCTGCTTGTGCAGCTTAGACACTCTGAATTCACTAAATGTACAACTTTTTCTCCATCAAAATGAACAAATGAGACATGAAATAACATCTACAGATCAAGACGAAGTGAATGGAAGCGGTCCCAGCCTCGTAGCTGTGAACAGCTGTGATCGCAGGAAAATGCTGTTCCAAAGATTTCTCAGTATATCTCCGGGACTTTTCCCTGGCTTTACCACCGTTACAATGGACAAACGAGACATGAAATAACATCAACAGATCAAGACGAAGCGAATGGAAGTACCCCCGGAGTCATAGCATGTGTAAATCGAGACGAAAGATCTCTCTCTCCCCCGCCTGCTTGCGAGGGGGAGGGGCAGTTTACACACACACGCAGCTGCTGCATGCAGCAACGCACACACAGGGAGGAGATGGCAGAGAGAACGCACTCCCCTGAAAACTCCCCTTGAATTCCTCCAGACTCAGAAAATGTAAAAGTTCACTTTTTGGAGATCCATAGAAAAAGGGTGAAAATGAAAAAAAGTATGCCTCAGCATGGATTCGAACACGAGACCAACCGCATCCAGGGGCGAGCGTTAACGCAGTGAGCCACTGGACCTGAGTACTCAAACATGCCTGCTTGTGCATCTTAGACACTCTGAATTCACTAAATGTACAACTTTTTCTCAATCAAAATGAACAAATGAGACATGAAATAACATCTACAGATCAAAACGAAGCGAATGGAAGCGGTCCCAGCCTCGTAGCTGTGAACAGCTGTGATTGCGGGAAAATGCTGTTACAAAGATTTCTCAGTATATCTCCGGGACTTTTCACTGGCTTTACCACCGTCACAATGGACAAACGAGACATGAAATAACATCAACAGATCAAGACGAAGCGAATGGAAGTATCCCCGGAGTCATAGCATGTGTAAATCGAGACGAAAGATCTCTCTCTCCCCCGCCTGCTTGCGAGGGGGAGGGGCAGTTTACACACACACGCAGCTGCTGCATGCAGCAACGCACACACAGGGAGGAGATGGCAGAGAGAACGCACTCCCCTGAAAACTCCCCTTGAATTCCTCCAGACTCAGAAAATGTAAAAGTTCACTTTTTGGAGATCCATAGAAAAAGGGTGAAAATGAAAAAAAGTATGCCACAGCATGGATTCGAACACGAGACCAAACGCATCCAGGGTCGAGCGTTAACGCAGTGAGCCACTGGACCTGAGTACTCAAACATGCCTGCTTGTGCATCTTAGACACTCTGAATTCACTAAATGTACAACTTTTTCTCAATCAAAATGAACAAATGAGACATGAAATAACATCTACAGATCAAGACGAAGCGAATGGAAGCGGTCCCAGCCTCGTAGCTGTGAACAGCTGTGATCGCAGGAAAATGCTGTTATAAAGATTTATCAGTATATCTCCGGGATATTTCCCTGGCTTTACCACCGTCCAAATGGACAAACGAGACATGAAATAACATCAACAGATCAAGACGAAGCGAATGGAAGCGGTCCCAGCCTCGTAGCTGTGAACAGCTGTGATTGCAGGAAAATGCTGTTACAAAGATTTCTCAGTATATCTCCGGGACTTTTCCCTGGCTTTACCACCATCACAATGGACAAACGAGACATGAAATAACATCAACAGATCAAGACGAAGCGAATGGAAGTACCCCCGGAGTCATAGCATGTGTAAATCGAGACGACAGATCTCTCTCTCCCCCGCCTGCTTGCGAGGGGGAGGGGCAGTTTACACACACACGCAGCTGCTGCATGCAGCAACGCACACACAGGGAGGAGATGGCAGAGAGAACGCACTCCCCTGAAAACTCCCCTTGAATTCCTCCAGACTCAGAAAATGTAAAAGTTCACTTTTTGGAGATCCATAGAAAAAGGGTGAAAATGATTTTTTTTTTGCCACAGCATGGATTCGAACACGCGACCATCCGCATCAAGGGGCGAGCGTTAACGCAGTGAGCCACTGGACCTGAATACTCAAACATGCCTACTTGTGCAGCTTAGAAACTCTGAATTCACTAAATGTACAACTTTTTTTCCATCAAAATGAACAAATGAGACATGAAATAACATCTACAGATCAAGACGAAGCGAATGGAAGCGGTCCCAGCCTCGTAGCTGTGAACAGCTGTGATTGCAGGAAAATGCTGTTACAAAGATTTCTCAGAATATCTCCGGGACTTTTCCCTGGCTTTACCACCGTCACAATGGACAAACGAGACATGAAATAACATCAACAGATCAAGACGAAGCGAATGGAAGTACCCCCGGAGTCATAGCATGTGTAAATCGAGACGACAGATCTCTCTCTCCCCCGCCTGCTTGCGAGGGGGAGGGGCAGTTTACACACACACGCAGCTGCTGCATGCAGCAACGCACACACAGGGAGGAGATGGCAGAGAGAACGCACTCCCCTGAAAACTCCCCTTGAATTCCTCCAGACTCAGAAAATGTAAAAGTTCACTTTTTGGAGATCCATAGAAAAAGGGTGAAAATGAAAAAAAGTATGCCACAGCATGGATTCGAACACGAGACCAACCGCATCCAGGGGCGAGCGTTAACGCAGTGAGCCACTGGACCTGAGTACTCAAACATGCCTGCTTGTGCATCTTAGACACTCTGAATTCACTAAATGTACAACTTTTACTCAATCAAAATGAACAAATGAGACATGAAATAACATCTACAGATCAAGACGAAGCGAATGGAAGCGGTCCCAGCCTCGTAGCTGTGAACAGCTGTGATTGCAGGAAAATGCTGTTACAAAGATTTCTCAGTATATCTCCGGGACTTTTCCCTGGCTTTACCACCGTCACAATGGACAAACGAGACATGAAATAACATCAACAGATCAAGACGAAGCGAATGGAAGTACCCCCGGAGTCATAGCATGTGTAAATCGAGACGAAAGATCTCTCTCTCCCCCGCCTGCTTGCGAGGGGTAGGGGCAGTTTACACACACACGCAGCTGCTGCATGCAGCAACGCACACACAGGGAGGAGATGGCAGAGAGAACGCACTCCCCTGAAAACTCCCCTTGAATTCCTCCAGACTCAGAAAATGTAAAAGTTCACTTTTTGGAGATCCATAGAAAAAGGGTGAAAATGAAAAAAAGTATGCCACAGCATGGATTCGAACACGAGACCAAACGCATCCAGGGGTGAGCGTTAACGCAGTGAGCCACTGGACCTGAGTACTCAAACATGCCTGCTTGTGCATCTTAGACACTCTGAATTCACTAAATGTACAACTTTTTCTCAATCAAAATGAACAAATGAGACATGAAATAACATCTACAGATCAAGACGAAGCGAATGGAAGCGGTCCCAGCCTCGTAGCTGTGAACAGCTGTGATCGCAGGAAAATGCTGTTATAAAGATTTATCAGTATATCTCCGGGATATTTCCCTGGCTTTACCACCGTCCAAATGGACAAACGAGACATGAAATAACATCAACAGATCAAGACGAAGCGAATGGAAGCGGTCCCAGCCTCGTAGCTGTGAACAGCTGTGTTTGCAGGAAAATGCTGTTACAAAGATTTCTCAGTATATCTCCGGGACTTTTCCCTGGCTTTACCACCGTCACAATGGACAAACGAGACATGAAATAACATCAACAGATCAAGACGAAGCGAATGGAAGTACCCCCGGAATCATAGCATGTGTAAATCGAGAAGACAGATCTCTCTCTCCCCCGCCTGCTTGCGAGGGGGAGGGGCAGTTTACACACACACGCAGCTGCTGCATGCAGCAACGCACACACAGGGAGGAGATGGCAGAGAGAACGCACTCCCCTGAAAACTCCCCTTGAATTCCTCCAGACTCAGAAAATGTAAAAGTTCACTTTTTGGAGATCCATAGAAAAAGGGTGAAAATGATTTTTTTTTTGCCACAGCATGGATTCGAACACGCGACCATCCGCATCAAGGGGCGAGCGTTAACGCAGTGAGCCACTGGACCTGAGTACTCAAACATGCCTGCTTGTGCAGCTTAGACACTCTGAATTCACTAAATGTACAACTTTTTCTCCATCAAAATGAACAAATGAGACATGAAATAACATCTACAGATCAAGACGAAGCGAATGGAAGTTGTCCCAGCCTCGTAGCTGTGAACAGCTGTGATCGCAGGAAAATGCTGTTCCAAAGATTTCTCAGTATATCTCCGGGACTTTTCCCTGGCTTTACCACCGTCACAATGGACAAACGAGACATGAAATAACATCAACAGATCAAGACGAAGCGAATGGAAGTACCCCCGGAGTCATAGCATGTGTAAATCGAGATGACAGATCTCTCTCTCCCCCGCCTGCTTGCGAGGGGGAGGGGCAGTTTACACACACACGCAGCTGCTGCATGCAGCAACGCACACACAGGGAGGAGATGGCAGAGAGAACGCACTCCCCTGAAAACTCCCCTTGAATTCCTCAAGACTAAGAAAATGTAAAAGTTCACTTTTTGGAGATCCATAGAAAAAGGGTGAAAATGAAAAAAAGTATGCCACAGCATGGATTCGAACACGCGACCAACCGCATCCAGGGGCGAGCGTTAACGCAGTGAGCCACTGGACCTGAGTACTCAAACATGCCTGCTTGTGCAGCTTAGACACTCTGAATTCACTAAATGTACAACTTTTTCTCCATCAAAATGAACAAATGAGACATGAAATAACATCTACAGATCAAGACGAAGCGAATAGAAGCAGTCCCAGCCTCGTAGCTGTGAACAGCTGTGATCGCAGGAAAATGCTGTTACAAAGATTTCTCAGTATATCTCCGGGACATTTCCCTGGCTTTACCACCGTCACCATGGACAAACGAGACATGAAATAACATCAACAGATCAAGACGAAGCGAATGGAACTACCCCCGGAGTCATAGCATGTGTAAATCGAGACGAAAGATCTCTCTCTCCCCCGCCTGCTTGCGAGGGGGAGGGGAAGTTTACACACACACGCAGCTGCTGCATGCAGCAACGCACACACAGGGAGGAGATGGCAGAGAGAACGCACTCCCCTGAAAACTCCCCTTGAATTCCTCCAGACTCAGAAAATGTAAAAGTTCACTTTTTGGAGATCCATAGAAAAAGGGTGAAAATGAAAAAAAGTATGCCACAGCATGGATTCGAACTCACGACCAACCGCATCCAGGGGCGAGCGTTAATCCAGTGAGCCACTGGACCTGAGTACTCAAACATGCCTGCTTGTGCAGCTTAGACACTCTGAATTCACTAAATGTACAACTTTTTCTCCATCAAAATGAACAAATGAGACATGAAATAACATCTACAGATCAAGACGAAGCGAATGGAAGCGGTCCCAGCCTCGTAGCTGTGAACAGCTGTGATCGCAGGAAAATGCTGTTACAAAGATTTCTCAGTATATCTCCGGGACTTTTTCCTGGCTTTACCACCGTCACCATGGACAAACGAGACATGAAATAACATCAACAGATCAAGACGAAGCGAATGGAAGTACCCCCGGAGTCATAGCATGTGTAAATCGAGACGAAAGATCTCTCTCTCCCCTGCCTGCTTGCGTGGGGGAGGGGCAGTTTACACACACACGCAGCTGCTGCATGCAGCAACGCACACACAGGGAGGAGATGGCAGAGAGAACGCACTCCCCTGAAAACTCCCCTTGAATTCCTCCAGACTCAGAAAATGTAAAAGTTCACTTTTTGGAGATCAATAGAAAAAGGGTGAAAATGATTTTTTTTTTGCCACAGCATGGATTCGAACACGCGACCATCCGCATCATGGGGAGAGCTTTAACGCAGTGAGCCACTGGACCTGAGTACTCAAACATGCCTGCTTGTGCAGCTTAGACACTCTGAATTCACTAAATGTACAACTTTTTCTCCATCAAAATGAACAAATGAGACATGAAATAACATCTACAGATCAAGACGAAGCGAATGGAAGCGGTCCCAGCCTCGTAGCTGTGAACAGCTGTGATCGCAGGAAAATGCTGTTATAAAGATTTATCAGTATATCTCCGGGATATTTCCCTGGCTTTACCACCGTCCAAATGGACAAACGAGACATGAAATAACATCAACAGATCAAGACGAAGCGAATGGAAGTACCCCCGGAGTCATAGCATGTGTAAATCGAGACGAAAGATCTCTCTCTCCCCCGCCTGCTTGCGAGGGGGAGGGGCAGTTTACACACACACGCAGCTGCTGCATGCAGCAACGCACACACAGGGAGGAGATGGCAGAGAGAACGCACTCCCCTGAAAAGTCCCCTTGAATTCCTCCAGACTCAGAAAATGTAAAAGTTCACTTTTTGGAGATCCATAGTAAAAGGGTGAACATGAATTTTGTTTTGCCACAGCATGGATTCGAACACACGACCAACCGCATCCAGGGGCGAGCGTTAACGCAGTGAGCCACTGGACCTGAGTACTCAAACATGCCTGCTTGTGCAGCTTAGACACTCTGAATTCACTAAATGTACAACTTTTTCTCCATCAAAATGAACAAATGAGACATGAAATAACATCTACAGATCAAGACGAAGCGAATAGAAGCAGTCCCAGCCTCGTAGCTGTGAACAGCTGTGATCGCAGGAAAATGCTGTTACAAAGATTTCTCAGTATATCTCCGGGACATTTCCCTGGCTTTACCACCGTCACCATGGACAAACGAGACATGAAATAACATCAACAGATCAAGACGAAGCGAATGGAACTACCCCCGGAGTCATAGCATGTGTAAATCGAGACGAAAGATCTCTCTCTCCCCCGCCTGCTTGCGAGGGGGAGGGGCAGTTTACACACACACGCAGCTGCTGCATGCAGCAACGCACACACAGGGAGGAGATGGCAGAGAGAACGCACTCCCCTGAAAACTCCCCTTGATTTCCTCCAGACTCAGAAAATGTAAAAGTTCACTTTTTGGAGATCCATAGAAAAAGGGTGAAAATGAAAAAAAGTATGCCACAGCATGGATTCGAACACGCGACCAACCGCATCCAGGGGCGAGCGTTAACGCAGTGAGCCACTGGACCTGATTACTCAAACATGCCTGCTTGTGCAGCTTAGACACTCTGAATTCACTAAATGTACAACTTTTTCTCCATCAAAATGAACAAATGAGACATGAAATAACATCTACAGATCAAGACGAAGCGAATAGAAGCAGTCCCAGCCTCGTAGCTGTGAACAGCTGTGATCGCAGGAAAATGCTGTTACAAAGATCCGGGACATTTCCCTGGCTTTACCACCGTCACAATGGACAAACGAGACATGAAATAACATCAACAGATCAAGACGAAGCGAATGGAAGTACCCCTGGAGTCATAGCATGTGTAAATCGAGACGAAATATCTCTCTCTCCCCCGCCTGCTTGCGAGGGGGAGGGGCAGTTTACACACACACGCAGCTGCTGCATGCAGCAACGCACACCCAGGGAGGAGATGGCAGAGAGAACTCACTCCCCTGAAAACTCCCCTTGAATTCCTCCAGACTCAGAAAATGTAAAAGTTCACTTTTTGGAGATCCATAGAAAAAGGGTGAACATGAATTTTGTTTTGCCACAGCATGGATTCGAACACGCGCCCAACCGCATCCAGGGGCGAGCGTTAACGCAGTGAGCCACTGGACCTGAGTACTCAAACATGCCTGCTTGTGCATCTTAGACACTCTGAATTCACTAAATGTACAACTTTTTCTCAATCAAAATGAACAAATGAGACATGAAATAACATCAACAGATCAAGACGAAGCGAATGGAAGTACCCCCGGAGTCATAGCATGTGTAAATCGAGACGAAAGATCTCTCTCTCCCCCGCCTGCTTGCGAGGGGGAGGGGCAGTTTACACACACACGCAGCTGCTGCATGCAGCAACGCACACACAGGGAGGAGATGGCAGAGAGAACGCACTCCCCTGAAAACTCCCCTTGAATTCATCCAGACTCAGAAAATGTAAAAGTTCACTTTTTGGAGATCCATAGTAAAAGGGTGAAAATGATTTTTTTTTGCCACAGCATGGATTTGAACACACGACCAACCGCATCCAGGGGCGAGCGTTAACGCAGTGAGCCACTGGACCTGAGTACTCAAACATGCCTGCTTGTGCAGCTTAGACACTCTGAATTCACTAAATGTACAACTTTTTCTCCATCAAAATGAACAAATGAGACATGAAATAACATCGACAGATCAAGACGAAGCGAATGGAAGCGGTCCCAGCCTCGTAGCTGTGAACAGCTGTGATCGCAGGAAAATGCTGTTATAAAGATTTAACAGTATATCTCCGGGATATTTCCCTGGCTTTACCACTGTCCAAATGGACAAACGAGACATGAAATAACATCAACAGATCAAGACGAAACGAATGGAATTACCCCCGGAGTCATAGCATGTGTAAATCGAGACGAAAGATCTCTCACTCCCCCGCCTGCTTGCGAGGGGGAGGGGCAGTTTACACACACACGCAGCTGCTGCATGCAGCAACGCACACACAGGGAGGAGATGGCAGAGAGAACGCACTCCCCTGAAAACTCCCTTTGAATTCCTCCAGACTCAGAAAATGTAAAAGTTCACTTTTTGGAGATCCATAGAAAAAGGGTGAAAATGAAAAAAAGTATGCCACAGCATGGATTCGAACACGCGACCAACCGCATCCAGGGGCGAGCGTTAACGCAGTGAGCCACTGGACCTGAGTACTCAAACATGCCTGCTTGTGCAGCTTAGACACTCTGAATTCACTAAATGTACAACTTTTTCTCCATCAAAATGAACAAATGAGACATGAAATAACATCTACAGATCAAGACGAAGCGAATGGAAGCGGTCCCAGCCTCGTAGCTGTGAACAGCTGTGATCGCAGGAAAATGCTGTTATAAAGATTTCTCAATATATCTCCGGGATATTTCCCTGGCTTTACCACCGTCCAAATGGACAAATGAGACATGAAATAACATCAACAGATCAAGACGAAGCGAATGGAAGTACCCCCGGAGTCATAGCATGTGTAAATCGAGACGACAGATCTCTCTCTCCCCCGCCTGCTTGCGAGGGGGAGGGGCAGTTTACACACACACGCAGCTGCTGCATGCAGCAACGCACACACAGGGAGGAGATGGCAGAGAGAACGCACTCCCCTGAAAACTCCCTTTGAATTCCTCCAGACTCAGAAAATGTAAAAGTTCACTTTTTGGAGATCCATAGAAAAAGGGTGAAAATGAAAAAAAGTATGCCACAGCATGGATTCGAACACGCGACCAACCGCATCCAGGGGCGAGCGTTAACGCAGTGAGCCACTGGACCTGAGTACTCAAACATGCCTGATTGTGCAACTTAGACACTCTGAATTCACTAAATGTACAACTTTTTCTCCATCAAAATGAACAAATGAGACATGAAATAACATCTACAGATCAAGACGAAGCGAATGGAAGCGGTCCCAGCCTCGTAGCTGTGAACAGCTGTGATCGCAGGAAAATGCTGTTACAAAGATTTCTCAGTATATCTCCGGGACTTTTCCCTGGCTTTACCACCGTCACAATGGACAAACGAGACATGAAATAACATCAACAGATCAAGACGAAGCGAATGGAAGTACCCCCGGAGTCATAGCATGTGTAAATCGAGACGACAGATCTCTCTCTCCCCCGCCTGCTTGCGAGGGGGAGGGGCAGTTTACACACACACGCAGCTGCTGCATGCAGCAACGCACACACAGGGAGGAGATGGCAGAGAGAACGCACTCCCCTGAAAACTCCCCTTGAATTCCTCCAGACTCAGAAAATGTAAAAGTTCACTTTTTGGAGATCCATAGAAAAAGGGAGAACATGAATTTTGTTTTGCCACAGCATGGATTCGAACACACGACCAACCACATCCAGGGGCGAGCGTTAACGCAGTGAGCCACTGGACCTGAGTACTCAAACATGCCTGCTTGTGCAGCTTAGACACTCTGAATTCACTAAATGTACAACTTTTTCTCCATCAAAATGAACAAATGAGACATGAAATAACATCTACAGATCAAGACGAAGCGAATGGAGGCGGTCGCAGCCTCGTAGCTGTGAACAGCTGTGATCGCAGGAAAATGCTGTTATAAAGATTTATCAGTATATCTCCGGGATATTTCCCTGGCTTTACCACCGTCCAAATGGACAAACGAGACATGAAATAACATCAACAGATCAAGACGAAGCGAATGGAAGTACCCCCGGAGTCATAGCATGTGTACATCGAGACGAAAGATCTCTCTCTCCCCCGCCTGCTTGCGAGGGGGAGGGGCAGTTTACACACACACGCAGCTGCTGCATGCAGCAACGCACACACAGGGAGGAGATGGCAGAGAGAACGCACTCCCCTGAAAACTCCCCTTGAATTCCTCCAGACTCAGAAAATGTAAAAGTTCACTTTTTGGAGATCAATAGAAAAAGGGTGAAAATGATTTTTTTTTTGCCACAGCATGGATTCGAACACGCGACTATCCGCATCAAGGGGAGAGCTTTAACGCAGTGAGCCACTGGACCTGAGTACTCAAACATGCCTACTTGTGCAGCTTAGACACTCTGAATTCACTAAATGTACAACTTTTTTTCCATCAAAATGAACAAATGAGACATGAAATAACATCTACAGATCAAGACGAAGCGAATGGAAGCGGTCCCAGCCTCGTAGCTGTGAACAGCTGTGATCGCAGGAAAATGCTGTTACAAAGATTTCTCAGTATATCTCCGGGACATTTCCCTGGCTTTACCACCGTTACAATGGACAAACGAGACATGAAATAACATAAACAGATCAAGACGAAGCGAATGGAATTACCCCCGGAGTCATAGCATGTGTAAATCGAGACGAAAGATCTCTCACTCCCCCGCCTGCTTGCGAGGGGGAGGGGCAGTTTACACACACACGCAGCTGCTGCATGCAGCAACGCACACACAGGGAGGAGATGGCAGAGAGAACGCACTCCCCTGAAAACTCCCCTTGAATTCATCCAGACTCAGAAAATGTAAAAGTTCACTTTTTGGAGATCCATAGAAAAAGGGTGAAAATGAAAAAAAGTATGCCACAGCATGGATTCGAACACGCGACCAACCGCATCCAGGGGCGAGCGTTAACGCAGTGAGCCACTGGACCTGAGTACTCAAACATGCCTGCTTGTGCATCTTAGACACTCTGAATTCACTAAATGTACAACTTTTTCTCAATCAAAATGAACAAATGAGACATGAAATAACATCTACAGATCAAGACGAAGCGGTCCCAGCCTCGTAGCTGTGAACAGCTGTGATTGCAGGAAAATGCTGTTACAAAGATTTCTCAGTATATCTCCGGGACTTTTCCCTGGCTTTACCACCGTCACAATGGACAAACGAGACATGAAATAACATCAACAGATCAAGACGAAGCGAATGGAAGTACCCCCGGAGTCATAGCATGTGTAAATCGAGACGAAAGATCTCTCTCTCCCCCGCCTGCTTGCGAGGGGGAGGGGCAGTTTACACACACACGCAGCTGCTGCATGCAGCAACGCACACACAGGGAGGAGATGGCAGAGATAACGCACTCCCCTGAAAACTCCCCTTGAATTCCTCCAGACTCAGAAAATGTAAAAGTTCACTTTTTGGAGATCCATAGAAAAAGGGTGAAAATGATTTTTTTTTTTGCCACAGCATGGATTCGAACACGAGACCAACCGCATCCAGGGGAGAGCGTTAACGCAGTGAGCCACTGGACCTGAGTACTCAAACATGCCTACTTGTGCAGCTTAGACACTCTGAATTCACTAAATGTACAACTTTTTCTCCATCAAAATGAACAAATGAGACATGAAATAACATCTACAGATCAAGACGAAGCGAATAGAAGCGGTCCCAGCCTCGTAGCTGTGAACAGCTGTGATCGCAGGAAAATGCTGTTCCAAAGATTTCTCAGTATATCTCCGGGACATTTCCCTGGCTTTACCACCGTCACAATGGACAAACGAGACATGAAATAACATCAACAGATCAAGACGAAGCGAATGGAAGTACCCCCGGAGTCATAGCATGTGTAAATCGAGACGAAAGATCTCTCTCTCCCCCGCCTGCTTGCGAGGGGGAGGGGCAGTTTACACACACACGCAGCTGCTGCATGCAGCAACGCACACACAGGGAGGAGATGGCAGAGAGAACGCACTCCCCTGAAAACTCCCCTTGAATTCCTCCAGACTCAGAAAATGTAAAAGTTCACTTTTTGGAGATCCATAGAAAAAGGGTGAAAATGAAAAAAGGTATGCCACAGCATGGATTCGAACACGCGACCAACCGCATCCAGGGGCGAGCGTTAACGCAGTGAGCCACTGGACCTGAGTACTCAAACATGCCTGCTTGTGCAGCTTAGACACTCTGAATTCACTAAATGTACAACTTTTTCTCCATCAAAATGAACAAATGAGACATGAAATAACATCTACAGAACAAGACGAAGCGAATGGAAGCGGTCCCAGCCTCGTAGCTGTGAACAGCTGTGATTGCAGGAAAATGCTGTTACAAAGATTTCTCAGTATATCTCCGGGACTTTTCCCTGGCTTTACCACCGTCGCAATGGACAAACGAGACATGAAATAACATCAACAGATCAAGACAAAGCGAATGGAAGTACCCCCGGAGTCATAGCATGTGTAAATCGAGACGACAGATCTCTCTCTCCCCCGCCTGCTTGCGAGGGGGAGGGGCAGTTTACACACACACGCAGCTGCTGCTTGCAGCAACGCACACACAGGGAGGAGATGGCAGAGAGAACGCACTCCCCTGAAAACTCCCCTTGAATTCCTCCAGACTCAGAAAATGTAAAAGTTCACTTTTTGGAGATCCATAGAAAAAGGGTGAAAATGAAAAAAAGTATGCCACAGCATGGATTTGAACACGCGACCAACCGCATCCAGGGGCGAGCGTTAACGCAGTGAGCCACTGGACCTGAGTCCTCAAACATGCCTACTTGTGCAGCTTAGACACTCTGAATTCACTAAATGTACAACTTTTTCTCCATCAAAATGAACAAATTATACATGAAATAACATCTACAGATCAAGACGAAGCGAATGGAAGCGGTCCCAGCCTCGTAGCTTTGAACAGCTGTGATCGCAGGAAAATGCTGTTTCAAAGATTTCTCAGTATATCTCCGGGACATATCCCTGGCTTTACCACCGTCACAATGGACAAACGAGACATGAAATAACATCAACAGATCAAGACGAAGCGAATGGAAGTACCCCCGGAGTCATAGCATGTGTAAATCGAGACGAAAGATCTCTCTCTCCCCCGCCTGCTTGCGAGGGGGAGGGGCAGTTTACACACACACGCAGCTGCTGCATGCAGCAACGCACACACAGGGAGGAGATGGCAGAGAGAACGCACTCCCCTCAAAACTCCCCTTGAATTCCTCCAGACTCAGAAAATGTAAAAGTTCACTTTTTGGAGATCCATAGAAAAAGGGTGAAAATGATTTTTTTTTTTGCCACAGCATGGATTCGAACACGAGACCAACCGCATCCAGGGGAGAGCGTTAACGCAGTGAGCCACTGGACCTGAGTACTCAAACATGCCTACTTGTGCAGCTTAGACACTCTGAATTCACTAAATGTACAACTTTTTCTCCATCAAAATGAACAAATGAGACATGAAATAACATCTACAGATCAAGACGAAGCGAATAGAAGCGGTCCCAGCCTCGTAGCTGTGAACAGCTGTGATCGCAGGAAAATGCTGTTCCAAAGATTTCTCAGTATATCTCCGGGACTTTTCCCTGGCTTTACCACCGTCGCAATGGACAAACGAGACATGAAATAACATCAACAGATCAAGACAAAGCGAATGGAAGTACCCCCGGAGTCATAGCATGTGTAAATCGAGACGACAGATCTCTCTCTCCCCCGCCTGCTTGCGAGGGGGAGGGGCAGTTTACACACACACGCAGCTGCTGCTTGCAGCAACGCACACACAGGGAGGAGATGGCAGAGAGAACGCACTCCCCTGAAAACTCCCCTTGAATTCCTCCAGACTCAGAAAATGTAAAAGTTCACTTTTTGGAGATCCATAGAAAAAGGGTGAAAATGAAAAAAAGTATGCCACAGCATGGATTCGAACACGCGACCAACCGCATGCAGGGGCGAGCGTTAACGCAGTGAGCCACTGGACCTGAGTACTCAAACATGCCTGCTTGTGCAGCTTAGACACTCTGAATTCACTAAATGTACAACTTTTTCTCCATCAAAATGAACAAATGAGACATGAAATAACATCTACAGATCAAGACGAAGCGAATGGAAGCGGTCCCAGCCTCGTAGCTGTGAACAGCTGTGATCGCAGGAAAATGCTGTTATAAAGATTTATCAGTATATCTCCGGGATATTTCCCTGGCTTTACCACCGTCACAATGGACAAACGAGACATGAAATAACATCAACAGATCAAGACGAAGCGAATGGAAGTACCCCCGGAGTCATAGCATGTGTAAATCGAGACGAAAGATCTCTCTCTCCCCCGCCTGCTTGCGAGGGGGAGGGGCAGTTTACACACACACACGCAGCTGCTGCATGCAGCAACGCACACACAGGGAGGAGATGGCAGAGAGAACGCACTCCCCTGAAAACTCCCCTTGAATTCCTCCAGACTCAGAAAATGTAAAAGTTCACTTTTTGGAGATCCATAGAAAAAGGGTGAAAATGATTTTTTTTTTGCCACAGCATGGATTCGAACACGAGACCAACCGCATCCAGGGGAGAGCGTTAACGCAGTGAGCCACTGGACCTGAGTACTCAAACATGCCTGCTTGTGCAGCTTAGACACTCTGAATTCACTAAATGTACAACTTTTTCTCCATCAAAATGAACAAATGAGACATGAAATAACATCTACAGATCAAGACGAAGCGAATGGAAGCGGTCCCATCCTCGTAGCTGTGAACAGCTGTGATCGCAGGAAAATGCTGTTACAAAGATTTATCAGTATATCTCCGGGATATTTCCCTGGCTTTACCACCGTCACAATGGACAAACGAGACATGAAATAACATCAACAGATCAAGACGAAGCGAATGGAAGTACCCCCGGAGTCATAGCATGTGTAAATCGAGACGACAGATCTCTCTCTCCCCCGCCTGCTTGCGAGGGGGAGGGGCAGTTTACACACACACGCAGCTGCTGCATGCAGCAACGCACACACAGGGAGGAGATGGCAGAGAGAACGCACTCCCCTGAAAACTCCCCTTGAATTCCTCCAGACTCAGAAAATGTAAAAGTTCACTTTTTGGAGATCCATAGAAAAAGGGTAAAAATGAAAAAAAGTATGCCACAGCATGGATTCGAACAGGCGACCAACCGCATCCAGGGGCGAGCGCTAACGCAGTGAGCCACTGGACCTGAGTACTCAAACATGCCTGCTTGTGCAGCTTAGACACTCTGAAATCACTACATGTACAACTTTTTCTCCATCAAAATGAACAAATGAGACATGAAATAACATCTACAGATCAAGACGAAGCGAATGGAAGCGGTCCCAGCCTCGTAGCTGTGAACAGCTGTGATCGCAGGAAAATTCTGTTTCAAAGATTTCTCAGGAGCCTATATCTCCGGGACATTTCCCTGACTTTACCACCGTCACAATGGACAAACGAGACATGAAATACCATCAACAGATCAAGACGAAGCGAATGGAAGTACCCCCGGAGTCATAGCATGTGTAAATCGAGACGAAAGATCTCTCTCTCCCCCGCCTGCTTGCGAGGGGGAGGGGCAGTTTACACACACACGCAGCTGCTGCATGCAGCAACGCACACACAGGGAGGAGATGGCAGAGAGAACGCACTCCCCTGAAAACTCCCCTTGAATTCCTCCAGACTCAGAAAATGTAAAAGTTCACTTTTTGGAGATCCATAGAAAAAGGGTGAAAATGATTTTTTTTTTGCCACAGCATGGATTCGAACACGCGACCAACCGCATCCAGGGGCGAGCGTTAACGCAGTGAGCCACTGGACCTGAGTACTCAAACATGCCTGCTTGTGCAGCTTAGACACTCTGAATTCACTAAATGTACAACTTTTTCTCCATCAAAATGAACAAATGAGACATGAAATAACATCTACAGATCAAGACGAAGCGAATGGAAGCGGTCCCAGCCTCGTAGCTGTGAACAGCTGTGATCGCAGGAAAATGCTGTTACAAAGATTTATCAGTATATCTCCGGGATATTTCCCTGGCTTTACCACCGTCACAATGGACAAACGAGACATGAAATAACATAAACAGATCAAGACGAAGCGAATGGAAGTACCCCCGGAGTCATAGCATGTGTAAATCGAGACGAAAGATCTCTCTCTCCCCCGCCTGCTTGCGAGGGGGAGGGGCAGTTTACACACACACGCAGCTGCTGCATGCAGCAACGCACACACAGGGAGGAGATGGCAGAGAGAACGCACTCCCCTGAAAACTCCCCTTGAATTCCTCCAGACTCAGAAAATGTAAAAGTTCACTTTTTGGAGATCCATAGAAAAAGGGTGAAAATGATTTTTTTTTTTTTGCCACAGCATGGATTCGAACACGAGACCAACCGCATCCAGGGGAGAGCGTTAACGCAGTGAGCCACTGGACCTGAGTACTCAAACATGCCTACTTGTGCAGCTTAGACACTCTGAATTCACTAAATGTACAACATTTTCTCCATCAAAATGAACAAATGAGACATGAAATAACATCTACAGATCAAGACGAAGCGAATAGAAGTGGTCCCAGCCTCGTAGCTGTGAACAGCTGTGATCGCAGGAAAATGCTGTTCCAAAGATTTCTCAGTATATCTCCGGGACATTTCCCTGGCTTTACCACCGTCACAATGGACAAACGAGACATGAAATAACATCAACAGATCAAGACGAAGCGAATGGAAGTACCCCCGGAGTCATAGCATGTGTAAATCGAGACGAAAGATCTCTCTCTCCCCCGCCTGCTTGCGAGGGGGAGGGGCAGTTTACACACACACGCAGCTGCTGCATGCAGCAACGCACACACAGGGAGGAGATGGCAGAGAGAACGCACTCCCCTGAAAACTCCCCTTGAATTCCTCCAGACTCAGAAAATGTAAAAGTTCACTTTTTGGAGATCCATAGAAAAAGGGTGAAAATGAAAAAAAGTATGCCACAGCATGGATTCGAACACGCGACCAACTGCATCCAGGGGCGAGCGTTAACGCAGTGAGCCACTGGACCTGAGTACTCAAACATGCCTGCTTGTGCAGCTTAGACACTCTGAATTCACTAAATGTACAACTTTTTCTCCATCAAAATGAACAAATGAGACATGAAATAACATCTACAGATCAAGACGAAGCGAATAGAAGCGGTCCCAGCCTCGTAGCTGTGAACAGCTGTGATCACAGGAAAATGCTGTTCCAAAGATTTCTCAGTATATCTCCGGGACATTTCCCTGGCTTTACCACCGTCACAATGGACAAACGAGACATGAAATAACATCAACAGATCAAGACGAAGCGAATGGAAGTACCCCCGGAGTCATAGCATGTGTAAATCGAGACGAAAGATCTCTCTCTCCCCCGCCTGCTTGCGAGGGGGAGGGGCAGTTTACACACACACGCAGCTGCTGCATGCAGCAACGCACACACAGGGAGGAGATGGCAGAGAGAACGCACTCCCCTGAAAACTCCCCTTGAATTCCTCCAGACTCAGAAAATGTAAAAGTTCACTTTTTGGAGATCCATAGAAAAAGGGTAAAAATGAAAAAAAGTATGCCACAGCATGGATTCGAACACGCGACCAACCGCATCCAGGGGCGAGCGTTAACGCAGTGAGCCACTGGACCTGAGTACTCAAACATGCCTGCTTGTGCAGCTTAGACACTCTGAATTCACTAAATGTACAACTTTTTCTCCATCAAAATGAACAAATGAGACATGAAATAACATCTACAGATCAAGACGAAGCGAATGGAAGCGGTCCCAGCCTCGTAGCTGTGAACAGCTGTGATCACAGGAAAATTCTGTTTCAAAGATTTCTCAGGAGCCTATATCTCCGGGACATTTCCCTGACTTTACCACCGTCACAATGGACAAACGAGACATGAAATAACATCAACAGATCAAGACGAAGCGAATGGAAGTACCCCCGGAGTCATAGCATGTGTAAATCGAGACGAAAGATCTCTCTCTCCCCCGCCTGCTTGCGAGGGGGAGGGGCAGTTTACACACACACGCAGCTGCTGCATGCAGCAACGCACACACAGGGAGGAGATGGCAGAGAGAACGCACTCCCCTGAAAACTCCCCTTGAATTCCTCCAGACTCAGAAAATGTAAAAGTTCACTTTTGGAGATCCATAGAAAAAGGGTGAAAATGATTTTTTTTTTTTTGCCACAGCATGGATTCGAACACGAGACCAACCGCATCCAGGGGAGAGCGTTAACGCAGTGAGCCACTGGACCTGAGTACTCAAACATGCCTACTTGTGCAGCTTAGACACTCTGAATTCACTAAATGTACAACATTTTCTCCATCAAAATGAACAAATGAGACATGAAATAACATCTACAGATCAAGACGAAGCGAATAGAAGTGGTCCCAGCCTCGTAGCTGTGAACAGCTGTGATCGCAGGAAAATGCTGTTCCAAAGATTTCTCAGTATATCTCCGGGACATTTCCCTGGCTTTACCACCGTCACAATGGACAAACGAGACATGAAATAACATCAACAGATCAAGACGAAGCGAATGGAAGTACCCCCGGAGTCATAGCATGTGTAAATCGAGACGAAAGATCTCTCTCTCCCCCGCCTGCTTGCGAGGGGGAGGGGCAGTTTACACACACACGCAGCTGCTGCATGCAGCAACGCACACACAGGGAGGAGATGGCAGAGAGAACGCACTCCCCTGAAAACTCCCCTTGAATTCCTCCAGACTCAGAAAATGTAAAAGTTCACTTTTTGGAGATCCATAGAAAAAGGGTGAAAATGAAAAAAAGTATGCCACAGCATGGATTCGAACACGCGACCAACTGCATCCAGGGGCGAGCGTTAACGCAGTGAGCCACTGGACCTGAGTACTCAAACATGCCTGCTTGTGCAGCTTAGACACTCTGAATTCACTAAATGTCCAACTTTTTATCCATCAAAATGAACAAATGAGACATGAAATAACATCTACAGATCAAGACGAAGCGAATAGAAGCGGTCCCAGCCTCGTAGCTGTGAACAGCTGTGATCGCAGGAAAATGCTGTTCCAAAGATTTCTCAGTATATCTCCGGGACATTTCCCTGGCTTTACCACCGTCACAATGGACAAACGAGACATGAAATAACATCAACAGATCAAGACGAAGCGAATGGAAGTACCCCCGGAGTCATAGCATGTGTAAATCGAGACGAAAGATCTCTCTCTCCCCCGCCTGCTTGCGAGGGGGAGGGGCAGTTTACACACACACGCAGCTGCTGCATGCAGCAACGCACACACAGGGAGGAGATGGCAGAGAGAACGCACTCCCCTGAAAACTCCCCTTGAATTCCTCCAGACTCAGAAAATGTAAAAGTTCACTTTTGGAGATCCATAGAAAAAGGGTGAAAATGATTTTTTTTTTGCCACAGCATGGATTCGAACACGCGACCAACCGCATCCAGGGGCGAGCGTTAACGCAGTGAGCCACTGGACCTGAGTACTCAAACATGCCTGCTTGTGCAGCTTAGACACTCTGAATTCACTAAATGTACAACTTTTTCTCCATCAAAATGAACAAATGAGACATGAAATAACATCTACAGATCAAGACGAAGCGAATGGAAGCGGTCCCAGCCTCGTAGCTGTGAACAGCTGTGATCGCAGGAAAATGCTGTTACAAAGATTTATCAGTATATCTCCGGGATATTTCCCTGGCTTTACCACCGTCACAATGGACAAACGAGACATGAAATAACATAAACAGATCAAGACGAAGCGAATGGAAGTACCCCCGGAGTCATAGCATGTGTAAATCGAGACGAAAGATCTCTCTCTCCCCCGCCTGCTTGCGAGGGGGAGGGGCAGTTTACACACACACGCAGCTGCTGCATGCAGCAACGCACACACAGGGAGGAGATGGCAGAGAGAACGCACTCCCCTGAAAACTCCCCTTGAATTCCTCCAGACTCAGAAAATGTAAAAGTTCACTTTTTGGAGATCCATAGAAAAAGGGTAAAAATGAAAAAAAGTATGCCACAGCATGGATTCGAACACGCGACCAACCGCATCCAGGGGCGAGCGTTAACGCAGTGAGCCACTGGACCTGAGTACTCAAACATGCCTGCTTGTGCAGCTTAGACACTCTGAATTCACTAAATGTACAACTTTTTCTCCATCAAAATGAACAAATGAGACATGAAATAACATCTACAGATCAAGACGAAGCGAATGGAAGCGGTCCCAGCCTCGTAGCTGTGAACAGCTGTGATCGCAGGAAAATGCTGTTATAAAGATTTATCAGTATATCTCCGGGATATTTCCCTGGCTTTACCACCGTCACAATGGACAAACGAGACATGAAATAACATCAACAGATCAAGACGAAGCGAATGGAAGTACCCCCGGAGTCATAGCATGTGTAAATCGAGACGAAAGATCTCTCTCTCCCCCGCCTGCTTGCGAGGGGGAGGGGCAGTTTACACACACACGCAGCTGCTGCATGCAGCAACGCACACACAGGGAGGAGATGGCAGAGAGAACGCACTCCCCTGAAAACTCCCCTTGAATTCCTCCAGACTCAGAAAATGTAAAAGTTCACTTTTTGGAGATCCATAGAAAAAGGGTGAAAATGAAAAAAAGTATGCCACAGCATGGATTCGAACACGCGACCAACTGCATCCAGGGGCGAGCGTTAACGCAGTGAGCCACTGGACCTGAGTACTCAAACATGCCTGCTTGTGCAGCTTAGACACTCTGAATTCACTAAATGTACAACTTTTTCTCCATCAAAATGAACAAATGAGACATGAAATAACATCTACAGATCAAGACGAAGCGAATAGAAGCGGTCCCAGCCTCGTAGCTGTGAACAGCTGTGATCGCAGGAAAATGCTGTTCCAAAGATTTCTCAGTATATCTCCGGGACATTTCCCTGGCTTTACCACCGTCACAATGGACAAACGAGACATGAAATAACATCAACAGATCAAGACGAAGCGAATGGAAGTACCCCCGGAGTCATAGCATGTGTAAATCGAGACGAAAGATCTCTCTCTCCCCCGCCTGCTTGCGAGGGGGAGGGGCAGTTTACACACACACGCAGCTGCTGCATGCAGCAACGCACACACAGGGAGGAGATGGCAGAGAGAACGCACTCCCCTGAAAACTCCCCTTGAATTCCTCCAGACTCAGAAAATGTAAAAGTTCACTTTTTGGAGATCCATAGAAAAAGGGTGAAAATGATTTTTTTTTTGCCACAGCATGGATTCGAAGACGCGACCAACCGCATCCAGGGGCGAGCGTTAACGCAGTGAGCCACTGGACCTGAGTACTCAAACATGCCTGCTTGTGCAGCTTAGACACTCTGAATTCACTAAATGTACAACTTTTTCTCCATCAAAATGAACAAATGAGACATGAAATAACATCTACAGATCAAGACGAAGCGAATGGAAGCGGTCCCAGCCTCGTAGCTGTGAACAGCTGTGATCGCAGGAAAATGCTGTTACAAAGATTTATCAGTATATCTCCGGGATATTTCCCTGGCTTTACCACCGTCACAATGGACAAACGAGACATGAAATAACATAAACAGATTAAGACGAAGCGAATGGAAGTACCCCCGGAGTCATAGCATGTGTAAATCGAGACGAAAGATCTCTCTCTCCCCCGCCTGCTTGCGAGGGGGAGGGGCAGTTTACACACACACGCAGCTGCTGCATGCAGCAACGCACACACAGGGAGGAGATGGCAGAGAGAACGCACTCCCCTGAAAACTCCCCTTGAATTCCTCCAGACTCAGAAAATGTAAAAGTTCACTTTTTGGAGATCCATAGAAAAAGGGTAAAAATGAAAAAAAGTATGCCACAGCATGGATTCGAACACGCGACCAACCGCATCCAGGGGCGAGCGTTAATGCAGTGAGCCACTGGACCTGAGTACTCAAACATGCCTGCTTGTGCAGCTTAGACACTCTGAATTCACTAAATGTACAACTTTTTCTCCATCAAAATGAACAAATGAGACATGAAATAACATCTACAGATCAAGACGGAGCGAATGGAAGCGGTCCCAGCCTCGTAGCTGTGAACAGCTGTGATTGCAGGAAAATGCTGTTCCAAAGATTTATCAGTATATCTCCGGGACTTTTCCCTGGCTTTACCACCGTCACAATGGACAAACGAGACATGAAATAACATCAACAGATCAAGACGAAGCGAATGGTAGTACCCCCGGAGTCATAGCATGTGTAAATCGAGACGAAAGATCTCTCTCTCCCCCGCCTGCTTGCGAGGGGGAGGGGCAGTTTACACACACACGCAGCTGCTGCATGCAGCAACGCACACACAGGGAGGAGATGGCAGAGAGAACGCACTCCCCTGAAAACTCCCCTTGAATTCCTCCATACTCAGAAAATGTAAAAGTTCACTTTTTGGAGATCCATAGAAAAAGGGTGAACATTAATTTTGTTTTGCCACAGCATGGATTCGAACACACGACCAACCGCATACAGGGGCGAGCGTTAACGCAGTGAGCCACTGGACCTGAGTACTCAAACATGCCTGCTTGTGCATCTTAGACACTCTGAATTCACTAAATGTACAACTTTTTCTCAATCAAAATGAACAAATGAGACATGAAATAACATCTACAGATCCAGACGAAGCGAATGGAAGCGGTCCCAGCCTCGTAGCTGTGAACAGCTGTGATTGCAGGAAAATGCTGTTACAAAGATTTCTCAGTATATCTCCGGGACTTTTCCCTGGCTTTACCACCGTCACAATGGACAAACGAGACATGAAATAACATCAACAGATCAAGACGAAGCGAATGGAAGTACCCCCGGAGTCATAGCATGTGTAAATCGAGACGAAAGATCTCTCTCTCCCCCGCCTGCTTGCGAGGGGGAGGGGCAGTTTACACACACACGCAGCTGCTGCATGCAGCAACGCACACACAGGGAGGAGATGGCAGAGAGAACGCACTCCCCTGAAAACTCCCCTTGAATTCCTCCAGACTCAGAAAATGTAAAAGTTCACTTTTTGGAGATCCATAGAAAAAGGGTAAAAATGAAAAAAAGTATGCCACAGCATGGATTCGAACACGCGACCAACTGCATCCAGGGGCGAGCGTTAACGCAGTGAGCCACTGGACCTGAGTACTCAAACATGCCTGCTTGTGCAGCTTAGACACTCTGAATTCACTAAATGTACAACTTTTTCTCCATCAAAATGAACAAATGAGACATGAAATAACATCTACGGATCAAGACGAAGCGAATGGAAGCGGTCCCAGCCTCGTAGCTGTGAACAGCTGTGATCGCAGGAAAATGCTGTTATAAAGATTTATCAGTATATCTCCGGGATATTTCCCTGGCTTTACCACCGTCCAAATGGACAAACGAGACATGAAATAACATCAACAGATCAAGACGAAGCGAATGGAAATACCCCCGGAGTCATAGCATATGTAAATCGAGACGAAAGATCTCTCTCTCCCCCGCCTGCTTGCGAGGGGGAGGGGCAGTTTACACACACACGCAGCTGCTGCATGCAGCAACGCACACACAGGGAGGAGATGGCAGAGAGAACGCACTCCCCTGAAAACTCCCCTTGAATTCCTCCAGACTCAGAAAATGTAAAAGTTCACTTTTTGGAGATCCATAGAAAAAGGGTGAAAATGATTTTTTTTTTGCCACAGCATGGATTCGAACACGCGACCAACCGCATCCAGGGGCGAGCGTTAACGCAGTGAGCCACTGGACCTGAGTACTCAAACATGCCTGCTTGTGCAGCTTAGACACTCTGAATTCACTAAATGTACAACTTTTTCTCCATCAAAATGAACAAATGAGACATGAAATAACATCTACGGATCAAGACGAAGCGAATGGAAGCGGTCCCAGCCTCGTAGCTGTGAACAGCTGTGATCGCAGGAAAATGCTGTTATAAAGATTTATCAGTATATCTCCGGGATATTTCCCTGGCTTTACCACCGTCCAAATGGACAAACGAGACATGAAATAACATCAACAGATCAAGACGAAGCGAATGGAAATACCCCCGGAGTCATAGCATATGTAAATCGAGACGAAAGATCTCTATCTCCCCCGCCTGCTTGCGAGGGGGAGGGGCAGTTTACACACACACGCAGCTGCTGCATGCAGCAACGCACACACAGGGAGGAGATGGCAGAGAGAACGCACTCCCCTGAAAACTCCCCTTGAATTCCTCCAGACTCAGAAAATGTAAAAGTTCACTTTTTGGAGATCCATAGAAAAAGGGTGAAAATGATTTTTTTTTTGCCACAGCATGGATTCGAACACGCGACCAACCGCATCCAGGGGCGAGCGTTAACGCAGTGAGCCACTGGACCTGAGTACTCAAACATGCCTGCTTGTGCATCTTAGACACTCTGAATTCACTAAATGTACAACTTTTTCTCAATCAAAATGAACAAATGAGACATGAAATAACATCTACAGATCCAGACGAAGCGAATGGAAGCGGTCCCAGCCTCGTAGCTGTGAACAGCTGTGATTGCAGGAAAATGATGTTACAAAGATTTCTCAGTATATCTCTGGGACTTTTCCCTGGCTTTACCACCGTCACAATGGACAAACGAGACATGAAATAACATCAACAGATCAAGACGAAGCAAATGGAAGTACCCCCGGAGTCATAGCATGTGTAAATCGAGACGAAAGATCTCTCTCTCCCCCGCCTGCTTGCGAGGGGGAGGGGCAGTTTACACACACACGCAGCTGCTGCATGCAGCAACGCACACACAGGGAGGAGATGGCAGAGAGAACGCACTCCCCTGAAAACTCCCCTTGAATTCCTCCAGACTCAGAAAATGTAAAAGTTCACTTTTTGGAGATCCATAGAAAAAGGGTGAACATGAATTTTGTTTTGCCACAGCATGGATTCGAACACGCGACCAACCGCATCCAGGGGCGAGCGTTAGCGCAGTGAGCCACTGGACCTGAGTACTCAAACATGCCTGCTTGTGCAGCTTAGACACTCTGAATTCACTAAATGTACAACTTTTTCTCCATCAAAATGAACAAATGAGACATGAAATAACATCTACAGATCAAGACGAAGCGAATGGAAGCGGTCCCAGCCTCGTAGCTGTGAACAGCTGTGATTGCAGGAAAATGCTGTTCCAAAGATTTATCAGTATATCTCCGGGACTTTTCCCTGGCTTTACCACCGTCACAATGGACAAACGAGACATGAAATAACATCAACAGATCAAGACGAAGCGAATGGTAGTACCCCCGGAGTCATAGCATGTGTAAATCGAGACGAAAGATCTCTCTCTCCCCCGCCTGCTTGCGAGGGGGAGGGGCAGTTTACACACACACGCAGCTGCTGCATGCAGCAACGCACACACAGGGAGGAGATGGCAGAGAGAACGCACTCCCCTGAAAACTCCCCTTGAATTCCTCCAGACTCAGAAAATGTAAAAGTTCACTTTTTGGAGATCCATAGAAAAAGGGTAAAAATGAAAAAAAGTATGCCACAGCATGGATTCGAACACGCGACCAACTGCATCCAGGGGCGAGCGTTAACGCAGTGAGCCACTGGACCTGAGTACTCAAACATGCCTGCTTGTGCAGCTAAGACACTCTGAATTCACTAAATGTACAACTTTTTCTCCATCAAAATGAACAAATGAGACATGAAATAACATCTACAGATCCAGACGAAGCGAATGGAAGCGGTCCCAGCCTCGTAGCTGTGAACAGCTGTGATTGCAGGAAAATGCTGTTACAAATATTTCTCAGTATATCTCCGGGACTTTTCCCTGGCTTTACCACTGTCACAATGGACAAACGAGACATTAAATAACATCAACAGATCAAGACGAAGCGAATGGAAGTACCCCCGGAGTCATAGCATGTGTAAATCGAGACGAAAGATCTCTCTCTCCCCCGCCTGCTTGCGAGGGGGAGGGGCAGTTTACACACACACGCAGCTGCTGCATGCAGCAACGCACACACAGGGAGGAGATGGCAGAGAGAACGCACTCCCCTGAAAACTCCCCTTGAATTCCTCCAGACTCAGAAAATGTAAAAGTTCACTTTTTGGAGATCCATAGAAAAAGGGTGAACATTAATTTTGTTTTGCCACAGCATGGATTCGAACACACGACCAACCGCATACAGGGGCGAGCGTTAACGCAGTGAGCCACTGGACCTGAGTACTCAAACATGCCTGCTTGTGCATCTTAGACACTCTGAATTCACTAAATGTACAACTTTTTCTCAATCAAAATGAACAAATGAGACATGAAATAACATCTACAGATCCAGACGAAGCGAATGGAAGCGGTCCCAGCCTCGTAGCTGTGAACAGCTGTGATTGCAGGAAAATGATGTTACAAAGATTTCTCAGTATATCTCTGGGACTTTTCCCTGGCTTTACCACCGTCACAATGGACAAACGAGACATGAAATAACATCAACAGATCAAGACGAAGCAAATGGAAGTACCCCCGGAGTCATAGCATGTGTAAATCGAGACGAAAGATCTCTCTCTCCCCCGCCTGCTTGCGAGGGGGAGGGGCAGTTTACACACACACGCAGCTGCTGCATGCAGCAACGCACACACAGGGAGGAGATGGCAGAGAGAACGCACTCCCCTGAAAACTCCCCTTGAATTCCTCCAGACTCAGAAAATGTAAAAGTTCACTTTTTGGAGATCCATAGAAAAAGGGTGAACATGAATTTTGTTTTGCCACAGCATGGATTCGAACACGCGACCAACCGCATCCAGGGGCGAGCGTTAACGCAGTGAGCCACTGGACCTGAGTACTCAAACATGCCTACTTGTGCAGCTTAGACACTCTTAATTCACTAAATGTACAACTTTTTCTCCATCAAAATGAACAAATGAGACATGAAATAACATCTACAGATCAAGACGAAGCGAATGGAAGCGGTCCCAGCCTCGTAGCTAAGAACAGCTGTGATCGCAGGAAAATGCTGTTCCAAAGATTTCTCAGTATATCTCCGGGACATTTCCCTGGCTTTACCACCGTCACAATGGACAAACGAGACATGAAATAACATCAACAGATCAAGACGAAGCGAATGGAAGTACCCCCGGAGTCATAGCATGTGTAAATCGAGACGAAAGATCTCTCTCTCCCCCGCCTGCTTGCGAGGGGGAGGGGCAGTTTACACACACACGCAGCTGCTGCATGCAGCAACGCACACACAGGGAGGAGATGGCAGAGAGAACGCACTCCCCTGAAAACTCCCCTTGAATTCCTCCAGACTCAGAAAATGTAAAAGTTCACTTTTTGGAGATCCATAGAAAAAGGGTGAACATGAATTTTGTTTTGCCACAGCATGGATTCGAACACGCGACCAACCGCATCCAGGGGCGAGCGTTAACGCAGTGAGCCACTGGACCTGAGTACTCAAACATGCCTACTTGTGCAGCTTAGACACTCTTAATTCACTAAATGTACAACTTTTTCTCCATCAAAATGAACAAATGAGACATGAAATAACATCTACAGATCAAGACGAAGCGAATGGAAGCGGTCCCAGCCTCGTAGCTAAGAACAGCTGTGATCGCAGGAAAATGCTGTTCCAAAGATTTCTCAGTATATCTCCGGGACATTTCCCTGGCTTTACCACCGTCACAATGGACAAACGAGACATGAAATAACATCAACAGATCAAGACGAAGCGAATGGAAGTACCCCCGGAGTCATAGCATGTGTAAATCGAGACGAAAGATCTCTCTCTCCCCCGCCTGCTTGCGAGGGGGAGGGGCAGTTTACACACACACGCAGCTGCTGCATGCAGCAACGCACACACAGGGAGGAGATGGCAGAGAGAACGCACTCCCCTGAAAACTCCCCTTGAATTCCTCCAGACTCAGAAAATGTAAAAGTTCACTTTTTGGAGATCCATAGAAAAAGGGTGAAAATAAATGTTGTTTTGCCACAGCATGGATTCGAACACGCGACCAACCGCATCCAGGGGAGAGCGTTAACGCAGTGAGCCACTGGACCTGAGTACTCAAACATGCCTACTTGTGTAGCTTAGACACTCTGAATTCACTAAATGTACAACTTTTTCTCCATCAAAATGAACAAATGAGACATGAAATAACATCTACAGATCAAGACGAAGCGAATGGAAGTGGTCCCAGCCTCGTAGCTGTGAACAGCTGTGATCGCAGGAAAATTCTGTTTCAAAGATTTCTCAGTAGCCTATATCTCCGGGACATTTCCCTGACTTTACCACCGTCACAATGGACAAACGAGACATGAAATAACATCAACAGATCAAGACGAAGCGAATGGAAGTACCCCCGGAGTCATAGCATGTGTAAATCGAGACGAAAGATCTCTCTCTCCCCCGCCTGCTTGCGAGGGGGAGGGGCAGTTTACACACACACGCAGCTGCTGCATGCAGCAACGCACACACAGGGAGGAGATGGCAGAGAGAACGCACTCCCCTGAAAACTCCCCTTGAATTCCTCCAGACTCAGAAAATGTAAAAGTTCACTTTTTGGAGATCCATAGAAAAAGGGTGAAAATGATTTTTTTTTTGCCACAGCATGGATTCGAACACGCGACCAACCGCATCCAGGGGCGAGCGTTAACGCAGTGAGCCACTGGACCTGAGTACTCAAACATGCCTGCTTGTGCATCTTAGACACTCTGAATTCACTAAATGTACAACTTTTTCTCAATCAAAATGAACAAATGAGACATGAAATAACATCTACAGATCAAGACGAAGCGAATGGAAGCGGTCCCAGCCTCGTAGCTGTGAACAGCTGTGATTGCAGGAAAATGCTGTTACAAAGATTTATCAGTATATCTCCGGGACTTTTCCCTGGCTTTACCACCGTCACAATGGACAAACGAGACATGAAATAACATCAACAGATCAAGACGAAGCGAATGGAAGTACCCCCGGAGTCATAGCATGTGTACATCGAGACGAAAGATCTCTCTCTCCCCCGCCTGCTTGCGAGGGGGAGGGGCAGTTTACACACACACGCAGCTGCTGCATGCAGCAACGCACACACAGGGAGGAGATGGCAGAGAGAACGCACTCCCCTCAAAACTCCCCTTGAATTCCTCCAGACTCAGAAAATGTAAAAGTTCACTTTTTGGAGATCCATAGAAAAAGGGTGAACATTAATTTTGTTTTGCCACAGCATGGATTCGAACACACGACCAACCGCATACAGGGGCGAGCGTTAACGCAGTGAGCCACTGGACCTGAGTACTCAAACATGCCTGCTTGTGCATCTTAGACACTCTGAATTCACTAAATGTACAACTTTTTCTCAATCAAAATGAACAAATGAGACATGAAATAACATCTACAGATCCAGACGAAGCGAATGGAAGCGGTCCCAGCCTCGTAGCTGTGAACAGCTGTGATTGCAGGAAAATGCTGTTACAAAGATTTCTCAGTATATCTCCGGGACTTTTCCCTGGCTTTACCACCGTCACAATGGACAAACGAGACATGAAATAACATCAACAGATCAAGACGAAGCGAATGGAAGTACCCCCGGAGTCATAGCATGTGTAAATCGAGACGAAAGATCTCTCTCTCCCCCGCCTGCTTGCGAGGGGGAGGGGCAGTTTACACACACACGCAGCTGCTGCATGCAGCAACGCACACACAGGGAGGAGATGGCAGAGAGAACGCACTCCCCTGAAAACTCCCCTTGAATTCCTCCAGACTCAGAAAATGTAAAAGTTCACTTTTTGGAGATCCATAGAAAAAGGGTGAAAATGATTTTTTTTTTGCCACAGCATGGATTCGAACACGCGACCAACCGCATCCAGGAGCGAGCATTAACGCAGTGAGCCACTGGACCTGAGTACTCAAACATGCCTGCTTGTGCATCTTAGACACTCTGAATTCACTAAATGTACAACTTTTTCTCAATCAAAATGAACAAATGAGACATGAAATAACATCTACAGATCAAGACGAAGCGAATGGAAGCGGTCCCAGCCTCGTAGCTGTGAACAGCTGTGATTGCAGGAAAATGCTGTTACAAAGATTTCTCAGTATATCTCCGGGACTTTTCCCTGGCTTTACCACCGTTACAATGGACAAACGAGACATGAAATAACATCAACAGATCAAGACGAAGCGAATGGAAGTACCCCCGGAGTCATAGCATGTGTAAATCGAGACGAAAGATCTCTCTCTCCCCCGCCTGCTTGCGAGGGGGAGGGGCAGTTTACACACACACGCAGCTGCTGCATGCAGCAACGCACACACAGGGAGGAGATGGCAGAGAGAACGCACTCCCCTGAAGACTCCCCTTGAATTCCTCCAGACTCAGAAAATGTAAAAGTTCACTTTTTGGAGATCCATAGAAAAAGGGTGAAAATGATTTTTTTTTTGCCACAGCATGGATTCGAACACGCGACCAACCGCATCCAGGGGCGAGCGTTAACGCAGTGAGCCACTGGACCTGAGTACTCAAACATGCCTGCTTGTGCATCTTAGACACTCTGAATTCACTAAATGTACAACTTTTTCTCAATCAAAATGAACAAATGAGACATGAAATAACATCTACAGATCAAGACGAAGCGAATGGAAGCGGTCCCAGCCTCGTAGCTGTGAACAGCTGTGATTGCAGGAAAATGCTGTTACAAAGATTTCTCAGTATATCTCCGGGACTTTTCCCTGGCTTTACCACCGTCACAATGGACAAACGAGACATGAAATAACATCAACAGATCAAGACGAAGCGAATGGAAGTACCCCCGGAGTCATAGCATGTGTAAATCGAGACGAAAGATCTCTCTCTCCCCCGCCTGCTTGCGAGGGGGAGGGGCAGTTTACACACACACGCAGCTGCTGCATGCAGCAACGCACACACAGGGAGGAGATGGCAGAGAGAACGCACTCCCCTGAAAACTCCCCTTGAATTCCTCCAGACTCAGAAAATGTAAAAGTTCACTTCTTGGAGATCCATAGAAAAAGGGTGAAAATGAAAAAAAGTATGCCACAGCATGGATTCGAACACGAGACCAACCGCATCCAGGGGCGAGCGTTAACGCAGTGAGCCACTGGACCTGAGTACTCAAACATGCCTGCTTGTGCAGCTTAGACACTCTGAATTCACTAAATGTACAACTTTTTCTCCATCAAAATGAACAAATGAGACATGAAATAACATCTACAGATCCAGACGAAGCGAATGGAAGCGGTCCCAGCCTCGTAGCTGTGAACAGCTGTGATTGCAGGAAAATGCTGTTACAAAGATTTCTCAGTATATCTCCGGGACTTTTCCCTGGCTTTACCACCGTCACAATGGACAAACGAGACATGAAATAACATCAACAGATCAAGACGAAGCGAATGGAAGTACCCCCGGAGTCATAGCATGTGTAAATCGAGACGAAAGATCTCTCTCTCCCCCGCCTGCTTGCGAGGGGGAGGGGCAGTTTACACACACACGCAGCTGCTGCATGCAGCAACGCACACACAGGGAGGAGATGGCAGAGAGAACGCACTCCCCTGAAAACTCCCCTTGAATTCCTCCAGACTCAGAAAATGTAAAAGTTCACTTTTTGGAGATCCATAGAAAAAGGGTGAAAATGATTTTTTTTTTGCCACAGCATGGATTCGAACACGCGACCAACCGCATCCAGGGGCGAGCGTTAACGCAGTGAGCCACTGGACCTGAGTACTCAAACATGCCTGCTTGTGCAGCTTAGACACTCTGAATTCACTAAATGTACAACTTTTTCTCCATCAAAATGAACAAATGAGACATGAAATAACATCTACAGATCAAGACGAAGCGAATGGAAGCGGTCCCATCCTCGTAGCTGTGAACAGCTGTGATCGCAGGAAAATGCTGTTACAAAGATTTATCAGTATATCTCCGGGATATTTCCCTGGCTTTACCACCGTCACAATGGACAAACGAGACATGAAATAACATAAACAGATCAAGACGAAGCGAATGGAAGTACCCCCGGAGTCATAGCATGTGTAAATCGAGACGAAAGATCTCTCTCTCCCCCGCCTGCTTGCGAGGGGGAGGGGCAGTTTACACACACACGCAGCTGCTGCATGCAGCAACGCACACACAGGGAGGAGATGGCAGAGAGAACGCACTCCCCTGAAAACTCCCCTTGAATTCCTCCAGACTCAGAAAATGTAAAAGTTCACTTTTTGGAGATCCATAGAAAAAGGGTGAAAATGAAAACAAGTATGCCACAGCATGGATTCGAACACGCGACCAACTGCATCCAGGGGCGAGCGTTAACGCAGTGAGCCACTGGACCTGAGTACTCAAACATGCCTGCTTGTGCAGCTTAGACACTCTGAATTCACTAAATGTACAACTTTTTCTCCATCAAAATGAACAAATGAGACATGAAATAACATCTACAGATCAAGACGAAGCGAATAGAAGCGGTCCCAGCCTCGTAGCTGTGAACAGCTGTGATCGCAGGAAAATGCTGTTCCAAAGATTTCTCAGTATATCTCCGGGACATTTCCCTGGCTTTACCACCGTCACAATGGACAAACGAGACATGAAATAACATCAACAGATCAAGACGAAGCGAATGGAAGTACCCCCGGAGTCATAGCATGTGTAAATCGAGACGAAATATCTCTCTCTCCCCCGCCTGCTTGCGAGGGGGAGGGGCCGTTTACACACACACGCAGCTGCTGCATGCAGCAACGCACACACAGGGAGGAGATGGCAGAGAGAACGCACTCCCCTCAAAACTCCCCTTGAATTCCTCCAGACTCAGAAAATGTAAAAGTTCACTTTTTGGAGATCCATAGAAAAAGGGTGAAAATGATTTTTTTTTGCCAGAGCATGGATTCGAACACGTGACCAACCGCATCCAGGGGCGAGCGTTAACACAGTGAGCCACTGGACCTGAGTACTCAAACATGCCTGCTTGTGCAGCTTAGACACTCTGAATTCACTAAATGTACAACTTTTTCTCCATCAAAATGAACAAATGAGACATGAAATAACATCTACAGATCAAGACGAAGCGAATGGAAGCGGTCCCAGCCTCGTAGCTGTGAACAGCTGTGATCGCAGGAAAATGCTGTTATAAAGATTTATCAGTATATCTCCGGGATATTTCCCTGGCTTTACCACCGTCCAAATTGACAAACGAGACATGAAATAACATCAACAGATCAAGACGAAGCGAATGGAAGTACCCCCGGAGTCATAGCATGTGTAAATCGAGACGAAAGATCTCTCTCTCCCCCGCCTGCTTGCGAGGGGGAGGGGCAGTTTACACACACACGCAGCTGCTGCATGCAGCAACGCACACACAGGGAGGAGATGGCAGAGAGAACGCACTCCCCTGAAAACTCCCCTTGAATTCCTCCAGACTCAGAAAATGTAAAAGTTCACTTTTTGGAGATCCATAGAAAAAGGGTGAAAATGAAAAAAAGTATGCCACAGCATGGATTCGAACACGCGACCAACTGCATCCAGGGGCGAGCGTTAACGCAGTGAGCCACTGGACCTGAGTACTCAAACATGCCTGCTTGTGCAGCTTAGACACTCTGAATTCACTAAATGTACAACTTTTTCTCCATCAAAATGAACAAATGAGACATGAAATAACATCTACAGATCAAGACGAAGCGAATAGAAGCGGTCCCAGCCTCGTAGCTGTGAACAGCTGTGATCGCAGGAAAATGCTGTTCCAAAGATTTCTCAGTATATCTCCGGGAAATTTCCCTGGCTTTACCACCGTCACAATGGACAAACGAGACATGAAATAACATCAACAGATCAAGACGAAGCGAATGGAAGTACCCCCGGAGTCATAGCATGTGTAAATCGAGACGACAGATCTCTCTCTCCCCCGCCTGCTTGCGAGGGGGAGGGGCAGTTTACACACACACGCAGCTGCTGCATGCAGCAACGCACACACAGGGAGGAGATGGCAGAGAGAACGCACTCCCCTGAAAACTCCCCTTGAATTCCTCCAGACTCAGAAAATGTAAAAGTTCACTTTTTGGAGATCCATAGAAAAAGGGTAAAAATTAAAAAATGTATGCCACAGCATGGATTCGAACACGCGACCAACCGCATCCAGGGGCGAGCGTTAACGCAGTGAGCCACTGGACCTGAGTACTCAAACATGCCTGCTTGTGCAGCTTAGACACTCTGAATTCACTAAATGTACAACTTTTTCTCCATCAAAATGAACAAATGAGACATGAAATAACATCTACAGATCAAGACAAAGCGAATGGAAGCGGTCCCAGCCTCGTAGCTGTGAACAGCTGTGATCGCAGGAAAATGCTGTTATAAAGATTTATCAGTATATCTCCGGGATATTTCCCTGGCTTTACCACCGTCCAAATGGACAAACGAGACATGAAATAACATCAACAGATCAAGACGAAGCGAATGGAAGTACCCCCGGAGTCATAGCATGTGTAAATCGAGACGAAAGATCTCTCTCTCCCCCGCCTGCTTGCGAGGGGGAGGGGCAGTTTACACACACACGCAGCTGCTGCATGCAGCAACGCACACACAGGGAGGAGATGGCAGAGAGAACGCACTCCCCTGAAAACTCCCCTTGAATTCCTCCAGACTCAGAAAATGTAAAAGTTCACTTTTTGGAGATCCATAGAAAAAGGGTGAAAATGATTTTTTTTTTGCCACAGCATGGATTCGAACACGCGACCAACCGCATCCAGGGGCGAGCGTTAACGCAGTGAGCCACTGGACCTGAGTACTCAAACATGCCTGCTTGTGCAGCTTAGACACTCTGAATTCACTAAATGTACAACTTTTTCTCCATCAAAATGAACAAATGAGACATGAAATAACATCTACAGATCAAGACGAAGCGAATGGAAGCGGTCCCATCCTCGTAGCTGTGAACAGCTGTGATCGCAGGAAAATGCTGTTACAAAGATTTATCAGTATATCTCCGGGATATTTCCCTGGCTTTACCACCGTCACAATGGACAAACGAGACATGAAATAACATCAACAGATCAAGACGAAGCGAATGGAAGTACCCCCGGAGTCATAGCATGTGTAAATCGAGACGAAAGATCTCTCTCTCCCCCGCCTGCTTGCGAGGGGGAGGGGCAGTTTACACACACACGCAGCTGCTGCATGCAGCAACGCACACACAGGGAGGAGATGGCAGAGAGAACGCACTCCCCTGAAAACTCCCCTTGAATTCCTCCAGACTCAGAAAATGTAAAAGTTCACTTTTTGGAGATCCATAGAAAAAGGGTGAAAATGAAAACAAGTATGCCACAGCATGGATTCGAACACGCGACCAACTGCATCCAGGGGCGAGCGTTAACGCAGTGAGCCACTGGACCTGAGTACTCAAACATGCCTGCTTGTGCAGCTTAGACACTCTGAATTCACTAAATGTACAACTTTTTCTCCATCAAAATGAACAAATGAGACATGAAATAACATCTACAGATCAAGACGAAGCGAATAGAAGCGGTCCCAGCCTCGTAGCTGTGAACAGCTGTGATCGCAGGAAAATGCTGTTCCAAAGATTTCTCAGTATATCTCCGGGACATTTCCCTGGCTTTACCACCGTCACAATGGACAAACGAGACATGAAATAACATCAACAGATCAAGACGAAGCGAATGGAAGTACCCCCGGAGTCATAGCATGTGTAAATCGAGACGAAAGATCTCTCTCTCCCCCGCCTGCTTGCGAGGGGGAGGGGCAGTTTACACACACACGCAGCTGCTGCATGCAGCAACGCACACACAGGGAGGAGATGGCAGAGAGAACGCACTCCCCTGAAAACTCCCCTTGAATTCCTCCAGACTCAGAAAATGTAAAAGTTCACTTTTTGGAGATCCATAGAAAAAGGGTGAAAATGATTTTTTTTTTGCCACAGCATGGATTCGAACACGCGACCAACCGCATCCAGGGGCGAGCGTTAACGCAGTGAGCCACTGGACCTGAGTACTCAAACATGCCTGCTTGTGCAGCTTAGACACTCTGAATTCACTAAATGTACAACTTTTTCTCCATCAAAATGAACAAATGAGACATGAAATAACATCTACAGATCAAGACGAAGCGAATGGAAGCGGTCCCATCCTCGTAGCTGTGAACAGCTGTGATCGCAGGAAAATGCTGTTACAAAGATTTATCAGTATATCTCCGGGATATTTCCCTGGCTTTACCACCGTCACAATGGACAAACGAGACATGAAATAACATAAACAGATCAAGACGAAGCGAATGGAAGTACCCCCGGAGTCATAGCATGTGTAAATCGAGACGAAAGATCTCTCTCTCCCCCGCCTGCTTGCGAGGGGGAGGGGCAGTTTACACACACACGCAGCTGCTGCATGCAGCAACGCACACACAGGGAGGAGATGGCAGAGAGAACGCACTCCCCTGAAAACTCCCCTTGAATTCCTCCAGACTCAGAAAATGTAAAAGTTCACTTTTTGGAGATCCATAGAAAAAGGGTGAAAATGAAAACAAGTATGCCACAGCATGGATTCGAACACGCGACCAACCGCATCCAGGGGCGAGCGTTAACGCAGTGAGCCACTGGACCTGAGTACTCAAACATGCCTGCTTGTGCAGCTTAGACACTCTGAATTCACTAAATGTACAACTTTTTCTCCATCAAAATGAACAAATGAGACATGCAATAACATCTACAGATCAAGACGAAGCGAATGGAAGCGGTCCCAGCCTCGTAGCTGTGAACAGCTGTGATCGCAGGAAAATGCTGTTATAAAGATTTATCAGTATATCTCCGGGATATTTCCCTGGCTTTACCACCGTCCAAATGGACAAACGAGACATGAAATAACATCAACAGATCAAGACGAAGCGAATGGAAGTACCCCCGGAGTCATAGCATGTGTAAATCGAGACGAAATATCTCTTTCTCCCCCGCCTGCTTGCGAGGGGGAGGGGCAGTTTACACACACACGCAGCTGCTGCATGCAGCAACGCACACACAGGGAGGAGATGGCAGAGAGAACGCACTCCCCTGAAAACTCCCCTTGAATTCCTCCAGACTCAGAAAATGTAAAAGTTCACTTTTTGGAGATCCATAGAAAAAGGGTGAAATTTTTTTTTTTTTTTTTGCCACAGCATGGATTCGAACACGAGACCAACCGCATCCAGGGGAGAGCGTTAACGCAGTGAGCCACTGGACCTGAGTACTCAAACATGCCTACTTGTGCATCTTAGACACTCTGAATTCACTAAATGTACAACATTTTCTCCATCAAAATGAACAAATGAGACATGAAATAACATCTACAGATCAAGACGAAGCGAATGGAAGCGGTCCCAGCCTCGTAGCTGTGAACAGCTGTGATCGCAGGAAAATGCTGTTCCAAAGATTTCTCAGTATATCTCCGGGACATTTCCCTGGCTTTACCACCGTCACAATGGACAAACGAGACATGAAATAACATCAACAGATCAAGACGAAGCGAATGGAAGTACCCCCGGAGTCATAGCATGTGTAAATCGAGACGAAAGATCTCTCTCTCCCCCGCCTGCTTGCGAGGGGGAGGGGCAGTTTACACACACACGCAGCTGCTGCATGCAGCAACGCACACACAGGGAGGAGATGGCAGAGAGAACGCACTCCCCTGAAAACTCCCCTTGAATTCCTCCAGACTCAGAAAATGTAAAAGTTCACTTTTTGGAGATCCATAGAAAAAGGGTGAACATTAATTTTGTTTTGCCAGAGCATGGATTCGAACACACGACCAACCGCATACAGGGGCGAGCGTTAACGCAGTGAGCCACTGGACCTGAGTACTTAAACATGCCTGCTTGTGCATCTTAGACACTCTGAATTCACTAAATGTACAACTTTTTCTCAATCAAAATGAACAAATGAGACATGAAATAACATCTACAGATCCAGACGAAGCGAATGGAAGCGGTCCCAGCCTCGTAGCTGTGAACAGCTGTGATTGCAGGAAAATGCTGTTACAAAGATTTCTCAGTATATCTCCGGGACTTTTCCCTGGCTTTACCACCGTCACAATGGACAAACGAGACATGAAATAACATCAACAGATCAAGACGAAGCGAATGGAAGTACCCCCGGAGTCATAGCATGTGTAAATCGAGACGAAAGATCTCTCTCTCCCCCGCCTGCTTGCGAGGGGGAGGGGCAGTTTACACACACACGCAGCTGCTGCATGCAGCAACGCACACACAGGGAGGAGATGGCAGAGAGAACGCACTCCCCTGAAAACTCCCCTTGAATTCCTCCAGACTCAGAAAATGTAAAAGTTCACTTTTTGGAGATCCATAGAAAAAGGGTGAACATTAATTTTGTTTTGCCAGAGCATGGATTCGAACACACGACCAACCGCATACAGGGGCGAGCGTTAACGCAGTGAGCCACTGGACCTGAGTACTTAAACATGCCTGCTTGTGCATCTTAGACACTCTGAATTCACTAAATGTACAACTTTTTCTCAATCAAAATGAACAAATGAGACATGAAATAACATCTACAGATCCAGACGAAGCGAATGGAAGCGGTCCCAGCCTCGTAGCTGTGAACAGCTGTGATTGCAGGAAAATGCTGTTACAAAGATTTCTCAGTATATCTCCGGGACTTTTCCCTGGCTTTACCACCGTCACAATGGACAAACGAGACATGAAATAACATCAACAGATCAAGACGAAGCGAATGGAAGTACCCCCGGAGTCATAGCATGTGTAAATCGAGACGAAAGATCTCTCTCTCCCCCGCCTGCTTGCGAGGGGGAGGGGCAGTTTACACACACACGCAGCTGCTGCATGCAGCAACGCACACACAGGGAGGAGATGGCAGAGAGAACGCACTCCCCTGAAAACTCCCCTTGAATTCCTCCAGACTCAGAAAATGTAAAAGTTCACTTTTTGGAGATCCATAGAAAAAGGGTGAAAATGATTTTTTTTTTGACACAGCATGGATTCGAACACGCGACCAACCGCATCCAGGGGCGAGCGTTAACGCAGTGAGCCACTGGACCTGAGTACTCAAACATGCCTGCTTGTGCATCTTAGACACTCTGAATTCACTAAATGTACAACTTTTTCTCCATCAAAATGAACAAATGAGACATGAAATAACATCTACAGATCAAGACGAAGCGAATGGAAGCGGTCCCAGCCTCGTAGCTGTGAACAGCTGTGATCGCAGGAAAATGCTGTTATAAAGATTTCTCAGTATATCTCCGGGACTTTTCCCTGGCTTTACCACCGTTACAATGGACAAACGAGACATGAAATAACATCAACAGATCAAGACGAAGCGAATGGAAGTACCCCCGGAGTCATAGCATGTGTAAATCGAGACGAAAGATCTCTCTCTCCCCCGCCTGCTTGCGAGGGGGAGGGGCAGTTTACACACACACGCAGCTGCTGCATGCAGCAACGCACACACAGGGAGGAGATGGCAGAGAGAACGCACTCCCCTGAAAACTCCCCTTGAATTCCTCCAGACTCAGAAAATGTAAAAGTTCACTTTTTGGAGATCCATAGAAAAAGGGTAAAAATGAAAAAAAGTATGCCACAGCATGGATTCGAACACGCGACCAACTGCATCCAGGGGCGAGCGTTAACGCAGTGAGCCACTGGACCTGAGTACTCAAACATGCCTGCTTGTGCAGCTAAGACACTCTGAATTCACTAAATGTACAACTTTTTCTCCATCAAAATGAACAAATGAGACATGAAATAACATCTACGGATCAAGACGAAGCGAATGGAAGCGGTCCCAGCCTCGTAGCTGTGAACAGCTGTGATCGCAGGAAAATGCTGTTATAAAGATTTATCAGTATATCTCCGGGATATTTCCCTGGCTTTACCACCGTCACAATGGACAAACGAGACATGAAATAACATCAACAGATCAAGACGAAGCGAGTGGAAATACCCCCGGAGTCATAGCATATGTAAATCGAGACGAAAGATCTCTCTCTCCCCCGCCTGCTTGCGAGGGGGAGAGGCAGTTTACACACACACGCAGCTGCTGCATGCAGCAACGCACACACAGGGAGGAGATGGCAGAGAGAACGCACTCCCCTGAAAACTCCCCTTAAATTCCTCCAGATTCAGAAAATGTAAAAGTTCACTTTTTGGAGATCCATAGAAAAAGGGTGAAAATAATTTTTTTTTGCCACAGCATGGATTCGAACACGCGACCAACCGCATCCAGGGGCGAGCGTTAACGCAGTGAGCCACTGGACCTGAGTACTCAAACATGCCTGCTTGTGCATCTTAGACACTCTGAATTCACTAAATGTACAACTTTTTCTCAATCAAAATGAACAAATGAGACATGAAATGACATCTACAGATCAAGACGAAGCGAATGGAAGCGTTCCCAGCCTCGTAGCTGTGAACAGCTGTGATTGCAGGAAAATGCTGTTACAAAGATTTCTCAGTATATCTCCGGGACTTTTCCCTGGCTTTACCACCGTTACAATGGACAAACGAGACATGAAATAACATCAACAGATCAAGACGAAGCGAATGGAAGTACCCCCGGAGTCATAGCATGTGTAAATCGAGACGAAAGATCTCTCTCTCCCCCGCCTGCTTGCGAGGGGGAGGGGCAGTTTACACACACACGCAGCTGCTGCATGCAGCAACGCACACACAGGGAGGAGATGGCAGAGAGAACGCACTCCCCTGAAGACTCCCCTTGAATTCCTCCAGACTCAGAAAATGTAAAAGTTCACTTTTTGGAGATCCATAGAAAAAGGGTGAAAATGATTTTTTTTTTGCCACAGCATGGATTCGAACACGCGACCAACCGCATCCAGGGGCGAGCGTTAACGCAGTGAGCCACTGGACCTGAGTACTCAAACATGCCTGCTTGTGCATCTTAGACACTCTGAATTCACTAAATGTACAACTTTTTCTCAATCAAAATGAACAAATGAGACATGAAATAACATCTACAGATCAAGACGAAGCGAATGGAAGCGGTCCCAGCCTCGTAGCTGTGAACAGCTGTGATTGCAGGAAAATGCTGTTACAAATATTTCTCAGTATATCTCCGGGACTTTTCCCTGGCTTTACCACTGTCACAATGGACAAACGAGACATGAAATAACATCAACAGATCAAGACGAAGCGAATGGAAGTACCCCCGGAGTCATAGCATGTGTAAATCGAGACGAAAGATCTCTCTCTCCCCCGCCTGCTTGCGAGGGGGAGGGGCAGTTTACACACACACGCAGCTGCTGCATGCAGCAACGCACACACAGGGAGGAGATGGCAGAGAGAACGCACTCCCCTGAAAACTCCCCTTGAATTCCTCCAGACTCAGAAAATGTAAAAGTTCACTTTTTGGAGATCCATAGAAAAAGGGTGAACATTAATTTTGTTTTGCCACAGCATGGATTCGAACACACGACCAACCGCATACAGGGGCGAGCGTTAACGCAGTGAGCCACTGGACCTGAGTACTCAAACATGCCTGCTTGTGCATCTTAGACACTCTGAATTCACTAAATGTACAACTTTTTCTCAATCAAAATGAACAAATGAGACATGAAATAACATCTACAGATCCAGACGAAGCGAATGGAAGCGGTCCCAGCCTCGTAGCTGTGAACAGCTGTGATTGCAGGAAAATGATGTTACAAAGATTTCTCAGTATATCTCTGGGACTTTTCCCTGGCTTTACCACCGTCACAATGGACAAACGAGACATGAAATAACATCAACAGATCAAGACGAAGCAAATGGAAGTACCCCCGGAGTCATAGCATGTGTAAATCGAGACGAAAGATCTCTCTCTCCCCCGCCTGCTTGCGAGGGGGAGGGGCAGTTTACACACACACGCAGCTGCTGCATGCAGCAACGCACACACAGGGAGGAGATGGCAGAGAGAACGCACTCCCCTGAAAACTCCCCTTGAATTCCTCCAGACTCAGAAAATGTAAAAGTTCACTTTTTGGAGATCCATAGAAAAAGGGTGAACATGAATTTTGTTTTGCCACAGCATGGATTCGAACACGCGACCAACCGCATCCAGGGGCGAGCGTTAACGCAGTGAGCCACTGGACCTGAGTACTCAAACATGCCTACTTGTGCAGCTTAGACACTCTTAATTCACTAAATGTACAACTTTTTCTCCATCAAAATGAACAAATGAGACATGAAATAACATCTACAGATCAAGACGAAGCGAATGGAAGCGGTCCCAGCCTCGTAGCTAAGAACAGCTGTGATCGCAGGAAAATGCTGTTCCAAAGATTTCTCAGTATATCTCCGGGACATTTCCCTGGCTTTACCACCGTCACAATGGACAAACGAGACATGAAATAACATCAACAGATCAAGACGAAGCGAATGGAAGTACCCCCGGAGTCATAGCATGTGTAAATCGAGACGAAAGATCTCTCTCTCCCCCGCCTGCTTGCGAGGGGGAGGGGCAGTTTACACACACACGCAGCTGCTGCATGCAGCAACGCACACACAGGGAGGAGATGGCAGAGAGAACGCACTCCCCTGAAAACTCCCCTTGAATTCCTCCAGACTCAGAAAATGTAAAAGTTCACTTTTTGGAGATCCATAGAAAAAGGGTGAAAATGAAAAAAAGTATACCACAGCATGGATTCGAACACGCGACCAACCGCATCCAGGGGCGAGCGTTAATCCAGTGAGCCACTGGACCTGAGTACTCAAACATGCCTGCTTGTGCACCTTAGACACTCTTAATTCACTAAATGTACAACTTTTTCTCCATCAAAATGAACAAATGAGACATGAAATAACATCTACAGATCAAGACGAAGCGAATGGAAGCGGTCCCAGCCTCGTAGCTTTGAACAGCTGTGATCGCAGGAAAATGCTGTTACAAAGATTTCTCAGTATATCTCCGGGACTTTTCCCTGGCTTTACCACCGTCACAATGGACAAACGAGACATGAAATAACATCAACAGATCAAGACGAAGCGAATGGAAGTACCCCCGGAGTCATAGCATGTGTAAATCGAGACGACAGATCTCTCTCTCCCCCGCCTGCTTGCGAGGGGGAGGGGCAGTTTACACACACACGCAGCTGCTGCATGCAGCAACGCACACACAGGGAGGAGATGGCAGAGAGAACGCACTCCCCTGAAAACTCCCCTTGAATTCCTCCAGACTCAGAAAATGTAAAAGTTCACTTTTTGGAGATCCATAGAAAAAGGGTGAACATGAATTTTGTTTTGCCACAGCATGGATTCGAACACGCGACCAACCGCATCCAGGGGCGAGCGTTAACGCAGTGAGCCACTGGACCTGAGTACTCAAACATGCCTACTTGTGCAGCTTAGACACTCTTAATTCACTAAATGTACAACTTTTTCTCCATCAAAATGAACAAATGAGACATGAAATAACATCTACAGATCAAGACGAAGCGAATGGAAGCGGTCCCAGCCTCGTAGCTAAGAACAGCTGTGATCGCAGGAAAATGCTGTTCCAAAGATTTCTCAGTATATCTCCGGGACATTTCCCTGGCTTTACCACCGTCACAATGGACAAACGAGACATGAAATAACATCAACAGATCAAGACGAAGCGAATGGAAGTACCCCCGGAGTCATAGCATGTGTAAATCGAGACGAAAGATCTCTCTCTCCCCCGCCTGCTTGCGAGGGGGAGGGGCAGTTTACACACACACGCAGCTGCTGCATGCAGCAACGCACACACAGGGAGGAGATGGCAGAGAGAACGCACTCCCCTGAAAACTCCCCTTGAATTCCTCCAGACTCAGAAAATGTAAAAGTTCACTTTTTGGAGATCCATAGAAAAAGGGTGAAAATAAATGTTGTTTTGCCACAGCATGGATTCGAACACGCGACCAACCGCATCCAGGGGAGAGCGTTAACGCAGTGAGCCACTGGACCTGAGTACTCAAACATGCCTACTTGTGTAGCTTAGACACTCTGAATTCACTAAATGTACAACTTTTTCTCCATCAAAATGAACAAATGAGACATGAAATAACATCTACAGATCAAGACGAAGCGAATGGAAGTGGTCCCAGCCTCGTAGCTGTGAACAGCTGTGATCGCAGGAAAATTCTGTTTCAAAGATTTCTCAGTAGCCTATATCTCCGGGACATTTCCCTGACTTTACCACCGTCACAATGGACAAACGAGACATGAAATAACATCAACAGATCAAGACGAAGCGAATGGAAGTACCCCCGGAGTCATAGCATGTGTAAATCGAGACGAAAGATCTCTCTCTCCCCCGCCTGCTTGCGAGGGGGAGGGGCAGTTTACACACACACGCAGCTGCTGCATGCAGCAACGCACACACAGGGAGGAGATGGCAGAGAGAACGCACTCCCCTGAAAACTCCCCTTGAATTCCTCCAGACTCAGAAAATGTAAAAGTTCACTTTTTGGAGATCCATAGAAAAAGGGTGAAAATGATTTTTTTTTTTGCCACAGCATGGATTCGAACAGGCGACCAACCGCATCCAGGGGCGAGCGTTAACGCAGTGAGCCACTGGACCTGAGTACTCAAACATGCCTGCTTGTGCAGCTTAGACACTCTGAATTCACTAAATGTACAACTTATTCTCCATCAAAATGAACAAATGAGACATGAAATAACATCTACAGATCAAGACGAAGCGAATGGAAGCGGTCCCAGCCTCGTAGCTGTGAACAGCTGTGATCGCAGGAAAATGCTGTTACAAAGATTTATCAGTATATCTCCGGGATATTTCCCTGGCTTTACCACCGTCACAATGGACAAACGAGACATGAAATAACATAAACAGATCAAGACGAAGCGAATGGAAGTACCCCCGGAGGCATAGCATGTGTAAATCGAGACGAAAGATCTCTCTCTCCCCCGCCTGCTTGCGAGGGGGAGGGGCAGTTTACACACACACGCAGCTGCTGCATGCAGCAACGCACACACAGGGAGGAGATGGCAGAGAGAACGCACTCCCCTGAAAACTCCCCTTGAATTCCTCCAGACTCAGAAAATGTAAAAGTTCACTTTTTGGAGATCCATAGAAAAAGGGTGAAAATGATTTTTTTTTTGCCACAGCATGGATTCGAACACGCGACCAACCGCATCCAGGGGCGAGCGTTAACGCAGTGAGCCACTGGACCTGAGTACTCAAACATGCCTGCTTGTGCATCTTAGACACTCTGAATTCACTAAATGTACAACTTTTTCTCAATCAAAATGAACAAATGAGACATGAAATAACATCTACAGATCCAGACGAAGCGAATGGAAGCGGTCCCAGCCTCGTAGCTGTGAACAGCTGTGATTGCAGGAAAATGCTGTTACAAAGATTTCTCAGTATATCTCCGGGACTTTTCCCTGGCTTTACCACCGTCACAATGGACAAACGAGACATGAAATAACATCAACAGATCAAGACGAAGCGAATGGAAGTACCCCCGGAGTCATAGCATGTGTAAATCGAGACGAAAGATCTCTCTCTCCCCCGCCTGCTTGCGAGGGGGAGGGGCAGTTTACACACACACGCAGCTGCTGCATGCAGCAACGCACACACAGGGAGGAGATGGCAGAGAGAACGCACTCCCCTGAAAACTCCCCTTGAATTCCTCCAGACTCAGAAAATGTAAAAGTTCACTTTTTGGAGATCCATAGAAAAAGGGTGAAAATGATTTTTTTTTTGCCACAGCATGGATTCGAACACGCGACCAACCGCATCCAGGGGCGAGCATTAACGCAGTGAGCCACTGGACCTGAGTACTCAAACATGCCTGCTTGTGCATCTTAGACACTCTGAATTCACTAAATGTACAACTTTTTCTCAATCAAAATGAACAAATGAGACATGAAATAACATCTACAGATCAAGACGAAGCGAATGGAAGCGGTCCCAGCCTCGTAGCTGTGAACAGCTGTGATTGCAGGAAAATGCTGTTACAAAGATTTCTCAGTATATCTCCGGGACTTTTCCCTGGCTTTACCACCGTCACAATGGACAAACGAGACATGAAATAACATCAACAGATCAAGACGAAGCGAATGGAAGTACCCCCGGAGTCATAGCATGTGTAAATCGAGACGAAAGATCTCTCTCTCCCCCGCCTGCTTGCGAGGGGGAGGGGCAGTTTACACACACACGCAGCTGCTGCATGCAGCAACGCACACACAGGGAAGAGATGGCAGAGAGAACGCACTCCCCTGAAAACTCCCCTTGAATTCCTCCAGACTCAGAAAATGTAAAAGTTCACTTCTTGGAGATCCATAGAAAAAGGGTGAAAATGAAAAAAAGTATGCCACAGCATGGATTCGAACACGAGACCAACCGCATCCAGGGGCGAGCGTTAACGCAGTGAGCCACTGGACCTGAGTACTCAAACATGCCTGCTTGTGCATCTTAGACACTCTGAATTCACTAAATGTACAACTTTTTCTCAATCAAAATGAACAAATGAGACATGAAATAACATCTACAGATCAAAACGAAGCGAATGGAAGCGGTCCCAGCCTCGTAGCTGTGAACAGCTGTGATTGCGGGAAAATGCTGTTACAAAGATTTCTCAGTATATCTCCGGGACTTTTCACTGGCTTTACCACCGTCACAATGGACAAACGAGACATGAAATAACATCAACAGATCAAGACGAAGCGAATGGAAGTATCCCCGGAGTCATAGCATGTGTAAATCGAGACGAAAGATCTCTCTCTCCCCCGCCTGCTTGCGAGGGGGAGGGGCAGTTTACACACACACGCAGCTGCTGCATGCAGCAACGCACACACAGGGAGGAGATGGCAGAGAGAACGCACTCCCCTGAAAACTCCCCTTGAATTCCTCCAGACTCAGAAAATGTAAAAGTTCACTTTTTGGAGATCCATAGAAAAAGGGTGAAAATGATTATTTTTTTGCCACAGCATGGATTCGAACACGCGACCAGGGGCGAGCGTTAACGCAGTGAGCCACTGGACCTGAGTACTCAAACATGCCTGCTTGTGCATCTTAGACACTCTGAATTCACTAAATGTACAACTTTTTCTCAATCAAAATGAACAAATGAGACATGAAATAACATCTACAGATCAAGACGAAGCGAATGGAAGCGGTCCCAGCCTCGTAGCTGTGAACAGCTGTGATTGCAGGAAAATGCTGTTACAAAGATTTCTCAGTATATCTCCGGGACTTTTCCCTGGCTTTACCACCGTCACAATGGACAAACGAGACATGAAATAACATCAACAGATCAAGACGAAGCGAATGGAAGTACCCAAGAGTCATAGCATGTGTAAATCGAGACGACAGATCTCTCTCTCCCCCGCCTGCTTGCGAGGGGGAGGGGCAGTTTACACACACACGCAGCTGCTGCATGCAGCAACGCACACACAGGGAGGAGATGGCAGAGAGAATGCACTCCCCTGAAAACCCCCCTTGAATTCCTCCAGACTCAGAAAATGTAAAAGTTCACTTTTTGGAGATCCATAGAAAAAGGGTGAAAATGAAAAAAAGTATGCCACAGCATGGATTCGAACACGAGACCAAACGCATCCAGGGTCGAGCGTTAACGCAGTGAGCCACTGGACCTGAGTACTCAAACATGCCTGCTTGTGCATCTTAGACACTCTGAATTCACTAAATGTACAACTTTTTCTCAATCAAAATGAACAAATGAGACATGAAATAACATCTACAGATCAAGACGAAGCGAATGGAAGCGGTCCCAGCCTCGTAGCTGTGAACAGCTGTGATCGCAGGAAAATGCTGTTATAAAGATTTATCAGTATATCTCCGGGATATTTCCCTGGCTTTACCACCGTCCAAATGGACAAACGAGACATGAAATAACATCAACAGATCAAGACGAAGCGAATGGAAGCGGTCCCAGCCTCGTAGCTGTGAACAGCTGTGATTGCAGGAAAATGCTGTTACAAAGATTTCTCAGTATATCTCCGGGACTTTTCCCTGGCTTTACCACCATCACAATGGACAAACGAGACATGAAATAACATCAACAGATCAAGACGAAGCGAATGGAAGTACCCCCGGAGTCATAGCATGTGTAAATCGAGACGACAGATCTCTCTCTCCCCCGCCTGCTTGCGAGGGGGAGGGGCAGTTTACACACACACGCAGCTGCTGCATGCAGCAACGCACACACAGGGAGGAGATGGTAGAGAGAACGCACTCCCCTGAAAACTCCCCTTGAATTCCTCCAGACTCAGAAAATGTAAAAGTTCACTTTTTGGAGATCCATAGAAAAAGGGTGAAAATGATTTTTTTTTTGCCACAGCATGGATTCGAACACGCGACCATCCGCATCAAGGGGCGAGCGTTAACGCAGTGAGCCACTGGACCTGAATACTCAAACATGCCTACTTGTGCAGCTTAGAAACTCTGAATTCACTAAATGTACAACTTTTTTTCCATCAAAATGAACAAATGAGACATGAAATAACATCTACAGATCAAGACGAAGCGAATGGAAGCGGTCCCAGCCTCGTAGCTGTGAACAGCTGTGATCGCAGGAAAATGCTGTTACAAAGATTTCTCAGTATATCTCCGGGACATTTCCCTGGCTTTACCACCGTCACAATGGACAAACGAGACATGAAATAACATAAACAGATCAAGACGAAGCGAATGGAAGTACCCCCGGAGTCATAGCATGTGTAAATCGAGACGACATATCTCTCTCTCCCCCGCCTGCTTGCAAGGGGGAGGGGCAGTTTACACACACACGCAGCTGCTGCATGCAGCAACACACACACAGGGAGGAGATGGCAGAGAGAACGCACTCCCCTGAAAACTCCCCTTGAATTCCTCCAGACTCAGAAAATGTAAAAGTTCACTTTTTGGAGATCCATAGAAAAAGGGTGAAAATGAAAAAAAGTATGCCACAGCATGGATTTGAACACGCGACCAACCGCATCCAGGGGCGAGCGTTAACGCAGTGAGCCACTGGACCTGAATACTCAAACATGCCTACTTGTGCATCTTAGACACTCTGAATTCACTAAATGTACAACTTTTTCTCCATCAAAATGAACAAATTATACATGAAATAACATCTACAGATCAAGACGAAGCGAATGGAAGCGGTCCCAGCCTCGTAGCTGTGAACAGCTGTGATCGCAGGAAAATGCTGTTTCAAAGATTTCTCAGTATATCTCCGGGACATTTCCCTGGCTTTACCACCGTCACAATGGACAAACGAGACATGAAATAACATCAACAGATCAAGACGAAGCGAATGGAAGTACCCCCGGAGTCATAGCATGTGTAAATCGAGACGAAAGATCTCTCTCTCCCCCGCCTGCTTGCGTGGGGGAGGGGCAGTTTACACACACACGCAGCTGCTGCATGCAGCAACGCACACACAGGGAGGAGATGGCAGAGAGAACGCACTCCCCTGAAAACTCCCCTTGAATTCCTCCAGACTCAGAAAATGTAAAAGTTCACTTTTTGGAGATCAATAGAAAAAGGGTGAAAATGATTTTTTTTTTGCCACAGCATGGATTCGAACACGCGACCATCCGCATCATGGGGAGAGCTTTAACGCAGTGAGCCACTGGACCTGAGTACTCAAACATGCCTGCTTGTGCAGCTTAGACACTCTGAATTCACTAAATGTACAACTTTTTCTCCATCAAAATGAACAAATGAGACATGAAATAACATCTACAGATCAAGACGAAGCGAATGGAAGCGGTCCCAGCCTCGTAGCTGTGAACAGCTGTGATCGCAGGAAAATGCTGTTATAAAGATTTATCAGTATATCTCCGGGATATTTCCCTGGCTTTACCACCGTCCAAATGGACAAACGAGACATGAAATAACATCAACAGATCAAGACGAAGCGAATGGAAGCGGTCCCAGCCTCGTAGCTGTGAACAGCTGTGATTGCAGGAAAATGCTGTTACAAAGATTTCTCAGAATATCTCCGGGACTTTTCCCTGGCTTTACCACCGTCACAATGGACAAACGAGACATGAAATAACATCAACAGATCAAGACGAAGCGAATGGAAGTACCCCCGGAGTCATAGCATGTGTAAATCGAGACGACAGATCTCTCTCTCCCCCGCCTGCTTGCGAGGGGGAGGGGCAGTTTACACACACACGCAGCTGCTGCATGCAGCAACGCACACACAGGGAGGAGATGGCAGAGAGAACGCACTCCCCTGAAAACTCCCCTTGAATTCCTCCAGACTCAGAAAATGTAAAAGTTCACTTTTTGGAGATCCATAGAAAAAGGGTGAAAATGAAAAAAAGTATGCCACAGCATGGATTCGAACACGAGACCAACCGCATCCAGGGGCGAGCGTTAACGCAGTGAGCCACTGGACCTGAGTACTCAAACATGCCTGCTTGTGCATCTTAGACACTCTGAATTCACTAAATGTACAACTTTTACTCAATCAAAATGAACAAATGAGACATGAAATAACATCTACAGATCAAGACGAAGCGAATGGAAGCGGTCCCAGCCTCGTAGCTGTGAACAGCTGTGATTGCAGGAAAATGCTGTTACAAAGATTTCTCAGTATATCTCCGGGACTTTTCCCTGGCTTTACCACCGTCACAATGGACAAACGAGACATGAAATAACATCAACAGATCAAGACGAAGCGAATGGAAGTACCCCCGGAGTCATAGCATGTGTAAATCAAGACGAAAGATCTCTCTCTCCCCCGCCTGCTTGCGAGGGGTAGGGGCAGTTTACACACACACGCAGCTGCTGCATGCAGCAACGCACACACAGGGAGGAGATGGCAGAGAGAACGCACTCCCCTGAAAACTCCCCTTGAATTCCTCCAGACTCAGAAAATGTAAAAGTTCACTTTTTGGAGATCCATAGAAAAAGGGTGAAAATGAAAAAAAGTATGCCACAGCATGGATTCGAACACGAGACCAAACGCATCCAGGGGTGAGCGTTAACGCAGTGAGCCACTGGACCTGAGTACTCAAACATGCCTGCTTGTGCATCTTAGACACTCTGAATTCACTAAATGTACAACTTTTTCTCAATCAAAATGAACAAATGAGACATGAAATAACATCTACAGATCAAGACGAAGCGAATGGAAGCGGTCCCAGCCTCGTAGCTGTGAACAGCTGTGATCGCAGGAAAATGCTGTTATAAAGATTTATCAGTATATCTCCGGGATATTTCCCTGGCTTTACCACCGTCCAAATGGACAAACGAGACATGAAATAACATCAACAGATCAAGACGAAGCGAATGGAAGCGGTCCCAGCCTCGTAGCTGTGAACAGCTGTGTTTGCAGGAAAATGCTGTTACAAAGATTTCTCAGTATATCTCCGGGACTTTTCCCTGGCTTTACCACCGTCACAATGGACAAACGAGACATGAAATAACATCAACAGATCAAGACGAAGCGAATGGAAGTACCCCCGGAATCATAGCATGTGTAAATCGAGAAGACAGATCTCTCTCTCCCCCGCCTGCTTGCGAGGGGGAGGGGCAGTTTACACACACACGCAGCTGCTGCATGCAGCAACGCACACACAGGGAGGAGATGGCAGAGAGAACGCACTCCCCTGAAAACTCCCCTTGAATTCCTCCAGACTCAGAAAATGTAAAAGTTCACTTTTTGGAGATCCATAGAAAAAGGGTGAAAATGATTTTTTTTTTGCCACAGCATGGATTCGAACACGCGACCATCCGCATCAAGGGGCGAGCGTTAACGCAGTGAGCCACTGGACCTGAGTACTCAAACATGCCTGCTTGTGCAGCTTAGACACTCTGAATTCACTAAATGTACAACTTTTTCTCCATCAAAATGAACAAATGAGACATGAAATAACATCTACAGATCAAGACGAAGCGAATAGAAGCAGTCCCAGCCTCGTAGCTGTGAACAGCTGTGATCGCAGGAAAATGCTGTTACAAAGATTTCTCAGTATATCTCCGGGACATTTCCCTGGCTTTACCACCGTCACCATGGACAAACGAGACATGAAATAACATCAACAGATCAAGACGAAGCGAATGGAACTACCCCCGGAGTCATAGCATGTGTAAATCGAGACGAAAGATCTCTCTCTCCCCCGCCTGCTTGCGAGGGGGAGGGGAAGTTTACACACACACGCAGCTGCTGCATGCAGCAACGCACACACAGGGAGGAGATGGCAGAGAGAACGCACTCCCCTGAAAACTCCCCTTGAATTCCTCCAGACTCAGAAAATGTAAAAGTTCACTTTTTGGAGATCCATAGAAAAAGGGTGAAAATGAAAAAAAGTATGCCACAGCATGGATTCGAACTCACGACCAACCGCATCCAGGGGCGAGCGTTAATCCAGTGAGCCACTGGACCTGAGTACTCAAACATGCCTGCTTGTGCAGCTTAGACACTCTGAATTCACTAAATGTACAACTTTTTCTCCATCAAAATGAACAAATGAGACATGAAATAACATCTACAGATCAAGACGAAGCGAATGGAAGCGGTCCCAGCCTCGTAGCTGTGAACAGCTGTGATCGCAGGAAAATGCTGTTACAAAGATTTCTCAGTATATCTCCGGGACTTTTTCCTGGCTTTACCACCGTCACCATGGACAAACGAGACATGAAATAACATCAACAGATCAAGACGAAGCGAATGGAAGTACCCCCGGAGTCATAGCATGTGTAAATCGAGACGAAAGATCTCTCTCTCCCCTGCCTGCTTGCGTGGGGGAGGGGCAGTTTACACACACACGCAGCTGCTGCATGCAGCAACGCACACACAGGGAGGAGATGGCAGAGAGAACGCACTCCCCTGAAAACTCCCCTTGAATTCCTCCAGACTCAGAAAATGTAAAAGTTCACTTTTTGGAGATCAATAGAAAAAGGGTGAAAATGATTTTTTTTTTGCCACAGCATGGATTCGAACACGCGACCATCCGCATCATGGGGAGAGCTTTAACGCAGTGAGCCACTGGACCTGAGTACTCAAACATGCCTGCTTGTGCAGCTTAGACACTCTGAATTCACTAAATGTACAACTTTTTCTCCATCAAAATGAACAAATGAGACATGAAATAACATCTACAGATCAAGACGAAGCGAATGGAAGCGGTCCCAGCCTCGTAGCTGTGAACAGCTGTGATCGCAGGAAAATGCTGTTATAAAGATTTATCAGTATATCTCCGGGATATTTCCCTGGCTTTACCACCGTCCAAATGGACAAACGAGACATGAAATAACATCAACAGATCAAGACGAAGCGAATGGAAGTACCCCCGGAGTCATAGCATGTGTAAATCGAGACGAAAGATCTCTCTCTCCCCCGCCTGCTTGCGAGGGGGAGGGGCAGTTTACACACACACGCAGCTGCTGCATGCAGCAACGCACACACAGGGAGGAGATGGCAGAGAGAACGCACTCCCCTGAAAAGTCCCCTTGAATTCCTCCAGACTCAGAAAATGTAAAAGTTCACTTTTTGGAGATCCATAGTGAAAGGGTGAACATGAATTTTGTTTTGCCACAGCATGGATTCGAACACACGACCAACCGCATCCAGGGGCGAGCGTTAACGCAGTGAGCCACTGGACCTGAGTACTCAAACATGCCTGCTTGTGCAGCTTAGACACTCTGAATTCACTAAATGTACAACTTTTTCTCCATCAAAATGAACAAATGAGACATGAAATAACATCTACAGATCAAGACGAAGCGAATAGAAGCAGTCCCAGCCTCGTAGCTGTGAACAGCTGTGATCGCAGGAAAATGCTGTTACAAAGATTTCTCAGTATATCTCCGGGACATTTCCCTGGCTTTACCACCGTCACCATGGACAAACGAGACATGAAATAACATCAACAGATCAAGACGAAGCGAATGGAACTACCCCCGGAGTCATAGCATGTGTAAATCGAGACGAAAGATCTCTCTCTCCCCCGCCTGCTTGCGAGGGGGAGGGGCAGTTTACACACACACGCAGCTGCTGCATGCAGCAACGCACACACAGGGAGGAGATGGCAGAGAGAACGCACTCCCCTGAAAACTCCCCTTGATTTCCTCCAGACTCAGAAAATGTAAAAGTTCACTTTTTGGAGATCCATAGAAAAAGGGTGAAAATGAAAAAAAGTATGCCACAGCATGGATTCGAACACGCGACCAACCGCATCCATGGGCGAGCGTTAACGCAGTGAGCCACTGGACCTGATTACTCAAACATGCCTGCTTGTGCAGCTTAGACACTCTGAATTCACTAAATGTACAACTTTTTCTCCATCAAAATGAACAAATGAGACATGAAATAACATCTACAGATCAAGACGAAGCGAATAGAAGCAGTCCCAGCCTCGTAGCTGTGAACAGCTGTGATCGCAGGAAAATGCTGTTTCAAAGATTTCTCAGTATATCTCCGGGACATTTCCCTGGCTTTACCACCGTCACAATGGACAAACGAGACATGAAATAACATCAACAGATCAAGACGAAGCGAATGGAAGTACCCCCGGAGTCATAGCATGTGTAAATCGAGACGAAAGATCTCTCTCTCCCCCGCCTGCTTGCGAGGGGGAGGGGCAGTTTACACACACACGCAGCTGCTGCATGCAGCAACGCACACACAGGGAGGAGATGGCAGAGAGAACGCACTCCCCTGAAAACTCCCCTTGAATTCCTCAAGACTAAGAAAATGTAAAAGTTCACTTTTTGGAGATCCATAGAAAAAGGGTGAAAATGAAAAAAAGTATGCCACAGCATGGATTCGAACACGCGACCAACCGCATCCAGGGGCGAGCGTTAACGCAGTGAGCCACTGGACCTGAGTACTCAAACATGCCTGCTTGTGCAGCTTAGACACTCTGAATTCACTAAATGTACAACTTTTTCTCCATCAAAATGAACAAATGAGACATGAAATAACATCTACAGATCAAGACGAAGCGAATAGAAGCAGTCCCAGCCTCGTAGCTGTGAACAGCTGTGATCGCAGGAAAATGCTGTTACAAAGATTTCTCAGTATATCTCCGGGACATTTCCCTGGCTTTACCACCGTCACCATGGACAAACGAGACATGAAATAACATCAACAGATCAAGACGAAGCGAATGGAACTACCCCCGGAGTCATAGCATGTGTAAATCGAGACGAAAGATCTCTCTCTCCCCCGCCTGCTTGCGAGGGGGAGGGGAAGTTTACACACACACGCAGCTGCTGCATGCAGCAACGCACACACAGGGAGGAGATGGCAGAGAGAACGCACTCCCCTGAAAACTCCCCTTGAATTCCTCCAGACTCAGAAAATGTAAAAGTTCACTTTTTGGAGATCCATAGAAAAAGGGTGAAAATGAAAAAAAGTATGCCACAGCATGGATTGGAACTCACGACCAACCGCATCCAGGGGCGAGCGTTAATCCAGTGAGCCACTGGACCTGAGTACTCAAACATGCCTGCTTGTGCAGCTTAGACACTCTGAATTCACTAAATGTACAACTTTTTCTCCATCAAAATGAACAAATGAGACATGAAATAACATCTACAGATCAAGACGAAGCGAATGGAAGCGGTCCCAGCCTCGTAGCTGTGAACAGCTGTGATCGCAGGAAAATGCTGTTACAAAGATTTCTCAGTATATCTCCGGGACTTTTTCCTGGCTTTACCACCGTCACCATGGACAAACGAGACATGAAATAACATCAACAGATCAAGACGAAGCGAATGGAAGTACCCCCGGAGTCATAGCATGTGTAAATCGAGACGAAAGATCTCTCTCTCCCCTGCCTGCTTGCGTGGGGGAGGGGCAGTTTACACACACACGCAGCTGCTGCATGCAGCAACGCACACACAGGGAGGAGATGGCAGAGAGAACGCACTCCCCTGAAAACTCCCCTTGAATTCCTCCAGACTCAGAAAATGTAAAAGTTCACTTTTTGGAGATCAATAGAAAAAGGGTGAAAATGATTTTTTTTTTGCCACAGCATGGATTCGAACACGCGACCATCCGCATCATGGGGAGAGCTTTAACGCAGTGAGCCACTGGACCTGAGTACTCAAACATGCCTGCTTGTGCAGCTTAGACACTCTGAATTCACTAAATGTACAACTTTTTCTCCATCAAAATGAACAAATGAGACATGAAATAACATCTACAGATCAAGACGAAGCGAATGGAAGCGGTCCCAGCCTCGTAGCTGTGAACAGCTGTGATCGCAGGAAAATGCTGTTATAAAGATTTATCAGTATATCTCCGGGATATTTCCCTGGCTTTACCACCGTCCAAATGGACAAACGAGACATGAAATAACATCAACAGATCAAGACGAAGCGAATGGAAGTACCCCCGGAGTCATAGCATGTGTAAATCGAGACGAAAGATCTCTCTCTCCCCCGCCTGCTTGCGAGGGGGAGGGGCAGTTTACACACACACGCAGCTGCTGCATGCAGCAACGCACACACAGGGAGGAGATGGCAGAGAGAACGCACTCCCCTGAAAACTCCCCTTGATTTCCTCCAGACTCAGAAAATGTAAAAGTTCACTTTTTGGAGATCCATAGAAAAAGGGTGAACATGAATTTTGTTTTGCCACAGCATGGATTCGAACACGCGCCCAACCGCATCCAGGGGCGAGCGTTAACGCAGTGAGCCACTGGACCTGAGTACTCAAACATGCCTGCTTGTGCATCTTAGACACTCTGAATTCACTAAATGTACAACTTTTTCTCAATCAAAATGAACAAATGAGACATGAAATAACATCAACAGATCAAGACGAAGCGAATGGAAGTACCCCCGGAGTCATAGCATGTGTAAATCGAGACGAAAGATCTCTCTCTCCCCCGCCTGCTTGCGAGGGGGAGGGGCAGTTTACACACACACGCAGCTGCTGCATGCAGCAACGCACACACAGGGAGGAGATGGCAGAGAGAACGCACTCCCCTGAAAACTCCCCTTGAATTCATCCAGACTCAGAAAATGTAAAAGTTCACTTTTTGGAGATCCATAGTAAAAGGGTGAAAATGATTTTTTTTTGCCACAGCATGGATTTGAACACACGACCAACCGCATCCAGGGGCGAGCGTTAACGCAGTGAGCCACTGGACCTGAGTACTCAAACATGCCTGCTTGTGCAGCTTAGACACTCTGAATTCACTAAATGTACAACTTTTTCTCCATCAAAATGAACAAATGAGACATGAAATAACATCGACAGATCAAGACGAAGCAAATGGAAGCGGTCCCAGCCTCGTAGCTGTGAACAGCTGTGATCGCAGGAAAATGCTGTTATAAAGATTTAACAGTATATCTCCGGGATATTTCCCTGGCTTTACCACTGTCCAAATGGACAAACGAGACATGAAATAACATCAACAGATCAAGACGAAACGAATGGAATTACCCCCGGAGTCATAGCATGTGTAAATCGAGACGAAAGATCTCTCACTCCCCCGCCTGCTTGCGAGGGGGAGGGGCAGTTTACACACACACGCAGCTGCTGCATGCAGCAACGCACACACAGGGAGGAGATGGCAGAGAGAACGCACTCCCCTGAAAACTCCCTTTGAATTCCTCCAGACTCAGAAAATGTAAAAGTTCACTTTTTGGAGATCCATAGAAAAAGGGTGAAAATGAAAAAAAGTATGCCACAGCATGGATTCGAACACGCGACCAACCGCATCCAGGGGCGAGCGTTAACGCAGTGAGCCACTGGACCTGAGTACTCAAACATGCCTGCTTGTGCAGCTTAGACACTCTGAATTCACTAAATGTACAACTTTTTCTCCATCAAAATGAACAAATGAGACATGAAATGACATCTACAGATCAAGACGAAGCGAATGGAAGCGGTCCCAGCCTCGTAGCTGTGAACAGCTGTGATCGCAGGAAAATGCTGTTATAAAGATTTCTCAATATATCTCCGGGATATTTCCCTGGCTTTACCACCGTCCAAATGGACAAATGAGACATGAAATAACATCAACAGATCAAGACGAAGCGAATGGAAGTACCCCCGGAGTCATAGCATGTGTAAATCGAGACGACAGATCTCTCTCTCCCCCGCCTGCTTGCGAGGGGGAGGGGCAGTTTACACACACACGCAGCTGCTGCATGCAGCAACGCACACACAGGGAGGAGATGGCAGAGAGAACGCACTCCCCTGAAAACTCCCTTTGAATTCCTCCAGACTCAGAAAATGTAAAAGTTCACTTTTTGGAGATCCATAGAAAAAGGGTGAAAATGAAAAAAAGTATGCCACAGCATGGATTCGAACACGCGACCAACCGCATCCAGGGGCGAGCGTTAACGCAGTGAGCCACTGGACCTGAGTACTCAAACATGCCTGATTGTGCAACTTAGACACTCTGAATTCACTAAATGTACAACTTTTTCTCCATCAAAATGAACAAATGAGACATGAAATAACATCTACAGATCAAGACGAAGCGAATGGAAGCGGTCCCAGCCTCGTAGCTGTGAACAGCTGTGATCGCAGGAAAATGCTGTTACAAAGATTTCTCAGTATATCTCCGGGACTTTTCCCTGGCTTTACCACCGTCACAATGGACAAACGAGACATGAAATAACATCAACAGATCAAGACGAAGCGAATGGAAGTACCCCCGGAGTCATAGCATGTGTAAATCGAGACGACAGATCTCTCTCTCCCCCGCCTGCTTGCGAGGGGGAGGGGCAGTTTACACACACACGCAGCTGCTGCATGCAGCAACGCACACACAGGGAGGAGATGGCAGAGAGAACGCACTCCCCTGAAAACTCCCCTTGAATTCCTCCAGACTCAGAAAATGTAAAAGTTCACTTTTTGGAGATCCATAGAAAAAGGGAGAACATGAATTTTGTTTTGCCACAGCATGGATTCGAACACACGACCAACCACATCCAGGGGCGAGCGTTAACGCAGTGAGCCACTGGACCTGAGTACTCAAACATGCCTGCTTGTGCAGCTTAGACACTCTGAATTCACTAAATGTACAACTTTTTCTCCATCAAAATGAACAAATGAGACATGAAATAACATCTACAGATCAAGACGAAGCGAATGGAGGCGGTCGCAGCCTCGTAGCTGTGAACAGCTGTGATCGCAGGAAAATGCTGTTATAAAGATTTATCAGTATATCTCCGGGATATTTCCCTGGCTTTACCACCGTCCAAATGGACAAACGAGACATGAAATAACATCAACAGATCAAGACGAAGCGAATGGAAGTACCCCCGGAGTCATAGCATGTGTACATCGAGACGAAAGATCTCTCTCTCCCCCGCCTGCTTGCGAGGGGGAGGGGCAGTTTACACACACACGCAGCTGCTGCATGCAGCAACGCACACACAGGGAGGAGATGGCAGAGAGAACGCACTCCCCTGAAAACTCCCCTTGAATTCCTCCAGACTCAGAAAATGTAAAAGTTCACTTTTTGGAGATCAATAGAAAAAGGGTGAAAATGATTTTTTTTTTGCCACAGCATGGATTCGAACACGCGACTATCCGCATCAAGGGGAGAGCTTTAACGCAGTGAGCCACTGGACCTGAGTACTCAAACATGCCTACTTGTGCAGCTTAGACACTCTGAATTCACTAAATGTACAACTTTTTTTCCATCAAAATGAACAAATGAGACATGAAATAACATCTACAGATCAAGACGAAGCGAATGGAAGCGGTCCCAGCCTCGTAGCTGTGAACAGCTGTGATCGCAGGAAAATGCTGTTACAAAGATTTCTCAGTATATCTCCGGGACATTTCCCTGGCTTTACCACCGTTACAATGGACAAACGAGACATGAAATAACATAAACAGATCAAGACGAAGCGAATGGAATTACCCCCGGAGTCATAGCATGTGTAAATCGAGACGAAAGATCTCTCACTCCCCCGCCTGCTTGCGAGGGGGAGGGGCAGTTTACACACACACGCAGCTGCTGCATGCAGCAACGCACACACAGGGAGGAGATGGCAGAGAGAACGCACTCCCCTGAAAACTCCCCTTGAATTCATCCAGACTCAGAAAATGTAAAAGTTCACTTTTTGGAGATCCATAGAAAAAGGGTGAAAATGAAAAAAAGTATGCCACAGCATGGATTCGAACACGCGACCAACCGCATCCAGGGGCGAGCGTTAACGCAGTGAGCCACTGGACCTGAGTACTCAAACATGCCTGCTTGTGCATCTTAGACACTCTGAATTCACTAAATGTACAACTTTTTCTCAATCAAAATGAACAAATGAGACATGAAATAACATCTACAGATCAAGACGAAGCGGTCCCAGCCTCGTAGCTGTGAACAGCTGTGATTGCAGGAAAATGCTGTTACAAAGATTTCTCAGTATATCTCCGGGACTTTTCCCTGGCTTTACCACCGTCACAATGGACAAACGAGACATGAAATAACATCAACAGATCAAGACGAAGCGAATGGAAGTACCCCCGGAGTCATAGCATGTGTAAATCGAGACGAAAGATCTCTCTCTCCCCCGCCTGCTTGCGAGGGGGAGGGGCAGTTTACACACACACGCAGCTGCTGCATGCAGCAACGCACACACAGGGAGGAGATGGCAGAGATAACGCACTCCCCTGAAAACTCCCCTTGAATTCCTCCAGACTCAGAAAATGTAAAAGTTCACTTTTTGGAGATCCATAGAAAAAGGGTGAAAATGATTTTTTTTTTTGCCACAGCATGGATTCGAACACGAGACCAACCGCATCCAGGGGAGAGCGTTAACGCAGTGAGCCACTGGACCTGAGTACTCAAACATGCCTACTTGTGCAGCTTAGACACTCTGAATTCACTAAATGTACAACTTTTTCTCCATCAAAATGAACAAATGAGACATGAAATAACATCTACAGATCAAGACGAAGCGAATAGAAGCGGTCCCAGCCTCGTAGCTGTGAACAGCTGTGATCGCAGGAAAATGCTGTTCCAAAGATTTCTCAGTATATCTCCGGGACATTTCCCTGGCTTTACCACCGTCACAATGGACAAACGAGACATGAAATAACATCAACAGATCAAGACGAAGCGAATGGAAGTACCCCCGGAGTCATAGCATGTGTAAATCGAGACGAAAGATCTCTCACTCCCCCGCCTGCTTGCGAGGGGGAGGGGCAGTTTACACACACACGCAGCTGCTGCATGCAGCAACGCACACACAGGGAGGAGATGGCAGAGAGAACGCACTCCCCTGAAAACTCCCCTTGAATTCATCCAGACTCAGAAAATGTAAAAGTTCACTTTTTGGAGATCCATAGAAAAAGGGTGAAAATGAAAAAAAGTATGCCACAGCATGGATTCGAACACGCGACCAACCGCATCCAGGGGCGAGCGTTAACGCAGTGAGCCACTGGACCTGAGTACTCAAACATGCCTGCTTGTGCATCTTAGACACTCTGAATTCACTAAATGTACAACTTTTTCTCAATCAAAATGAACAAATGAGACATGAAATAACATCTACAGATCAAGACGAAGCGGTCCCAGCCTCGTAGCTGTGAACAGCTGTGATTGCAGGAAAATGCTGTTACAAAGATTTCTCAGTATATCTCCGGGACTTTTCCCTGGCTTTACCACCGTCGCAATGGACAAACGAGACATGAAATAACATCAACAGATCAAGACAAAGCGAATGGAAGTACCCCCGGAGTCATAGCATGTGTAAATCGAGACGACAGATCTCTCTCTCCCCCGCCTGCTTGCGAGGGGGAGGGGCAGTTTACACACACACGCAGCTGCTGCTTGCAGCAACGCACACACAGGGAGGAGATGGCAGAGAGAACGCACTCCCCTGAAAACTCCCCTTGAATTCCTCCAGACTCAGAAAATGTAAAAGTTCACTTTTTGGAGATCCATAGAAAAAGGGTGAAAATGAAAAAAAGTATGCCACAGCATGGATTTGAACACGCGACCAACCGCATCCAGGGGCGAGCGTTAACGCAGTGAGCCACTGGACCTGAGTACTCAAACATGCCTACTTGTGCAGCTTAGACACTCTGAATTCACTAAATGTACAACTTTTTCTCCATCAAAATGAACAAATTATACATGAAATAACATCTACAGATCAAGACGAAGCGAATGGAAGCGGTCCCAGCCTCGTAGCTTTGAACAGCTGTGATCGCAGGAAAATGCTGTTTCAAAGATTTCTCAGTATATCTCCGGGACATATCCCTGGCTTTACCACCGTCACAATGGACAAACGAGACATGAAATAACATCAACAGATCAAGACGAAGCGAATGGAAGTACCCCCGGAGTCATAGCATGTGTAAATCGAGACGAAAGATCTCTCTCTCCCCCGCCTGCTTGCGAGGGGGAGGGGCAGTTTACACACACACGCAGCTGCTGCATGCAGCAACGCACACACAGGGAGGAGATGGCAGAGAGAACGCACTCCCCTCAAAACTCCCCTTGAATTCCTCCAGACTCAGAAAATGTAAAAGTTCACTTTTTGGAGATCCATAGAAAAAGGGTGAAAATGATTTTTTTTTTTGCCACAGCATGGATTCGAACAGGCGACCAACCGCATCCAGGGGCGAGCGTTAACGCAGTGAGCCACTGGACCTGAGTACTCAAACATGCCTGCTTGTGCAGCTTAGACACTCTGAATTCACTAAATGTACAACTTATTCTCCATCAAAATGAACAAATGAGACATGAAATAACATCTACAGATCAAGACGAAGCGAATAGAAGCGGTCCCAGCCTCGTAGCTGTGAACAGCTGTGATCGCAGGAAAATGCTGTTCCAAAGATTTCTCAGTATATCTCCGGGACATTTCCCTGGCTTTACCACCGTCACAATGGACAAACGAGACATGAAATAACATCAACAGATCAAGACGAAGCGAATGGAAGTACCCCCGGAGTCATAGCATGTGTAAATCGAGACGAAAGATCTCTCTCTCCCCCGCCTGCTTGCGAGGGGGAGGGGCAGTTTACACACACACTCAGCTGCTGCATGCAGCAACGCACACACAGGGAGGAGATGGCAGAGAGAACGCACTCCCCTGAAAACTCCCCTTGAATTCCTCCAGACTCAGAAAATGTAAAAGTTCACTTTTTGGAGATCCATAGAAAAAGGGTGAAAATGAAAAAAGGTATGCCACAGCATGGATTCGAACACGCGACCAACCGCATCCAGGGGCGAGCGTTAACGCAGTGAGCCACTGGACCTGAGTACTCAAACATGCCTGCTTGTGCAGCTTAGACACTCTGAATTCACTAAATGTACAACTTTTTCTCCATCAAAATGAACAAATGAAACATGAAATAACATCTACAGAACAAGACGAAGCGAATGGAAGCGGTCCCAGCCTCGTAGCTGTGAACAGCTGTGATTGCAGGAAAATGCTGTTACAAAGATTTCTCAGTATATCTCCGGGACTTTTCCCTGGCTTTACCACCGTCGCAATGGACAAACGAGACATGAAATAACATCAACAGATCAAGACAAAGCGAATGGAAGTACCCCCGGAGTCATAGCATGTGTAAATCGAGACGACAGATCTCTCTCTCCCCCGCCTGCTTGCGAGGGGGAGGGGCAGTTTACACACACACGCAGCTGCTGCTTGCAGCAACGCACACACAGGGAGGAGATGGCAGAGAGAACGCACTCCCCTGAAAACTCCCCTTGAATTCCTCCAGACTCAGAAAATGTAAAAGTTCACTTTTTGGAGATCCATAGAAAAAGGGTGAAAATGAAAAAAAGTATGCCACAGCATGGATTCGAACACGCGACCAACCGCATGCAGGGGCGAGCGTTAACGCAGTGAGCCACTGGACCTGAGTACTCAAACATGCCTGCTTGTGCAGCTTAGACACTCTGAATTCACTAAATGTACAACTTTTTCTCCATCAAAATGAACAAATGAGACATGAAATAACATCTACAGATCAAGACGAAGCGAATGGAAGCGGTCCCAGCCTCGTAGCTGTGAACAGCTGTGATCGCAGGAAAATGCTGTTATAAAGATTTATCAGTATATCTCCGGGATATTTCCCTGGCTTTACCACCGTCACAATGGACAAACGAGACATGAAATAACATCAACAGATCAAGACGAAGCGAATGGAAGTACCCCCGGAGTCATAGCATGTGTAAATCGAGACGAAAGATCTCTCTCTCCCCCGCCTGCTTGCGAGGGGGAGGGGCAGTTTACACACACACACGCAGCTGCTGCATGCAGCAACGCACACACAGGGAGGAGATGGCAGAGAGAACGCACTCCCCTGAAAACTCCCCTTGAATTCCTCCAGACTCAGAAAATGTAAAAGTTCACTTTTTGGAGATCCATAGAAAAAGGGTGAAAATGATTTTTTTTTTGCCACAGCATGGATTCGAACACGAGACCAACCGCATCCAGGGGAGAGCGTTAACGCAGTGAGCCACTGGACCTGAGTACTCAAACATGCCTACTTGTGCAGCTTAGACACTCTGAATTCACTAAATGTACAACTTTTTCTCCATCAAAATGAACAAATGAGACATGAAATAACATCTACAGATCAAGACGAAGCGAATAGAAGCGGTCCCAGCCTCGTAGCTGTGAACAGCTGTGATCGCAGGAAAATGCTGTTCCAAAGATTTCTCAGTATATCTCCGGGACATTTCCCTGGCTTTACCACCGTCACAATGGACAAACGAGACATGAAATAACATCAACAGATCAAGACGAAGCGAATGGAAGTACCCCCGGAGTCATAGCATGTGTAAATCGAGACGAAAGATCTCTCTCTCCCCCGCCTGCTTGCGAGGGGGAGGGGCAGTTTACACACACACGCAGCTGCTGCATGCAGCAACGCACACACAGGGAGGAGATGGCAGAGAGAACGCACTCCCCTGAAAACTCCCCTTGAATTCCTCCAGACTCAGAAAATGTAAAAGTTCACTTTTTGGAGATCCATAGAAAAAGGGTGAAAATGAAAAAAAGTATGCCACAGCATGGATTCGAACACGCGACCAACCGCATCCAGGGGCGAGCGTTAACGCAGTGAGCCACTGGACCTGAGTACTCAAACATGCCTGCTTGTGCAGCTTAGACACTCTGAATTCACTAAATGTACAACTTTTTCTCAATCAAAATGAACAAATGAGACATGAAATAACATCTACAGATCAAGACGAAGCGAATAGAAGCAGTCCCAGCCTCGTAGCTGTGAACAGCTGTGATCGCAGGAAAATGCTGTTACAAAGATTTCTCAGTATATCTCCGGGACATTTCCCTGGCTTTACCACCGTCACAATGGACAAACGAGACATGAAATAACATCAACAGATCAAGACGAAGCGAATGGAAGTACCCCCGGAGTCATAGCATGTGTAAATCGAGACGAAAGATCTCTCTCTCCCCCGCCTGCTTGCGAGGGGGAGGGGCAGTTTACACACACACACGCAGCTGCTGCATGCAGCAACGCACACACAGGGAGGAGATGGCAGAGAGAACGCACTCCCCTGAAAACTCCCCTTGAATTCCTCCAGACTCAGAAAATGTAAAAGTTCACTTTTTGGAGATCCATAGAAAAAGGGTGAAAATGAAAAAAAGTATGCCACAGCATGGATTCGAACACGCGACCAACCGCATCCAGGGGCGAGCGTTAACGCAGTGAGCCACTGGACCTGAGTACTCAAACATGCCTGCTTGTGCAGCTTAGACACTCTGAATTCACTAAATGTACAACTTTTTCTCCATCAAAATGAACAAATGAGACATGAAATAACATCTACAGATCAAGACGAAGCGAATGGAAGCGGTCCCAGCCTCGTAGCTGTGAACAGCTGTGATTGCAGGAAAATGCTGTTACAAAGATTTCTCAGTATATCTCCGGGACTTTTCCCTGGCTTTACCACCGTCGCAATGGACAAACGAGACATGAAATAACATCAACAGATCAAGACAAAGCGAATGGAAGTACCCCCGGAGTCATAGCATGTGTAAATCGAGACGACAGATCTCTCTCTACCCCGCCTGCTTGCGAGGGGGAGGGGCCGTTTACACACACACGCAGCTGCTGCATGCAGCAACGCACACACAGGGAGGAGATGGCAGAGAGAACGCACTCCCCTCAAAACTCCCCTTGAATTCCTCCAGACTCAGAAAATGTAAAAGTTCACTTTTTGGAGATCCATAGAAAAAGGGTGAAAATGAATTTTGTTTTGCCACAGCATGGATTCGAACACGCGACCAACCGCATCCAGGGGAGAGCGTTAACGCAGTGAGCCACTGGACCTGAGTACTCAAACATGCCTGCTTGTGCAGCTTAGACACTCTGAATTCACTAAATGTACAACTTTTTCTCCATCAAAATGAACAAATGAGACATGAAATAACATCTACAGATCAAGACGAAGCGAATAGAAGCGGTCCCAGCCTCGTAGCTGTGAACAGCTGTGATCGCAGGAAAATGCTGTTCCAAAGATTTCTCAGTATATCTCCGGGACATTTCCCTGGCTTTACCACCGTCACAATGGACAAACGAGACATGAAATAACATCTACAGATCAAGACGAAGCGAATGGAAGCGGTCCCAGCCTCGTAGCTGTGAACAGCTGTGATCGCAGGAAAATGCTGTTATAAAGATTTATCAGTATATCTCCGGGATATTTCCCTGGCTTTACCACCGTCCAAATTGACAAACGAGACATGAAATAACATCAACAGATCAAGACGAAGCGAATGGAAGTACCCCCGGAGTCATAGCATGTGTAAATCGAGACGAAAGATCTCTCTCTCCCCCGCCTGCTTGCGAGGGGGAGGGGCAGTTTACACACACACGCAGCTGCTGCATGCAGCAACGCACACACAGGGAGGAGATGGCAGAGAGAACGCACTCCCCTGAAAACTCCCCTTGAATTCCTCCAGACTCAGAAAATGTAAAAGTTCACTTTTTGGAGATCCATAGAAAAAGGGTGAAAATGAATTTTGTTTTGCCACAGCATGGATTCGAACACGCGACCAACCGCATCCAGGGGAGAGCGTTAACGCAGTGAGCCACTGGACCTGAGTACTCAAACATGCCTACTTGTGTAGCTTAGACACTCTGAATTCACTAAATGTACAACTTTTTCTCCATCAAAATGAACAAATGAGACATGAAATAACATCTACAGATCAAGACGAAGCGAATGGAAGTGGTCCCAGCCTCGTAGCTGTGAACAGCTGTGATCGCAGGAAAATTCTGTTTCAAAGATTTCTCAGTAGCCTATATCTCCGGGACATTTCCCTGACTTTACCACCGTCACAATGGACAAACGAGACATGAAATAACATCAACAGATCAAGACGAAGCGAATGGAAGTACCCCCGGAGTCATAGCATGTGTAAATCGAGACGAAAGATCTCTCTCTCCCCCGCCTGCTTGCGAGGGGGAGGGGCAGTTTACACACACACGCAGCTGCTGCATGCAGCAACGCACACACAGGGAGGAGATGGCAGAGAGAACGCACTCCCCTGAAAACTCCCCTTGAATTCCTCCAGACTCAGAAAATGTAAAAGTTCACTTTTTGGAGATCCATAGAAAAAGGGTGAAAATGAAAAAAAGTATGCCACAGCATGGATTCGAACACGCGACCAACTGCATCCAGGGGCGAGCGTTAACGCAGTGAGCCACTGGACCTGAGTACTCAAACATGCCTGCTTGTGCAGCTTAGACACTCTGAATTCACTAAATGTACAACTTTTTCTCCATCAAAATGAACAAATGAGACATGAAATAACATCTACAGATCAAGACGAAGCGAATAGAAGCGGTCCCAGCCTCGTAGCTGTGAACAGCTGTGATCGCAGGAAAATGCTGTTCCAAAGATTTCTCAGTATATCTCCGGGAAATTTCCCTGGCTTTACCACCGTCACAATGGACAAACGAGACATGAAATAACATCAACAGATCAAGACGAAGCGAATGGAAGTACCCCCGGAGTCATAGCATGTGTAAATCGAGACGACAGATCTCTCTCTCCCCCGCCTGCTTGCGAGGGGGAGGGGCAGTTTACACACACACGCAGCTGCTGCATGCAGCAACGCACACACAGGGAGGAGATGGCAGAGAGAACGCACTCCCCTGAAAACTCCCCTTGAATTCCTCCAGACTCAGAAAATGTAAAAGTTCACTTTTTGGAGATCCATAGAAAAAGGGTGAAAATGATTTTTTTTTTGCCACAGCATGGATTCGAACACGCGACCAACCGCATCCAGGGGCGAGCGTTAACGCAGTGAGCCACTGGACCTGAGTACTCAAACATGCCTGCTTGTGCAGCTTAGACACTCTGAATTCACTAAATGTACAACTTTTTCTCCATCAAAATGAACAAATGAGACATGAAATAACATCTACAGATCAAGACGAAGCGAATGGAAGCGGTCCCATCCTCGTAGCTGTGAACAGCTGTGATCGCAGGAAAATGCTGTTACAAAGATTTATCAGTATATCTCCGGGATATTTCCCTGGCTTTACCACCGTCACAATGGACAAACGAGACATGAAATAACATCAACAGATCAAGACGAAGCGAATGGAAGTACCCCCGGAGTCATAGCATGTGTAAATCGAGACGACAGATCTCTCTCTCCCCCGCCTGCTTGCGAGGGGGAGGGGCAGTTTACACACACACGCAGCTGCTGCATGCAGCAACGCACACACAGGGAGGAGATGGCAGAGAGAACGCACTCCCCTGAAAACTCCCCTTGAATTCCTCCAGACTCAGAAAATGTAAAAGTTCACTTTTTGGAGATCCATAGAAAAAGGGTAAAAATGAAAAAAAGTATGCCACAGCATGGATTCGAACAGGCGACCAACCGCATCCAGGGGCGAGCGCTAACGCAGTGAGCCACTGGACCTGAGTACTCAAACATGCCTGCTTGTGCAGCTTAGACACTCTGAAATCACTACATGTACAACTTTTTCTCCATCAAAATGAACAAATGAGACATGAAATAAAATCTACAGATCAAGACGAAGCGAATGGAAGCGGTCCCAGCCTCGTAGCTGTGAACAGCTGTGATCGCAGGAAAATTCTGTTTCAAAGATTTCTCAGGAGCCTATATCTCCGGGACATTTCCCTGACTTTACCACCGTCACAATGGACAAACGAGACATGAAATAACATCAACAGATCAAGACGAAGCGAATGGAAGTACCCCCGGAGTCATAGCATGTGTAAATCGAGACGAAAGATCTCTCTCTCCCCCGCCTGCTTGCGAGGGGGAGGGGCAGTTTACACACACACGCAGCTGCTGCATGCAGCAACGCACACACAGGGAGGAGATGGCAGAGAGAACGCACTCCCCTGAAAACTCCCCTTGAATTCCTCCAGACTCAGAAAATGTAAAAGTTCACTTTTTGGAGATCCATAGAAAAAGGGTGAAAATGATTTTTTTTTTGCCACAGCATGGATTCGAACACGCGACCAACCGCATCCAGGGGCGAGCGTTAACGCAGTGAGCCACTGGACCTGAGTACTCAAACATGCCTGCTTGTGCAGCTTAGACACTCTGAATTCACTAAATGTACAACTTTTTCTCCATCAAAATGAACAAATGAGACATGAAATAACTTCTACAGATCAAGACGAAGCGAATGGAAGCGGTCCCAGCCTCGTAGCTGTGAACAGCTGTGATCGCAGGAAAATGCTGTTACAAAGATTTATCAGTATATCTCCGGGATATTTCCCTGGCTTTACCACCGTCACAATGGACAAACGAGACATGAAATAACATAAACAGATCAAGACGAAGCGAATGGAAGTACCCCCGGAGTCATAGCATGTGTAAATCGAGACGAAAGATCTCTCTCTCCCCCGCCTGCTTGCGAGGGGGAGGGGCAGTTTACACACACACGCAGCTGCTGCATGCAGCAACGCACACACAGGGAGGAGATGGCAGAGAGAACGCACTCCCCTGAAAACTCCCCTTGAATTCCTCCAGACTCAGAAAATGTAAAAGTTCACTTTTTGGAGATCCATAGAAAAAGGGTGAAAATGATTTTTTTTTTTTTGCCACAGCATGGATTCGAACACGAGACCAACCGCATCCAGGGGAGAGCGTTAACGCAGTGAGCCACTGGACCTGAGTACTCAAACATGCCTACTTGTGCAGCTTAGACACTCTGAATTCACTAAATGTACAACATTTTCTCCATCAAAATGAACAAATGAGACATGAAATAACATCTACAGATCAAGACGAAGCGAATAGAAGTGGTCCCAGCCTCGTAGCTGTGAACAGCTGTGATCGCAGGAAAATGCTGTTCCAAAGATTTCTCAGTATATCTCCGGGACATTTCCCTGGCTTTACCACCGTCACAATGGACAAACGAGACATGAAATAACATCAACAGATCAAGACGAAGCGAATGGAAGTACCCCCGGAGTCATAGCATGTGTAAATCGAGACGAAAGATCTCTCTCTCCCCCGCCTGCTTGCGAGGGGGAGGGGCAGTTTACACACACACGCAGCTGCTGCATGCAGCAACGCACACACAGGGAGGAGATGGCAGAGAGAACGCACTCCCCTGAAAACTCCCCTTGAATTCCTCCAGACTCAGAAAATGTAAAAGTTCACTTTTTGGAGATCCATAGAAAAAGGGTGAAAATGAAAAAAAGTATGCCACAGCATGGATTCGAACACGCGACCAACTGCATCCAGGGGCGAGCGTTAACGCAGTGAGCCACTGGACCTGAGTACTCAAACATGCCTGCTTGTGCAGCTTAGACACTCTGAATTCACTAAATGTACAACTTTTTCTCCATCAAAATGAACAAATGAGACATGAAATAACATCTACAGATCAAGACGAAGCGAATAGAAGCGGTCCCAGCCTCGTTGCTGTGAACAGCTGTGATCACAGGAAAATGCTGTTCCAAAGATTTCTCAGTATATCTCCGGGACATTTCCCTGGCTTTACCACCGTCACAATGGACAAACGAGACATGAAATAACATCAACAGATCAAGACGAAGCGAATGGAAGTACCCCCGGAGTCATAGCATGTGTAAATCGAGACGAAAGATCTCTCTCTCCCCCGCCTGCTTGCGAGGGGGAGGGGCAGTTTACACACACACGCAGCTGCTGCATGCAGCAACGCACACACAGGGAGGAGATGGCAGAGAGAACGCACTCCCCTGAAAACTCCCCTTGAATTCCTCCAGACTCAGAAAATGTAAAAGTTCACTTTTTGGAGATCCATAGAAAAAGGGTGAAAATGATTTTTTTTTTGCCACAGCATGGATTCGAACACGCGACCAACCGCATCCAGGGGCGAGCGTTAACGCAGTGAGCCACTGGACCTGAGTACTCAAATATGCCTGCTTGTGCAGCTTAGACACTCTGAATTCACTAAATGTACAACTTTTTCTCCATCAAAATGAACAAATGAGACATGAAATAACATCTACAGATCAAGACGAAGCGAATGGAAGCGGTCCCAGCCTCGTAGCTGTGAACAGCTGTGATCGCAGGAAAATGCTGTTACAAAGATTTATCAGTATATCTCCGGGATATTTCCCTGGCTTTACCACCGTCACAATGGACAAACGAGACATGAAATAACATAAACAGATTAAGACGAAGCGAATGGAAGTACCCCCGGAGTCATAGCATGTGTAAATCGAGACGAAAGATCTCTCTCTCCCCCGCCTGCTTGCGAGGGGGAGGGGCAGTTTACACACACACGCAGCTGCTGCATGCAGCAACGCACACACAGGGAGGAGATGGCAGAGAGAACGCACTCCCCTGAAAACTCCCCTTGAATTCCTCCAGACTCAGAAAATGTAAAAGTTCACTTTTTGGAGATCCATAGAAAAAGGGTAAAAATGAAAAAAAGTATGCCACAGCATGGATTCGAACACGCGACCAACCGCATCCAGGGGCGAGCGTTAACGCAGTGAGCCACTGGACCTGAGTACTCAAACATGCCTGCTTGTGCAGCTTAGACACTCTGAATTCACTAAATGTACAACTTTTTCTCCATCAAAATGAACAAATGAGACATGAAATAACATCTACAGATCAAGACGAAGCGAATGGAAGCGGTCCCAGCCTCGTAGCTGTGAACAGCTGTGATCACAGGAAAATTCTGTTTCAAAGATTTCTCAGGAGCCTATATCTCCGGGACATTTCCCTGACTTTACCACCGTCACAATGGACAAACGAGACATGAAATAACATCAACAGATCAAGACGAAGCGAATGGAAGTACCCCCGGAGTCATAGCATGTGTAAATCGAGACGAAAGATCTCTCTCTCCCCCGCCTGCTTGCGAGGGGGAGGGGCAGTTTACACACACACGCAGCTGCTGCATGCAGCAACGCACACACAGGGAGGAGATGGCAGAGAGAACGCACTCCCCTGAAAACTCCCCTTGAATTCCTCCAGACTCAGAAAATGTAAAAGTTCACTTTTGGAGATCCATAGAAAAAGGGTGAAAATGATTTTTTTTTTTTTGCCACAGCATGGATTCGAACACGAGACCAACCGCATCCAGGGGAGAGCGTTAACGCAGTGAGCCACTGGACCTGAGTACTCAAACATGCCTACTTGTGCAGCTTAGACACTCTGAATTCACTAAATGTACAACATTTTCTCCATCAAAATGAACAAATGAGACATGAAATAACATCTACAGATCAAGACGAAGCGAATGGAAGCGGTCCCAGCCTCGTAGCTGTGAACAGCTGTGATCGCAGGAAAATGCTGTTACAAAGATTTATCAGTATATCTCCGGGATATTTCCCTGGCTTTACCACCGTCACAATGGACAAACGAGACATGAAATAACATAAACAGATCAAGACGAAGCGAATGGAAGTACCCCCGGAGTCATAGCATGTGTAAATCGAGACGAAAGATCTCTCTCTCCCCCGCCTGCTTGCGAGGGGGAGGGGCAGTTTACACACACACGCAGCTGCTGCATGCAGCAACGCACACACAGGGAGGAGATGGCAGAGAGAACGCACTCCCCTGAAAACTCCCCTTGAATTCCTCCAGACTCAGAAAATGTAAAAGTTCACTTTTTGGAGATCCATAGAAAAAGGGTAAAAATGAAAAAAAGTATGCCACAGCATGGATTCGAACACGCGACCAACCGCATCCAGGGGCGAGCGTTAACGCAGTGAGCCACTGGACCTGAGTACTCAAACATGCCTGCTTGTGCAGCTTAGACACTCTGAATTCACTAAATGTACAACTTTTTCTCCATCAAAATGAACAAATGAGACATGAAATAACATCTACAGATCAAGACGAAGCGAATGGAAGCGGTCCCAGCCTCGTAGCTGTGAACAGCTGTGATCGCAGGAAAATGCTGTTATAAAGATTTATCAGTATATCTCCGGGATATTTCCCTGGCTTTACCACCGTCACAATGGACAAACGAGACATGAAATAACATCAACAGATCAAGACGAAGCGAATGGAAGTACCCCCGGAGTCATAGCATGTGTAAATCGAGACGAAAGATCTCTCTCTCCCCCGCCTGCTTGCGAGGGGGAGGGGCAGTTTACACACACACGCAGCTGCTGCATGCAGCAACGCACACACAGGGAGGAGATGGCAGAGAGAACGCACTCCCCTGAAAACTCCCCTTGAATTCCTCCAGACTCAGAAAATGTAAAAGTTCACTTTTTGGAGATCCATAGAAAAAGGGTGAAAATGAAAAAAAGTATGCCACAGCATGGATTCGAACACGCGACCAACTGCATCCAGGGGCGAGCGTTAACGCAGTGAGCCACTGGACCTGAGTACTCAAACATGCCTGCTTGTGCAGCTTAGACACTTTGAATTCACTAAATGTACAACTTTTTCTCCATCAAAATGAACAAATGAGACATGAAATAACATCTACAGATCAAGACGAAGCGAATAGAAGCGGTCCCAGCCTCGTAGCTGTGAACAGCTGTGATCGCAGGAAAATGCTGTTCCAAAGATTTCTCAGTATATCTCCGGGACATTTCCCTGGCTTTACCACCGTCACAATGGACAAACGAGACATGAAATAACATCAACAGATCAAGACGAAGCGAATGGAAGTACCCCCGGAGTCATAGCATGTGTAAATCGAGACGAAAGATCTCTCTCTCCCCCGCCTGCTTGCGAGGGGGAGGGGCAGTTTACACACACACGCAGCTGCTGCATGCAGCAACGCACACACAGGGAGGAGATGGCAGAGAGAACGCACTCCCCTGAAAACTCCCCTTGAATTCCTCCAGACTCAGAAAATGTAAAAGTTCACTTTTTGGAGATCCATAGAAAAAGGGTGAAAATGATTTTTTTTTTGCCACAGCATGGATTCGAACACGCGACCAACCGCATCCAGGGGCGAGCGTTAACGCAGTGAGCCACTGGACCTGAGTACTCAAACATGCCTGCTTGTGCAGCTTAGACACTCTGAATTCACTAAATGTACAACTTTTTCTCCATCAAAATGAACAAATGAGACATGAAATAACATCTACAGATCAAGACGAAGCGAATGGAAGCGGTCCCAGCCTCGTAGCTGTGAACAGCTGTGATCGCAGGAAAATGCTGTTACAAAGATTTATCAGTATATCTCCGGGATATTTCCCTGGCTTTACCACCGTCACAATGGACAAACGAGACATGAAATAACATAAACAGATTAAGACGAAGCGAATGGAAGTACCCCCGGAGTCATAGCATGTGTAAATCGAGACGAAAGATCTCTCTCTCCCCCGCCTGCTTGCGAGGGGGAGGGGCAGTTTACACACACACGCAGCTGCTGCATGCAGCAACGCACACACAGGGAGGAGATGGCAGAGAGAACGCACTCCCCTGAAAACTCCCCTTGAATTCCTCCAGACTCAGAAAATGTAAAAGTTCACTTTTTGGAGATCCATAGAAAAAGGGTAAAAATGAAAAAAAGTATGCCACAGCATGGATTCGAACACGCGACCAACCGCATCCAGGGGCGAGCGTTAATGCAGTGAGCCACTGGACCTGAGTACTCAAACATGCCTGCTTGTGCAGCTTAGACACTCTGAATTCACTAAATGTACAACTTTTTCTCCATCAAAATGAACAAATGAGACATGAAATAACATCTACAGATCAAGACGGAGCGAATGGAAGCGGTCCCAGCCTCGTAGCTGTGAACAGCTGTGATTGCAGGAAAATGCTGTTCCAAAGATTTATCAGTATATCTCCGGGACTTTTCCCTGGCTTTACCACCGTCACAATGGACAAACGAGACATGAAATAACATCAACAGATCAAGACGAAGCGAATGGTAGTACCCCCGGAGTCATAGCATGTGTAAATCGAGACGAAAGATCTCTCTCTCCCCCGCCTGCTTGCGAGGGGGAGGGGCAGTTTACACACACACGCAGCTGCTGCATGCAGCAACGCACACACAGGGAGGAGATGGCAGAGAGAACGCACTCCCCTGAAAACTCCCCTTGAATTCCTCCATACTCAGAAAATGTAAAAGTTCACTTTTTGGAGATCCATAGAAAAAGGGTGAACATTAATTTTGTTTTGCCACAGCATGGATTCGAACACACGACCAACCGCATACAGGGGCGAGCGTTAACGCAGTGAGCCACTGGACCTGAGTACTCAAACATGCCTGCTTGTGCATCTTAGACACTCTGAATTCACTAAATGTACAACTTTTTCTCAATCAAAATGAACAAATGAGACATGAAATAACATCTACAGATCCAGACGAAGCGAATGGAAGCGGTCCCAGCCTCGTAGCTGTGAACAGCTGTGATCGCAGGAAAATGCTGTTACAAAGATTTATCAGTATATCTCCGGGATATTTCCCTGGCTTTACCACCGTCACAATGGACAAACGAGACATGAAATAACATAAACAGATTAAGACGAAGCGAATGGAAGTACCCCCGGAGTCATAGCATGTGTAAATCGAGACGAAAGATCTCTCTCTCCCCCGCCTGCTTGCGAGGGGGAGGGGCAGTTTACACACACACGCAGCTGCTGCATGCAGCAACGCACACACAGGGAGGAGATGGCAGAGAGAACGCACTCCCCTGAAAACTCCCCTTGAATTCCTCCAGACTCAGAAAATGTAAAAGTTCACTTTTTGGAGATCCATAGAAAAAGGGTAAAAATGAAAAAAAGTATGCCACAGCATGGATTCGAACACGCGACCAACCGCATCCAGGGGCGAGCGTTAACGCAGTGAGCCACTGGACCTGAGTACTCAAACATGCCTGCTTGTGCAGCTTAGACACTCTGAATTCACTAAATGTACAACTTTTTCTCCATCAAAATGAACAAATGAGACATGAAATAACATCTACAGATCAAGACGAAGCGAATGGAAGCGGTCCCAGCCTCGTAGCTGTGAACAGCTGTGATCACAGGAAAATTCTGTTTCAAAGATTTCTCAGGAGCCTATATCTCCGGGACATTTCCCTGACTTTACCACCGTCACAATGGACAAACGAGACATGAAATAACATCAACAGATCAAGACGAAGCGAATGGAAGTACCCCCGGAGTCATAGCATGTGTAAATCGAGACGAAAGATCTCTCTCTCCCCCGCCTGCTTGCGAGGGGGAGGGGCAGTTTACACACACACGCAGCTGCTGCATGCAGCAACGCACACACAGGGAGGAGATGGCAGAGAGAACGCACTCCCCTGAAAACTCCCCTTGAATTCCTCCAGACTCAGAAAATGTAAAAGTTCACTTTTGGAGATCCATAGAAAAAGGGTGAAAATGATTTTTTTTTTTTTGCCACAGCATGGATTCGAACACGAGACCAACCGCATCCAGGGGAGAGCGTTAACGCAGTGAGCCACTGGACCTGAGTACTCAAACATGCCTACTTGTGCAGCTTAGACACTCTGAATTCACTAAATGTACAACATTTTCTCCATCAAAATGAACAAATGAGACATGAAATAACATCTACAGATAAAGACGAAGCGAATAGAAGTGGTCCCAGCCTCGTAGCTGTGAACAGCTGTGATCGCAGGAAAATGCTGTTCCAAAGATTTCTCAGTATATCTCCGGGACATTTCCCTGGCTTTACCACCGTCACAATGGACAAACGAGACATGAAATAACATCAACAGATCAAGACGAAGCGAATGGAAGTACCCCCGGAGTCATAGCATGTGTAAATCGAGACGAAAGATCTCTCTCTCCCCCGCCTGCTTGCGAGGGGGAGGGGCAGTTTACACACACACGCAGCTGCTGCATGCAGCAACGCACACACAGGGAGGAGATGGCAGAGAGAACGCACTCCCCTGAAAACTCCCCTTGAATTCCTCCAGACTCAGAAAATGTAAAAGTTCACTTTTTGGAGATCCATAGAAAAAGGGTGAAAATGAAAAAAAGTATGCCACAGCATGGATTCGAACACGCGACCAACTGCATCCAGGGGCGAGCGTTAACGCAGTGAGCCACTGGACCTGAGTACTCAAACATGCCTGCTTGTGCAGCTTAGACACTCTGAATTCACTAAATGTCCAACTTTTTATCCATCAAAATGAACAAATGAGACATGAAATAACATCTACAGATCAAGACGAAGCGAATAGAAGCGGTCCCAGCCTCGTAGCTGTGAACAGCTGTGATCGCAGGAAAATGCTGTTCCAAAGATTTCTCAGTATATCTCCGGGACATTTCCCTGGCTTTACCACCGTCACAATGGACAAACGAGACATGAAATAACATCAACAGATCAAGACGAAGCGAATGGAAGTACCCCCGGAGTCATAGCATGTGTAAATCGAGACGAAAGATCTCTCTCTCCCCCGCCTGCTTGCGAGGGGGAGGGGCAGTTTACACACACACGCAGCTGCTGCATGCAGCAACGCACACACAGGGAGGAGATGGCAGAGAGAACGCACTCCCCTGAAAACTCCCCTTGAATTCCTCCAGACTCAGAAAATGTAAAAGTTCACTTTTTGGAGATCCATAGAAAAAGGGTGAAAATAATTTTTTTTTTGCCACAGCATGGATTCGAACACGCGACCAACCGCATCCAGGGGCGAGCGTTAACGCAGTGAGCCACTGGACCTGAGTACTCAAACATGCCTGCTTGTGCATCTTAGACACTCTGAATTCACTAAATGTACAACTTTTTCTCAATCAAAATGAACAAATGAGACATGAAATAACATCTACAGATCAAGACGAAGCGAATGGAAGCGGTCCCAGCCTCGTAGCTGTGAACAGCTGTGATCGCAGGAAAATGCTGTTCCAAAGATTTCTCAGTATATCTCCGGGACTTTTCCCTGGCTTTACCACCGTTACAATGGACAAACGAGACATGAAATAACATCAACAGATCAAGACGAAGCGAATGGAAGTACCCCCGGAGTCATAGCATGTGTAAATCGAGACGAAAGATCTCTCTCTCCCCCGCCTGCTTGCGAGGGGGAGGGGCAGTTTACACACACACGCAGCTGCTGCATGCAGCAACGCACACACAGGGAGGAGATGGCAGAGAGAACGCACTCCCCTGAAAACTCCCCTTGAATTCCTCCAGACTCAGAAAATGTAAAAGTTCACTTTTTGGAGATCCATAGAAAAAGGGTGAACATTAATTTTGTTTTGCCACAGCATGGATTCGAACACACGACCAACCGCATACAGGGGCGAGCGTTAACGCAGTGAGCCACTGGACCTGAGTACTCAAACATGCCTGCTTGTGCATCTTAGACACTCTGAATTCACTAAATGTACAACTTTTTCTCAATCAAAATGAACAAATGAGACATGAAATAACATCTACAGATCCAGACGAAGCGAATGGAAGCGGTCTCAGCCTCGTAGCTGTGAACAGCTGTGATTGCAGGAAAATGATGTTACAAAGATTTCTCAGTATATCTCTGGGACTTTTCCCTGGCTTTACCACCGTCACAATGGACAAACGAGACATGAAATAACATCAACAGATCAAGACGAAGCAAATGGAAGTACCCCCGGAGTCATAGCATGTGTAAATCGAGACGAAAGATCTCTCTCTCCCCCGCCTGCTTGCGAGGGGGAGGGGCAGTTTACACACACACGCAGCTGCTGCATGCAGCAACGCACACACAGGGAGGAGATGGCAGAGAGAACGCACTCCCCTGAAAACTCCCCTTGAATTCCTCCAGACTCAGAAAATGTAAAAGTTCACTTTTTGGAGATCCATAGAAAAAGGGTGAACATGAATTTTGTTTTGCCACAGCATGGATTCGAACACGCGACCAACCGCATCCAGGGGCGAGCGTTAGCGCAGTGAGCCACTGGACCTGAGTACTCAAACATGCCTGCTTGTGCAGCTTAGACACTCTGAATTCACTAAATGTACAACTTTTTCTCCATCAAAATGAACAAATGAGACATGAAATAACATCTACAGATCAAGACGAAGCGAATGGAAGCGGTCCCAGCCTCGTAGCTGTGAACAGCTGTGATTGCAGGAAAATGCTGTTCCAAAGATTTATCAGTATATCTCCGGGACTTTTCCCTGGCTTTACCACCGTCACAATGGACAAACGAGACATGAAATAACATCAACAGATCAAGACGAAGCGAATGGTAGTACCCCCGGAGTCATAGCATGTGTAAATCGAGACGAAAGATCTCTCTCTCCCCCGCCTGCTTGCGAGGGGGAGGGGCAGTTTACACACACACGCAGCTGCTGCATGCAGCAACGCACACACAGGGAGGAGATGGCAGAGAGAACGCACTCCCCTGAAAACTCCCCTTGAATTCCTCCAGACTCAGAAAATGTAAAAGTTCACTTTTTGGAGATCCATAGAAAAAGGGTAAAAATGAAAAAAAGTATGCCACAGCATGGATTCGAACACGCGACCAACTGCATCCAGGGGCGAGCGTTAACGCAGTGAGCCACTGGACCTGAGTACTCAAACATGCCTGCTTGTGCAGCTAAGACACTCTGAATTCACTAAATGTACAACTTTTTCTCCATCAAAATGAACAAATGAGACATGAAATAACATCTACGGATCAAGACGAAGCGAATGGAAGCGGTCCCAGCCTCGTAGCTGTGAACAGCTGTGATCGCAGGAAAATGCTGTTATAAAGATTTATCAGTATATCTCCGGGATATTTCCCTGGCTTTACCACCGTCCAAATGGACAAACGAGACATGAAATAACATCAACAGATCAAGACGAAGCGAATGGAAATACCCCCGGAGTCATAGCATATGTAAATCGAGACGAAAGATCTCTCTCTCCCCCGCCTGCTTGCGAGGGGGAGGGGCAGTTTACACACACACGCAGCTGCTGCATGCAGCAACGCACACACAGGGAGGAGATGGCAGAGAGAACGCACTCCCCTGAAAACTCCCCTTGAATTCCTCCAGACTCAGAAAATGTAAAAGTTCACTTTTTGGAGATCCATAGAAAAAGGGTGAAAATGATTTTTTTTTTGCCACAGCATGGATTCGAACACGCGACCAACCGCATCCAGGGGCGAGCGTTAACGCAGTGAGCCACTGGACCTGAGTACTCAAACATGCCTGCTTGTGCAGCTTAGACACTCTGAATTCACTAAATGTACAACTTTTTCTCCATCAAAATGAACAAATGAGACATGAAATAACATCTACGGATCAAGACGAAGCGAATGGAAGCGGTCCCAGCCTCGTAGCTGTGAACAGCTGTGATCGCAGGAAAATGCTGTTATAAAGATTTATCAGTATATCTCCGGGATATTTCCCTGGCTTTACCACCGTCCAAATGGACAAACGAGACATGAAATAACATCAACAGATCAAGACGAAGCGAATGGAAATACCCCCGGAGTCATAGCATATGTAAATCGAGACGAAAGATCTCTCTCTCCCCCGCCTGCTTGCGAGGGGGAGGGGCAGTTTACACACACACGCAGCTGCTGCATGCAGCAACGCACACACAGGGAGGAGATGGCAGAGAGAACGCACTCCCCTGAAAACTCCCCTTGAATTCCTCCAGACTCAGAAAATGTAAAAGTTCACTTTTTGGAGATCCATAGAAAAAGGGTAAAAATGAAAAAAAGTATGCCACAGCATGGATTCGAACACGCGACCAACTGCATCCAGGGGCGAGCGTTAACGCAGTGAGCCACTGGACCTGAGTACTCAAACATGCCTGCTTGTGCAGCTAAGACACTCTGAATTCACTAAATGTACAACTTTTTCTCCATCAAAATGAACAAATGAGACATGAAATAACATCTACGGATCAAGACGAAGCGAATGGAAGCGGTCCCAGCCTCGTAGCTGTGAACAGCTGTGATCGCAGGAAAATGCTGTTATAAAGATTTATCAGTATATCTCCGGGATATTTCCCTGGCTTTACCACCGTCCAAATGGACAAACGAGACATGAAATAACATCAACAGATCAAGACGAAGCGAATGGAAATACCCCCGGAGTCATAGCATATGTAAATCGAGACGAAAGATCTCTCTCTCCCCCGCCTGCTTGCGAGGGGGAGGGGCAGTTTACACACACACGCAGCTGCTGCATGCAGCAACGCACACACAGGGAGGAGATGGCAGAGAGAACGCACTCCCCTGAAAACTCCCCTTGAATTCCTCCAGACTCAGAAAATGTAAAAGTTCACTTTTTGGAGATCCATAGAAAAAGGGTGAAAATGATTTTTTTTTTGCCACAGCATGGATTCGAACACGCGACCAACCGCATCCAGGGGCGAGCGTTAACGCAGTGAGCCACTGGACCTGAGTACTCAAACATGCCTGCTTGTGCAGCTTAGACACTCTGAATTCACTAAATGTACAACTTTTTCTCCATCAAAATGAACAAATGAGACATGAAATAACATCTACGGATCAAGACGAAGCGAATGGAAGCGGTCCCAGCCTCGTAGCTGTGAACAGCTGTGATCGCAGGAAAATGCTGTTATAAAGATTTATCAGTATATCTCCGGGATATTTCCCTGGCTTTACCACCGTCCAAATGGACAAACGAGACATGAAATAACATCAACAGATCAAGACGAAGCGAATGGAAATACCCCCGGAGTCATAGCATATGTAAATCGAGACGAAAGATCTCTCTCTCCCCCGCCTGCTTGCGAGGGGGAGGGGCAGTTTACACACACACGCAGCTGCTGCATGCAGCAACGCACACACAGGGAGGAGATGGCAGAGAGAACGCACTCCCCTGAAAACTCCCCTTGAATTCCTCCAGACTCAGAAAATGTAAAAGTTCACTTTTTGGAGATCCATAGAAAAAGGGTGAAAATGATTTTTTTTTTGCCACAGCATGGATTCGAACACGCGACCAACCGCATCCAGGGGCGAGCGTTAACGCAGTGAGCCACTGGACCTGAGTACTCAAACATGCCTGCTTGTGCATCTTAGACACTCTGAATTCACTAAATGTACAACTTTTTCTCAATCAAAATGAACAAATGAGACATGAAATAACATCTACAGATCCAGACGAAGCGAATGGAAGCGGTCCCAGCCTCGTAGCTGTGAACAGCTGTGATTGCAGGAAAATGCTGTTACAAAGATTTCTCAGTATATCTCCGGGACTTTTCCCTGGCTTTACCACCGTCACAATGGACAAACGAGACATGAAATAACATCAACAGATCAAGACGAAGCGAATGGAAGTACCCCCGGAGTCATAGCATGTGTAAATCGAGACGAAAGATCTCTCTCTCCCCCGCCTGCTTGCGAGGGGGAGGGGCAGTTTACACACACACGCAGCTGCTGCATGCAGCAACGCGAACACAGGGAGGAGATGGCAGAGAGAACGCACTCCCCTGAAAACTCCCCTTGAATTCCTCCAGACTCAGAAAATGTAAAAGTTCACTTTTTGGAGATCCATAGAAAAAGGGTGAAAATGATTTTTTTTTTGCCACAGCATGGATTCGAACACGCGACCAACCGCATCCAGGGGCGAGCGTTAGCGCAGTGAGCCACTGGACCTGAGTACTCAAACATGCCTGCTTGTGCAGCTTAGACACTCTGAATTCACTAAATGTACAACTTTTTCTCCATCAAAATGAACAAATGAGACATGAAATAACATCTACAGATCAAGACGAAGCGAATGGAAGCGGTCCCAGCCTCGTAGCTGTGAACAGCTGTGATTGCAGGAAAATGCTGTTCCAAAGATTTATCAGTATATCTCCGGGACTTTTCCCTGGCTTTACCACCGTCACAATGGACAAACGAGACATGAAATAACATCAACAGATCAAGACGAAGCGAATGGTAGTACCCCCGGAGTCATAGCATGTGTAAATCGAGACGAAAGATCTCTCTCTCCCCCGCCTGCTTGCGAGGGGGAGGGGCAGTTTACACACACACGCAGCTGCTGCATGCAGCAACGCACACACAGGGAGGAGATGGCAGAGAGAACGCACTCCCCTGAAAACTCCCCTTGAATTCCTCCAGACTCAGAAAATGTAAAAGTTCACTTTTTGGAGATCCATAGAAAAAGGGTAAAAATGAAAAAAAGTATGCCACAGCATGGATTCGAACACGCGACCAACTGCATCCAGGGGCGAGCGTTAACGCAGTGAGCCACTGGACCTGAGTACTCAAACATGCCTGCTTGTGCAGCTTAGACACTCTGAATTCACTAAATGTACAACTTTTTCTCCATCAAAATGAACAAATGAGACATGAAATAACATCTACGGATCAAGACGAAGCGAATGGAAGCGGTCCCAGCCTCGTAGCTGTGAACAGCTGTGATCGCAGGAAAATGCTGTTATAAAGATTTATCAGTATATCTCCGGGATATTTCCCTGGCTTTACCACCGTCCAAATGGACAAACGAGACATGAAATAACATCAACAGATCAAGACGAAGCGAATGGAAATACCCCCGGAGTCATAGCATATGTAAATCGAGACGAAAGATCTCTCTCTCCCCCGCCTGCTTGCGAGGGGGAGGGGCAGTTTACACACACACGCAGCTGCTGCATGCAGCAACGCACACACAGGGAGGAGATGGCAGAGAGAACGCACTCCCCTGAAAACTCCCCTTGAATTCCTCCAGACTCAGAAAATGTAAAAGTTCACTTTTTGGAGATCCATAGAAAAAGGGTGAAAATGATTTTTTTTTTGCCACAGCATGGATTCGAACACGCGACCAACCGCATCCAGGGGCGAGCGTTAACGCAGTGAGCCACTGGACCTGAGTACTCAAACATGCCTGCTTGTGCAGCTTAGACACTCTGAATTCACTAAATGTACAACTTTTTCTCCATCAAAATGAACAAATGAGACATGAAATAACATCTACGGATCAAGACGAAGCGAATGGAAGCGGTCCCAGCCTCGTAGCTGTGAACAGCTGTGATCGCAGGAAAATGCTGTTATAAAGATTTATCAGTATATCTCCGGGATATTTCCCTGGCTTTACCACCGTCCAAATGGACAAACGAGACATGAAATAACATCAACAGATCAAGACGAAGCGAATGGAAATACCCCCGGAGTCATAGCATATGTAAATCGAGACGAAAGATCTCTATCTCCCCCGCCTGCTTGCGAGGGGGAGGGGCAGTTTACACACACACGCAGCTGCTGCATGCAGCAACGCACACACAGGGAGGAGATGGCAGAGAGAACGCACTCCCCTGAAAACTCCCCTTGAATTCCTCCAGACTCAGAAAATGTAAAAGTTCACTTTTTGGAGATCCATAGAAAAAGGGTGAAAATGATTTTTTTTTTGCCACAGCATGGATTCGAACACGCGACCAACCGCATCCAGGGGCGAGCGTTAACGCAGTGAGCCACTGGACCTGAGTACTCAAACATGCCTGCTTGTGCATCTTAGACACTCTGAATTCACTAAATGTACAACTTTTTCTCAATCAAAATGAACAAATGAGACATGAAATAACATCTACAGATCCAGACGAAGCGAATGGAAGCGGTCCCAGCCTCGTAGCTGTGAACAGCTGTGATTGCAGGAAAATGATGTTACAAAGATTTCTCAGTATATCTCTGGGACTTTTCCCTGGCTTTACCACCGTCACAATGGACAAACGAGACATGAAATAACATCAACAGATCAAGACGAAGCAAATGGAAGTACCCCCGGAGTCATAGCATGTGTACATCGAGACGAAAGATCTCTCTCTCCCCCGCCTGCTTGCGAGGGGGAGGGGCAGTTTACACACACACGCAGCTGCTGCATGCAGCAACGCACACACAGGGAGGAGATGGCAGAGAGAACGCACTCCCCTGAAAACTCCCCTTGAATTCCTCCAGACTCAGAAAATGTAAAAGTTCACTTTTTGGAGATCCATAGAAAAAGGGTGAACATGAATTTTGTTTTGCCACAGCATGGATTCGAACACGCGACCAACCGCATCCAGGGGCGAGCGTTAGCGCAGTGAGCCACTGGACCTGAGTACTCAAACATGCCTGCTTGTGCAGCTTAGACACTCTGAATTCACTAAATGTACAACTTTTTCTCCATCAAAATGAACAAATGAGACATGAAATAACATCTACAGATCAAGACGAAGCGAATGGAAGCGGTCCCAGCCTCGTAGCTGTGAACAGCTGTGATTGCAGGAAAATGCTGTTCCAAAGATTTATCAGTATATCTCCGGGACTTTTCCCTGGCTTTACCACCGTCACAATGGACAAACGAGACATGAAATAACATCAACAGATCAAGACGAAGCGAATGGTAGTACCCCCGGAGTCATAGCATGTGTAAATCGAGACGAAAGATCTCTCTCTCCCCCGCCTGCTTGCGAGGGGGAGGGGCAGTTTACACACACACGCAGCTGCTGCATGCAGCAACGCACACACAGGGAGGAGATGGCAGAGAGAACGCACTCCCCTGAAAACTCCCCTTGAATTCCTCCAGACTCAGAAAATGTAAAAGTTCACTTTTTGGAGATCCATAGAAAAAGGGTAAAAATGAAAAAAAGTATGCCACAGCATGGATTCGAACACGCGACCAACTGCATCCAGGGGCGAGCGTTAACGCAGTGAGCCACTGGACCTGAGTACTCAAACATGCCTGCTTGTGCAGCTAAGACACTCTGAATTCACTAAATGTACAACTTTTTCTCCATCAAAATGAACAAATGAGACATGAAATAACATCTACAGATCCAGACGAAGCGAATGGAAGCGGTCCCAGCCTCGTAGCTGTGAACAGCTGTGATTGCAGGAAAATGATGTTACAAAGATTTCTCAGTATATCTCTGGGACTTTTCCCTGGCTTTACCACCGTCACAATGGACAAACGAGACATGAAATAACATCAACAGATCAAGACGAAGCGAATGGAAATACCCCCGGAGTCATAGCATATGTAAATCGAGACGAAAGATCTCTCTCTCCCCCGCCTGCTTGCGAGGGGGAGGGGCAGTTTACACACACATGCAGCTGCTGCATGCAGCAACGCACACACAGGGAGGAGATGGCAGAGAGAACGCACTCCCCTGAAAACTCCCCTTGAATTCCTCCAGACTCAGAAAATGTAAAAGTTCACTTTTTGGAGATCCATAGAAAAAGGGTGAAAATAATTTTTTTTTTGCCACAGCATGGATTCGAACACGCGACCAACCGCATCCAGGGGCGAGCGTTAACGCAGTGAGCCACTGGACCTGAGTACTCAAACATGCCTGCTTGTGCATCTTAGACACTCTGAATTCACTAAATGTACAACTTTTTCTCAATCAAAATGAACAAATGAGACATGAAATAACATCTACAGATCAAGACGAAGCGAATGGAAGCGGTCCCAGCCTCGTAGCTGTGAACAGCTGTGATCGCAGGAAAATGCTGTTCCAAAGATTTCTCAGTATATCTCCGGGACTTTTCCCTGGCTTTACCACCGTTACAATGGACAAACGAGACATGAAATAACATCAACAGATCAAGACGAAGCGAATGGAAGTACCCCCGGAGTCATAGCATGTGTAAATCGAGACGACAGATCTCTCTCCCCCGCCTGCTTGCGAGGGGGAGGGGCAGTTTACACACACACGCAGCTGCTGCATGCAGCAACGCACACACAGGGAGGAGATGGCAGAGAGAACGCACTCCCCTGAAAACTCCCCTTGAATTCCTCCAGACTCAGAAAATGTAAAAGTTCACTTTTTGGAGATCCATAGAAAAAGGGTGAACATGAATTTTGTTTTGCCACAGCATGGATTCGAACACGCGACCAACCGCATCCAGGGGCGAGCGTTAACGCAGTGAGCCACTGGACCTGAGTACTCAAACATGCCTGCTTGTGCATCTTAGACACTCTGAATTCACTAAATGTACAACTTTTTCTCCATCAAAATGAACAAATGAGACATGAAATAACATCTACAGATCAAGACGAAGCGAATGGAAGCGGTCCCAGCCTCGTAGCTGTGAACAGCTGTGATCGCAGGAAAATGCTGTTCCAAATATTTCTCAGTATATCTCCGGGACTTTTCCCTGGCTTTACCACCGTCACAATGGACAAACGAGACATGAAATAACATCAACAGATCAAGACGAAGCGAATGGAAGTACCCCCGGAGTCATAGCATGTGTAAATCGAGACGAAAGATCTCTCTCTCCCCCGCCTGCTTGCGAGGGGGAGGGGCAGTTTACACACACACGCAGCTGCTGCATGCAGCAACGCACACACAGGGAGGAGATGGCAGAGAGAACGCACTCCCCTGAAAACTCCCCTTGAATTCCTCCAGACTCAGAAAATGTAAAAGTTCACTTTTTGGAGATCCATAGAAAAAGGGTGAACATTAATTTTGTTTTGCCACAGCATGGATTCGAACACACGACCAACCGCATACAGGGGCGAGCGTTAACGCAGTGAGCCACTGGACCTGAGTACTCAAACATGCCTGCTTGTGCATCTTAGACACTCTGAATTCACTAAATGTACAACTTTTTCTCAATCAAAATGAACAAATGAGACATGAAATAACATCTACAGATCCAGACGAAGCGAATGGAAGCGGTCTCAGCCTCGTAGCTGTGAACAGCTGTGATTGCAGGAAAATGATGTTACAAAGATTTCTCAGTATATCTCTGGGACTTTTCCCTGGCTTTACCACCGTCACAATGGACAAACGAGACATGAAATAACATCAACATATCAAGACGAAGCAAATGGAAGTACCCCCGGAGTCATAGCATGTGTAAATCGAGACGAAAGATCTCTCTCTCCCCCGCCTGCTTGCGAGGGGGAGGGGCAGTTTACACACACACGCAGCTGCTGCATGCAGCAACGCACACACAGGGATGAGATGGCAGAGAGAACGCACTCCCCTGAAAACTCCCCTTGAATTCCTCCAGACTCAGAAAATGTAAAAGTTCACTTTTTGGAGATCCATAGAAAAAGGGTGAACATGAATTTTGTTTTGCCACAGCATGGATTCGAACACGCGACCAACCGCATCCAGGGGCGAGCGTTAGCGCAGTGAGCCACTGGACCTGAGTACTCAAACATGCCTGCTTGTGCAGCTTAGACACTCTGAATTCACTAAATGTACAACTTTTTCTCCATCAAAATGAACAAATGAGACATGAAATAACATCTACAGATCAAGACGAAGCGAATGGAAGCGGTCCCAGCCTCGTAGCTGTGAACAGCTGTGATTGCAGGAAAATGCTGTTCCAAAGATTTATCAGTATATCTCCGGGACTTTTCCCTGGCTTTACCACCGTCACAATGGACAAACGAGACATGAAATAACATCAACAGATCAAGACGAAGCGAATGGTAGTACCCCCGGAGTCATAGCATGTGTAAATCGAGACGAAAGATCTCTCTCTCCCCCGCCTGCTTGCGAGGGGGAGGGGCAGTTTACACACACACGCAGCTGCTGCATGCAGCAACGCACACACAGGGAGGAGATGGCAGAGAGAACGCACTCCCCTGAAAACTCCCCTTGAATTCCTCCAGACTCAGAAAATGTAAAAGTTCACTTTTTGGAGATCCATAGAAAAAGGGTAAAAATGAAAAAAAGTATGCCACAGCATGGATTCGAACACGCGACCAACTGCATCCAGGGGCGAGCGTTAACGCAGTGAGCCACTGGACCTGAGTACTCAAACATGCCTGCTTGTGCAGCTAAGACACTCTGAATTCACTAAATGTACAACTTTTTCTCCATCAAAATGAACAAATGAGACATGAAATAACATCTACGGATCAAGACGAAGCGAATGGAAGCGGTCCCAGCCTCGTAGCTGTGAACAGCTGTGATCGCAGGAAAATGCTGTTATAAAGATTTATCAGTATATCTCCGGGATATTTCCCTGGCTTTACCACCGTCCAAATGGACAAACGAGACATGAAATAACATCAACAGATCAAGACGAAGCGAATGGAAATACCCCCGGAGTCATAGCATATGTAAATCGAGACGAAAGATCTCTCTCTCCCCCGCCTGCTTGCGAGGGGGAGGGGCAGTTTACACACACACGCAGCTGCTGCATGCAGCAACGCACACACAGGGAGGAGATGGCAGAGAGAACGCACTCCCCTGAAAACTCCCCTTGAATTCCTCCAGACTCAGAAAATGTAAAAGTTCACTTTTTGGAGATCCATAGAAAAAGGGTGAAAATGATTTTTTTTTTGCCACAGCATGGATTCGAACACGCGACCAACCGCATCCAGGGGCGAGCGTTAACGCAGTGAGCCACTGGACCTGAGTACTCAAACATGCCTGCTTGTGCAGCTTAGACACTCTGAATTCACTAAATGTACAACTTTTTCTCCATCAAAATGAACAAATGAGACATGAAATAACATCTACGGATCAAGACGAAGCGAATGGAAGCGGTCCCAGCCTCGTAGCTGTGAACAGCTGTGATCGCAGGAAAATGCTGTTATAAAGATTTATCAGTATATCTCCGGGATATTTCCCTGGCTTTACCACCGTCCAAATGGACAAACGAGACATGAAATAACATCAACAGATCAAGACGAAGCGAATGGAAATACCCCCGGAGTCATAGCATATGTAAATCGAGACGAAAGATCTCTCTCTCCCCCGCCTGCTTGCGAGGGGGAGGGGCAGTTTACACACACACGCAGCTGCTGCATGCAGCAACGCACACACAGGGAGGAGATGGCAGAGAGAACGCACTCCCCTGAAAACTCCCCTTGAATTCCTCCAGACTCAGAAAATGTAAAAGTTCACTTTTTGGAGATCCATAGAAAAAGGGTGAAAATGATTTTTTTTTTGCCACAGCATGGATTCGAACACGCGACCAACCGCATCCAGGGGCGAGCGTTAACGCAGTGAGCCACTGGACCTGAGTACTCAAACATGCCTGCTTGTGCATCTTAGACACTCTGAATTCACTAAATGTACAACTTTTTCTCAATCAAAATGAACAAATGAGACATGAAATAACATCTACAGATCCAGACGAAGCGAATGGAAGCGGTCCCAGCCTCGTAGCTGTGAACAGCTGTGATTGCAGGAAAATGCTGTTACAAAGATTTCTCAGTATATCTCCGGGACTTTTCCCTGGCTTTACCACCGTCACAATGGACAAACGAGACATGAAATAACATCAACAGATCAAGACGAAGCGAATGGAAGTACCCCCGGAGTCATAGCATGTGTAAATCGAGACGAAAGATCTCTCTCTCCCCCGCCTGCTTGCGAGGGGGAGGGGCAGTTTACACACACACGCAGCTGCTGCATGCAGCAACGCACACACAGGGAGGAGATGGCAGAGAGAACGCACTCCCCTGAAAACTCCCCTTGAATTCCTCCAGACTCAGAAAATGTAAAAGTTCACTTTTTGGAGATCCATAGAAAAAGGGTAAAAATGAAAAAAAGTATGCCACAGCATGGATTCGAACACGCGACCAACTGCATCCAGGGGCGAGCGTTAACGCAGTGAGCCACTGGACCTGAGTACTCAAACATGCCTGCTTGTGCAGCTAAGACACTCTGAATTCACTAAATGTACAACTTTTTCTCCATCAAAATGAACAAATGAGACATGAAATAACATCTACGGATCAAGACGAAGCGAATGGAAGCGGTCCCAGCCTCGTAGCTGTGAACAGCTGTGATCGCAGGAAAATGCTGTTATAAAGATTTATCAGTATATCTCCGGGATATTTCCCTGGCTTTACCACCGTCCAAATGGACAAACGAGACATGAAATAACATCAACAGATCAAGACGAAGCGAATGGAAATACCCCCGGAGTCATAGCATATGTAAATCGAGACGAAAGATCTCTCTCTCCCCCGCCTGCTTGCGAGGGGGAGGGGCAGTTTACACACACACGCAGCTGCTGCATGCAGCAACGCACACACAGGGAGGAGATGGCAGAGAGAACGCACTCCCCTGAAAACTCCCCTTGAATTCCTCCAGACTCAGAAAATGTAAAAGTTCACTTTTTGGAGATCCATAGAAAAAGGGTGAAAATGATTTTTTTTTTGCCACAGCATGGATTCGAACACGCGACCAACCGCATCCAGGGGCGAGCGTTAACGCAGTGAGCCACTGGACCTGAGTACTCAAACATGCCTGCTTGTGCATCTTAGACACTCTGAATTCACTAAATGTACAACTTTTTCTCAATCAAAATGAACAAATGAGACATGAAATAACATCTACAGATCCAGACGAAGCGAATGGAAGCGGTCCCAGCCTCGTAGCTGTGAACAGCTGTGATTGCAGGAAAATGCTGTTACAAAGATTTCTCAGTATATCTCCGGGACTTTTCCCTGGCTTTACCACCGTCACAATGGACAAACGAGACATGAAATAACATCAACAGATCAAGACGAAGCGAATGGAAGTACCCCCGGAGTCATAGCATGTGTAAATCGAGACGAAAGATCTCTCTCTCCCCCGACTGCTTGCGAGGGGGAGGGGCAGTTTACACACACACGCAGCTGCTGCATGCAGCAACGCACACACAGGGAGGAGATGGCAGAGAGAACGCACTCCCCTGAAAACTCCCCTTGAATTCCTCCAGACTCAGAAAATGTAAAAGTTCACTTTTTGGAGATCCATAGAAAAAGGGTGAAAATGATTTTTTTTTTGCCACAGCATGGATTCGAACACGCGACCAACCGCATCCAGGGGCGAGCGTTAACGCAGTGAGCCACTGGACCTGAGTACTCAAACATGCCTGCTTGTGCATCTTAGACACTCTGAATTCACTAAATGTACAACTTTTTCTCAATCAAAATGAACAAATGAGACATGAAATAACATCTACAGATCCAGACGAAGCGAATGGAAGCGGTCCCAGCCTCGTAGCTGTGAACAGCTGTGATTGCAGGAAAATGCTGTTACAAAGATTTCTCAGTATATCTCCGGGACTTTTCCCTGGCTTTACCACCGTCACAATGGACAAACGAGACATGAAATAACATCAACAGATCAAGACGAAGCGAATGGAAGTACCCCCGGAGTCATAGCATGTGTAAATCGAGACGAAAGATCTCTCTCTCCCCCGCCTGCTTGCGAGGGGGAGGGGCAGTTTACACACACACGCAGCTGCTGCATGCAGCAACGCACACACAGGGAGGAGATGGCAGAGAGAACGCACTCCCCTGAAAACTCCCCTTGAATTCCTCCAGACTCAGAAAATGTAAAAGTTCACTTTTTGGAGATCCATAGAAAAAGGGTGAAAATGATTTTTTTTTTGACACAGCATGGATTCGAACACGCGACCAACCGCATCCAGGGGCGAGCGTTAACGCAGTGAGCCACTGGACCTGAGTACTCAAACATGCCTGCTTGTGCATCTTAGACACTCTGAATTCACTAAATGTACAACTTTTTCTCAATCAAAATGAACAAATGAGACATGAAATAACATCTACAGATCCAGACGAAGCGAATGGAAGCGGTCCCAGCCTCGTAGCTGTGAACAGCTGTGATTGCAGGAAAATGATGTTACAAAGATTTCTCAGTATATCTCTGGGACTTTTCCCTGGCTTTACCACCGTCACAATGGACAAACGAGACATGAAATAACATCAACAGATCAAGACGAAGCAAATGGAAGTACCCCCGGAGTCATAGCATGTGTAAATCGAGACGAAAGATCTCTCTCTCCCCCGCCTGCTTGCGAGGGGGAGGGGCAGTTTACACACACACGCAGCTGCTGCATGCAGCAACGCACACACAGGGAGGAGATGGCAGAGAGAACGCACTCCCCTGAAAACTCCCCTTGAATTCCTCCAGACTCAGAAAATGTAAAAGTTCACTTTTTGGAGATCCATAGAAAAAGGGTGAACATGAATTTTGTTTTGCCACAGCATGGATTCGAACACGCGACCAACCGCATCCAGGGGCGAGCGTTAGCGCAGTGAGCCACTGGACCTGAGTACTCAAACATGCCTGCTTGTGCAGCTTAGACACTCTGAATTCACTAAATGTACAACTTTTTCTCCATCAAAATGAACAAATGAGACATGAAATAACATCTACAGATCAAGACGAAGCGAATGGAAGCGGTCCCAGCCTCGTAGCTGTGAACAGCTGTGATTGCAGGAAAATGCTGTTCCAAAGATTTATCAGTATATCTCCGGGACTTTTCCCTGGCTTTACCACCGTCACAATGGACAAACGAGACATGAAATAACATCAACAGATCAAGACGAAGCGAATGGTAGTACCCCCGGAGTCATAGCATGTGTAAATCGAGACGAAAGATCTCTCTCTCCCCCGCCTGCTTGCGAGGGGGAGGGGCAGTTTACACACACACGCAGCTGCTGCATGCAGCAACGCACACACAGGGAGGAGATGGCAGAGAGAACGCACTCCCCTGAAAACTCCCCTTGAATTCCTCCAGACTCAGAAAATGTAAAAGTTCACTTTTTGGAGATCCATAGAAAAAGGGTAAAAATGAAAAAAAGTATGCCACAGCATGGATTCGAACACGCGACCAACTGCATCCAGGGGCGAGCGTTAACGCAGTGAGCCACTGGACCTGAGTACTCAAACATGCCTGCTTGTGCAGCTAAGACACTCTGAATTCACTAAATGTACAACTTTTTCTCCATCAAAATGAACAAATGAGACATGAAATAACATCTACAGATCCAGACGAAGCGAATGGAAGCGGTCCCAGCCTCGTAGCTGTGAACAGCTGTGATTGCAGGAAAATGATGTTACAAAGATTTCTCAGTATATCTCTGGGACTTTTCCCTGGCTTTACCACCGTCACAATGGACAAACGAGACATGAAATAACATCAACAGATCAAGACGAAGCGAATGGAAATACCCCCGGAGTCATAGCATATGTAAATCGAGACGAAAGATCTCTCTCTCCCCCGCCTGCTTGCGAGGGGGAGGGGCAGTTTACACACACACGCAGCTGCTGCATGCAGCAACGCACACACAGGGAGGAGATGGCAGAGAGAACGCACTCCCCTGAAAACTCCCCTTGAATTCCTCCAGACTCAGAAAATGTAAAAGTTCACTTTTTGGAGATCCATAGAAAAAGGGTGAAAATAATTTTTTTTTTGCCACAGCATGGATTCGAACACGCGACCAACCGCATCCAGGGGCGAGCGTTAACGCAGTGAGCCACTGGACCTGAGTACTCAAACATGCCTGCTTGTGCATCTTAGACACTCTGAATTCACTAAATGTACAACTTTTTCTCAATCAAAATGAACAAATGAGACATGAAATAACATCTACAGATCAAGACGAAGCGAATGGAAGCGGTCCCAGCCTCGTAGCTGTGAACAGCTGTGATCGCAGGAAAATGCTGTTCCAAAGATTTCTCAGTATATCTCCGGGACTTTTCCCTGGCTTTACCACCGTTACAATGGACAAACGAGACATGAAATAACATCAACAGATCAAGACGAAGCGAATGGAAGTACCCCCGGAGTCATAGCATGTGTAAATCGAGACGACAGATCTCTCTCCCCCGCCTGCTTGCGAGGGGGAGGGGCAGTTTACACACACACGCAGCTGCTGCATGCAGCAACGCACACACAGGGAGGAGATGGCAGAGAGAACGCACTCCCCTGAAAACTCCCCTTGAATTCCTCCAGACTCAGAAAATGTAAAAGTTCACTTTTTGGAGATCCATAGAAAAAGGGTGAACATGAATTTTGTTTTGCCACAGCATGGATTCGAACACGCGACCAACCGCATCCAGGGGCGAGCGTTAACGCAGTGAGCCACTGGACCTGAGTACTCAAACATGCCTGCTTGTGCATCTTAGACACTCTGAATTCACTAAATGTACAACTTTTTCTCCATCAAAATGAACAAATGAGACATGAAATAACATCTACAGATCAAGACGAAGCGAATGGAAGCGGTCCCAGCCTCGTAGCTGTGAACAGCTGTGATCGCAGGAAAATGCTGTTCCAAATATTTCTCAGTATATCTCCGGGACTTTTCCCTGGCTTTACCACCGTCACAATGGACAAACGAGACATGAAATAACATCAACAGATCAAGACGAAGCGAATGGAAGTACCCCCGGAGTCATAGCATGTGTAAATCGAGACGAAAGATCTCTCTCTCCCCCGCCTGCTTGCGAGGGGGAGGGGCAGTTTACACACACACGCAGCTGCTGCATGCAGCAACGCACACACAGGGAGGAGATGGCAGAGAGAACGCACTCCCCTGAAAACTCCCCTTGAATTCCTCCAGACTCAGAAAATGTAAAAGTTCACTTTTTGGAGATCCATAGAAAAAGGGTGAACATTAATTTTGTTTTGCCACAGCATGGATTCGAACACACGACCAACCGCATACAGGGGCGAGCGTTAACGCAGTGAGCCACTGGACCTGAGTACTCAAACATGCCTGCTTGTGCATCTTAGACACTCTGAATTCACTAAATGTACAACTTTTTCTCAATCAAAATGAACAAATGAGACATGAAATAACATCTACAGATCCAGACGAAGCGAATGGAAGCGGTCCCAGCCTCGTAGCTGTGAACAGCTGTGATTGCAGGAAAATGCTGTTACAAAGATTTCTCAGTATATCTCCGGGACTTTTCCCTGGCTTTACCACCGTCACAATGGACAAACGAGACATGAAATAACATCAACAGATCAAGACGAAGCGAATGGAAGTACCCCCGGAGTCATAGCATGTGTAAATCGAGACGAAAGATCTCTCTCTCCCCCGCCTGCTTGCGAGGGGGAGGGGCAGTTTACACACACACGCAGCTGCTGCATGCAGCAACGCACACACAGGGAGGAGATGGCAGAGAGAACGCACTCCCCTGAAAACTCCCCTTGAATTCCTCCAGACTCAGAAAATGTAAAAGTTCACTTTTTGGAGATCCATAGAAAAAGGGTAAAAATGAAAAAAAGTATGCCACAGCATGGATTCGAACACGCGACCAACTGCATCCAGGGGCGAGCGTTAACGCAGTGAGCCACTGGACCTGAGTACTCAAACATGCCTGCTTGTGCAGCTAAGACACTCTGAATTCACTAAATGTACAACTTTTTCTCCATCAAAATGAACAAATGAGACATGAAATAACATCTACGGATCAAGACGAAGCGAATGGAAGCGGTCCCAGCCTCGTAGCTGTGAACAGCTGTGATCGCAGGAAAATGCTGTTATAAAGATTTATCAGTATATCTCCGGGATATTTCCCTGGCTTTACCACCGTCCAAATGGACAAACGAGACATGAAATAACATCAACAGATCAAGACGAAGCGAATGGAAATACCCCCGGAGTCATAGCATATGTAAATCGAGACGAAAGATCTCTCTCTCCCCCGCCTGCTTGCGAGGGGGAGGGGCAGTTTACACACACACGCAGCTGCTGCATGCAGCAACGCACACACAGGGAGGAGATGGCAGAGAGAACGCACTCCCCTGAAAACTCCCCTTGAATTCCTCCAGACTCAGAAAATGTAAAAGTTCACTTTTTGGAGATCCATAGAAAAAGGGTGAAAATGATTTTTTTTTTGCCACAGCATGGATTCGAACACGCGACCAACCGCATCCAGGGGCGAGCGTTAACGCAGTGAGCCACTGGACCTGAGTACTCAAACATGCCTGCTTGTGCAGCTTAGACACTCTGAATTCACTAAATGTACAACTTTTTCTCCATCAAAATGAACAAATGAGACATGAAATAACATCTACGGATCAAGACGAAGCGAATGGAAGCGGTCCCAGCCTCGTAGCTGTGAACAGCTGTGATCGCAGGAAAATGCTGTTATAAAGATTTATCAGTATATCTCCGGGATATTTCCCTGGCTTTACCACCGTCCAAATGGACAAACGAGACATGAAATAACATCAACAGATCAAGACGAAGCGAATGGAAATACCCCCGGAGTCATAGCATATGTAAATCGAGACGAAAGATCTCTCTCTCCCCCGCCTGCTTGCGAGGGGGAGGGGCAGTTTACACACACACGCAGCTGCTGCATGCAGCAACGCACACACAGGGAGGAGATGGCAGAGAGAACGCACTCCCCTGAAAACTCCCCTTGAATTCCTCCAGACTCAGAAAATGTAAAAGTTCACTTTTTGGAGATCCATAGAAAAAGGGTGAAAATGATTTTTTTTTTGCCACAGCATGGATTCGAACACGCGACCAACCGCATCCAGGGGCGAGCGTTAACGCAGTGAGCCACTGGACCTGAGTACTCAAACATGCCTGCTTGTGCATCTTAGACACTCTGAATTCACTAAATGTACAACTTTTTCTCAATCAAAATGAACAAATGAGACATGAAATAACATCTACAGATCCAGACGAAGCGAATGGAAGCGGTCCCAGCCTCGTAGCTGTGAACAGCTGTGATTGCAGGAAAATGCTGTTACAAAGATTTCTCAGTATATCTCCGGGACTTTTCCCTGGCTTTACCACCGTCACAATGGACAAACGAGACATGAAATAACATCAACAGATCAAGACGAAGCGAATGGAAGTACCCCCGGAGTCATAGCATGTGTAAATCGAGACGAAAGATCTCTCTCTCCCCCGACTGCTTGCGAGGGGGAGGGGCAGTTTACACACACACGCAGCTGCTGCATGCAGCAACGCACACACAGGGAGGAGATGGCAGAGAGAACGCACTCCCCTGAAAACTCCCCTTGAATTCCTCCAGACTCAGAAAATGTAAAAGTTCACTTTTTGGAGATCCATAGAAAAAGGGTGAAAATGATTTTTTTTTTGCCACAGCATGGATTCGAACACGCGACCAACCGCATCCAGGGGCGAGCGTTAACGCAGTGAGCCACTGGACCTGAGTACTCAAACATGCCTGCTTGTGCATCTTAGACACTCTGAATTCACTAAATGTACAACTTTTTCTCAATCAAAATGAACAAATGAGACATGAAATAACATCTACAGATCCAGACGAAGCGAATGGAAGCGGTCCCAGCCTCGTAGCTGTGAACAGCTGTGATTGCAGGAAAATGCTGTTACAAAGATTTCTCAGTATATCTCCGGGACTTTTCCCTGGCTTTACCACCGTCACAATGGACAAACGAGACATGAAATAACATCAACAGATCAAGACGAAGCGAATGGAAGTACCCCCGGAGTCATAGCATGTGTAAATCGAGACGAAAGATCTCTCTCTCCCCCGCCTGCTTGCGAGGGGGAGGGGCAGTTTACACACACACGCAGCTGCTGCATGCAGCAACGCACACACAGGGAGGAGATGGCAGAGAGAACGCACTCCCCTGAAAACTCCCCTTGAATTCCTCCAGACTCAGAAAATGTAAAAGTTCACTTTTTGGAGATCCATAGAAAAAGGGTGAAAATGAAAAAAAGTATGCCACAGCATGGATTCGACACGCGACCAACCGCATCCAGGGGCGAGCGTTAACGCAGTGAGCCACTGGACCTGAGTACTCAAACATGCCTGCTTGTGCATCTTAGACACTCTGAATTCACTAAATGTACAACTTTTTCTCAATCAAAATGAACAAATGAGACATGAAATAACATCTACAGATCAAGACGAAGCGAATAGAAGCAGTCCCAGCCTCGTAGCTGTGAACAGCTGTGATCGCAGGAAAATGCTGTTACAAAGATTTATCAGTATATCTCCGGGACATTTCCCTGGCTTTACCACCGTCACAATGGACAAACGAGACATGAAATAACATCAACAGATCAAGACGAAGCGAATGGAAGTACCCCCGGAGTCATAGCATGTGTAAATCGAGACGAAAGATCTCTCTCTCCCCCGCCTGCTTGCGAGGGGGAGGGGCAGTTTACACACACACGCAGCTGCTGCTTGCAGCAACGCACACACAGGGAGGAGATGGCAGAGAGAACGCACTCCCCTGAAAACTCCCCTTGAATTCCTCCAGACTCAGAAAATGTAAAAGTTCACTTTTTGGAGATCCATAGAAAAAGGGTGAAAATGAAAAAAAGTATGCCACAGCATGGATTCGAACACGCGACCAACCGCATCCAGGGGCGAGCGTTAACGCAGTGAGCCACTGGACCTGAGTACTCAAACATGCCTGCTTGTGCAGCTTAGACACTCTGAATTCACTAAATGTACAACTTTTTCTCCATCAAAATGAACAAATGAGACATGAAATAACATCTACAGATCAAGACGAAGCGAATGGAAGCGGTCCCAGCCTCGTAGCTGTGAACAGCTGTGATTGCAGGAAAATGCTGTTACAAAGATTTCTCAGTATATCTCCGGGACTTTTCCCTGGCTTTACCACCGTCGCAATGGACAAACGAGACATGAAATAACATCAACAGATCAAGACAAAGCGAATGGAAGTACCCCCGGAGTCATAGCATGTGTAAATCGAGACGACAGATCTCTCTCTCCCCCGCCTGCTTGCGAGGGGGAGGGGCCGTTTACACACACACGCAGCTGCTGCATGCAGCAACGCACACACAGGGAGGAGATGGCAGAGAGAACGCACTCCCCTCAAAACTCCCTTGAATTCCTCCAGACTCAGAAAATGTAAAAGTTCACTTTTTGGAGATCCATATAAAAAGGGTGAAAATGATTTTTTTTTGCCAGAGCATGGATTCGAACACGCGACCAACTGCATCCAGGGGCGAGCGTTAACACAGTGAGCCACTGGACCTGAGTACTCAAACATGCCTGCTTGTGCAGCTTAGACACTCTGAATTCACTAAATGTACAACTTTTTCTCCATCAAAATGAACAAATGAGACAAGAAATAACATCTACAGATCAAGACGAAGCGAATGGAAGCGGTCCCAGCCTCGTAGCTGTGAACAGCTGTGATCGCAGGAAAATGCTGTTATAAAGATTTATCAGTATATCTCCGGGATATTTCCCTGGCTTTACCACCGTCCAAATGGACAAACGAGACATGAAATAACATCAACAGATCAAGACGAAGCGAATGGAAGTACCCCCGGAGTCATAGCAAGTGTAAATCGAGACGAAAGATCTCTCTCTCCCCCGCCTGCTTGCGAGGGGGAGGGGCAGTTTACACACACACGCAGCTGCTGCATGCAGCAACGCACAAACAGGGAGGAGATGGCAGAGAGAACGCACTCCCATGAAAACTCCCCTTGAATTCCTCCAGACTCAGAAAATGTAAAAGTTCACTTTTTGGAGATCCATAGAAAAAGGGTGAAAATGAAAAAAAGTATGCCACAGCATGGATTCGAACACGCGACCAACCGCATCCAGGGGCGAGCGTTAACGCAGTGAGCCACTGGACCTGAGTACTCAAACATGCCTGCTTGTGCAGCTTAGACACTCTGAATTCACTAAATGTACAACTTTTTCTCCATCAAAATGAACAAATGAGACATGAAATAACATCTACAGATCAAGACGAAGCGAATGGAAGCGGTCCCAGCCTCGTAGCTGTGAACAGCTGTGATTGCAGGAAAATGCTGTTACAAAGATTTCTCAGTATATCTCCGGGACTTTTCCCTGGCTTTACCACCGTCGCAATGGACAAACGAGACATGAAATAACATCAACAGATCAAGACAAAGCGAATGGAAGTACCCCCGGAGTCATAGCATGTGTAAATCGAGACGACAGATCTCTCTCTCCCCCGCCTGCTTGCGAGGGGGAGGGGCCGTTTACACACACACGCAGCTGCTGCATGCAGCAACGCACACACAGGGAGGAGATGGCAGAGAGAACGCACTCCCCTCAAAACTCCCCTTGAATTCCTCCAGACTCAGAAAATGTAAAAGTTCACTTTTTGGAGATCCATAGAAAAAGGGTGAAAATGAAAAAAAGTATGCCACAGCATGGATTCGAACACGCGACCAACCGCATCCAGGGGCGAGCGTTAACGCAGTGAGCCACTGGACCTGAGTACTCAAACATGCCTGCTTGTGCAGCTTAGACACTCTGAATTCACTAAATGTACAACTTTTTCTCCATCAAAATGAACAAATGAGACATGAAATAACATCTACAGATCAAGACGAAGCGAATGGAAGCAGTCCCAGCCTCGTAGCTGTGAACAGCTGTGATCGCAGGAAAATGCTGTTATAAAGATTTATCAGTATATCTCCGGATATTTCCCTGGCTTTACCCACCGTCCAAATGGACAAACGAGACATGAAATAACATCAACAGATCAAGACGAAGCGAATGGAAGCGGTCCCAGCCTCGTAGCTGTGAACAGCTGTGATTGCAGGAAAATGCTGTTACAAAGATTTCTCAGTATATCTCCGGGACTTTTCCCTGGCTTTACCACGTCACAATGGACAAACGAGACATGAAATAACATCAACAGATCAAGACGAAGCGAATGGAAGTACCCCCGGAGTCATAGCATGTGTAAATCGAGACGACAGATCTCTCTCTCCCCCGCCTGCTTGCGAGGGGGAGGGGCAGTTTACACACACACGCAGCTGCTGCATGCAGCAACGCACACACAGGGAGGAGATGGCAGAGAGAACGCACTCCCCTGAAAACTCCCCTTGAATTCCTCCAGACTCAGCAAATGTAAAAGTTCACTTTTTGGAGATCCATAGAAAAAGGGTGAAAATGAAAAAAAGTATGCCACAGCATGGATTTGAACACGCGACCAACCGCATCCAGGGGCGAGCGTTAACGCAGTGAGCCACTGGACCTGAGTACTCTAACATGCCTGCTTGTGCATCTTAGACACACTGAATTCACTAAATGTACAACTTTTTCTCAATCAAAATGAACAAATGAGACATGAAATAACATCTACAGATCAAGACGAAGCGAATGGAAGCGGTCCCAGCCTCGTAGCTGTGAACAGCTGTGATTGCAGGAAAATGCTGTTACAAAGATTTCTCAGTATATCTCCGGGACTTTTCCCTGGCTTTACCACCGTCACAATGGACAAACGAGACATGAAATAACATCAACAGATCAAGACGAAGCGAATGGAAGTACCTCCGGATTCATAGCATGTGTAAATCGAGACGACAGATCTCTCTCTCCCCCGCCTGCTTGCGAGAGGGAGGGGCAGTTTACACACACACGCAGCTGCTGCATGCAGCAACGCACACACAGTGAGGAGATGGCAGAGAGAACGCACTCCCCTGAAAACTCCCCTTGAATTCCTCCAGACTCAGAAAATGTAAAAGTTCACTTTTTGGAGATCCATAGAAAAAGGGTGAAAATGAAAAAAGTATGCCACAGCATGGATTCGAACACGCGACCAACGGCATCCAGGGGCGAGCGTTAACGCAGTGAGCCACTGGACCTGAGTCCTCAAACATGCCTACTTGTGCAGCTTAGACACTCTGAATTCACTAAACGTACAACTTTTTCTCCATCAAAATGAACAAATGAGACATGAAATAACATCTACAGATCAAGACGAAGCGAATAGAGGCGGTCCCAGCCTCGTAGCTGTGAACAGCTGTGATCGCAGGAAAATGCTGTTACAAAGATTTCTCAGTATATCTCCGGGACTTTTCCCTGGCTTTACCACCGTCGCAATGGACAAACGAGACATGAAATAACATCAACAGATCAAGACAAAGCGAATGGAAGTACCCCCGGAGTCATAGCATGTGTAAATCGAGACGACAGATCTCTCTCTCCCCCGCCTGCTTGCGAGGGGGAGGGGCCGTTTACACACACACGCAGCTGCTGCATGCAGCAACGCACACACAGGGAGGAGATGGCAGAGAGAACGCACTCCCCTCAAAACTCCCCTTGAATTCCTCCAGACTCAGAAAATGTAAAAGTTCACTTTTTGGAGATCCATAGAAAAAGGGTGAAAATGATTTTTTTTTTGCCAGAGCATGGATTCGAACACGCGACCAACCGCATCCAGGGGCGAGCGTTAACACAGTGAGCCACTGGACCTGAGTACTCAAACATGCCTGCTTGTGCAGCTTAGACACTCTGAATTCACTAAATGTACAACTTTTTCTCCATCAAAATGAACAAATGAGACAAGAAATAACATCTACAGATCAAGACGAAGCGAATAGAAGCGGTCCCAGCCTCGTAGCTGTGAACAGCTGTGATCGCAGGAAAATGCTGTTCCAAAGATTTCTCAGTATATCTCCGGGACATTTCCCTGGCTTTACCACCGTCACAATGGACAAACGAGACATGAAATAACATCAACAGATCAAGACGAAGCGAATGGAAGTACCCCCGGAGTCATAGCATGTGTAAATCGAGACGAAAGATCTCTCTCTCCCCCGCCTGCTTGCGAGGGGGAGGGGCAGTTTACACACACACGCAGCTGCTGCATGCAGCAGCGCACACACAGGGAGGAGATGGCAGAGAGAACGCACTCCCCTGAAAACTCCCCTTGAATTCCTCCAGACTCAGAAAAGGTAAAAGTTCACTTTTTGGAGATCCATAGAAAAAGGGTGAAAATGAAAAAAAGTATGCCACAGCATGGATTCGAACACGCGACCAACCGCATCCAGGGGCGAGCGTTAACGCAGTGAGCCACTGGACCTGAGTACTCAAACATGCCTGCTTGTGCAGCTTAGACACTCTGAATTCACTAAATGTACAACTTTTTCTCCATCAAAATGAACAAATGAGACATGAAATAACATCTACAGATCAAGACGAAGCGAATGGAAGCAGTCCCAGCCTCGTAGCTGTGAACAGCTGTGATCGCAGGAAAATGCTGTTATAAAGATTTATCAGTATATCTCCGGGATATTTCCCTGGCTTTACCACCGTCCAAATGGACAAACGAGACATGAAATAACATCAACAGATCAAGACGAAGCGAATGGAAGCGGTCCCAGCCTCGTAGCTGTGAACAGCTGTGATTGCAGGAAAATGCTGTTACAAAGATTTCTCAGTATATCTCCGGGACTTTTCCCTGGCTTTACCACCGTCACAATGGACAAACGAGACATGAAATAACATCAACAGATCAAGACGAAGCGAATGGAAGTACCCCCGGAGTCATAGCATGTGTAAATCGAGACGACAGATCTCTCTCTCCCCCGCCTGCTTGCGAGGGGGAGGGGCAGTTTACACACACACGCAGCTGCTGCATGCAGCAACGCACACACAGGGAGGAGATGGCAGAGAGAACGCACTCCCCTGAAAACTCCCCTTGAATTCCTCCAGACTCAGCAAATGTAAAAGTTCACTTTTTGGAGATCCATAGAAAAAGGGTGAAAATGAAAAAAAGTATGCCACAGCATGGATTTGAACACGCGACCAACCGCATCCAGGGGCGAGCGTTAACGCAGTGAGCCACTGGACCTGAGTACTCTAACATGCCTGCTTGTGCATCTTAGACACACTGAATTCACTAAATGTACAACTTTTTCTCAATCAAAATGAACAAATGAGACATGAAATAACATCTACAGATCAAGACGAAGCGAATGGAAGCGGTCCCAGCCTCGTAGCTGTGAACAGCTGTGATTGCAGGAAAATGCTGTTACAAAGATTTCTCAGTATATCTCCGGGACTTTTCCCTGGCTTTACCACCGTCACAATGGACAAACGAGACATGAAATAACATCAACAGATCAAGACGAAGCGAATGGAAGTACCTCCGGATTCATAGCATGTGTAAATCGAGACGACAGATCTCTCTCTCCCCCGCCTGCTTGCGAGAGGGAGGGGCAGTTTACACACACACGCAGCTGCTGCATGCAGCAACGCACACACAGTGAGGAGATGGCAGAGAGAACGCACTCCCCTGAAAACTCCCCTTGAATTCCTCCAGACTCAGAAAATGTAAAAGTTCACTTTTTGGAGATCCATAGAAAAAGGGTGAAAATGAAAAAAAGTATGCCACAGCATGGATTCGAACACGCGACCAACGGCATCCAGGGGCGAGCGTTAACGCAGTGAGCCACTGGACCTGAGTCCTCAAACATGCCTACTTGTGCAGCTTAGACACTCTGAATTCACTAAACGTACAACTTTTTCTCCATCAAAATGAACAAATGAGACATGAAATAACATCTACAGATCAAGACGAAGCGAATAGAGGCGGTCCCAGCCTCGTAGCTGTGAACAGCTGTGATCGCAGGAAAATGCTGTTACAAAGATTTCTCAGTATATCTCCGGGACTTTTCCCTGGCTTTACCACCGTCACAATGGACAAACGAGACATGAAATAAAATCAACAGATCAAGACGAAGCGAATGGAAGTACCCCCGGAGTCATAGCATGTGTAAATCGAGACGAAATATCTCTCTCTCCCCCGCCTGCTTGCGAGGGGGAGGGGCAGTTTACACACACACGCAGCTGCTGCATGCAGCAACGCACACACAGGGAGGAGATGGCAGAGAGAACGCACTCCCCTGAAAACTCCCCTTGAATTCCTCCAGACTCAGAAAATGTAAAAGTTCACTTTTTGGAGATCCATAGAAAAAGGGAGAACATGAATTTTGTTTTGCCACAGCATGGATTCGAACACACGACCAACCGCAACCAGGGGCGAGCGTTAACGCAGTGAGCCACTGGACCTGAGTAGTCAAACATGCCTGCTTGTGCAGCTTAGACACTCTGAATTCACTAAATGTACAACTTTTTCTCCATCAAAATGAACAAATGAGACATGAAATAACATCTACAGATCAAGACGAAGCGAATAGAAGCAGTCCCAGCCTCGTAGCTTTGAACAGCTGTGATCGCAGGAAAATGCTGTTCCAAAGATTTCTCAGTATATCTCCGGGACTTTTCCCTGGCTTTACCACCGTCACAATGGACAAACGAGACATGAAATAACATCAACAGATCAAGACGAAGCGAATGGAAGTACCCCCGGAGTCATAGCATGTGTAAATCGAGACGAAAGATCTCTCTCTCCCCCGCCTGCTTGCGAGGGGGAGGGGCAGTTTACACACACACGCAGCTGTTGCATGCAGCAACGCACACACAGGGAGGAGATGGCAGAGAGAACGCACTCCCCTGAAAACTCCCCTTGAATTCCTCCAGACTCAGAAAATGTAAAAGTTCACTTTTTGGAGATCCATAGAAAAAGGGTGAAAATGAAAAAAAGTATGCCACAGCATGGATTCGAACACGCGACCAACCGCATCCAGGGGCGAGCGTTAACGCAGTGAGCCACTGGACCTGAGTACTCAAACATGCCTGCTTGTGCAGCTTAGACACTCTGAATTCACTAAATGTACAACTTTTTCTCCATCAAAATGAACAAATGAGACATGAAATAACATCTACAGATCAAGACAAAGCGAATAGAAGCAGTCCCAGCCTCGTAGCTGTGAACAGCTGTGATCGCAGGAAAATGCTGTTACAAAGATTTCTCAGTATATCTCCGGGACTTTTCCGTGGCTTTACCACCGTCACAATGGACAAACGAGACATGAAATAACATCTACAGATCAAGACGAAGCGGTCCCAGCCTCGTAGCTGTGAACAGCTGTGATTGCAGGAAAATGCTGTTACAAAGATTTCTCAGTATATCTCCGGGACTTTTCCCTGGCTTTACCACCGCCACAATGGACAAACGAGACATGACATAACATCAACAGATCAAGACGAAGCGAATGGAAGTACCCCCGGAGTCATAGCATGTGTAAATCGAGACGAAAGATCTCTCTCTCCCCGCCTGCTTGCGAGGGGGAGGGGCAGTTTACACACACACGCAGCTGCTGCATGCAGCAACGCACACACAGGGAGGAGATGGCAGAGAGAACGCACTCCCCTGAAAACTCCTCTTGAATTCCTCCAGACTCAGAAAATGTAAAAGTTCACTTTTTGGAGATCCATAGAAAAAGGGTGAACATGAATTTTGTTTTGCCACAGCATGGATTCGAACACGCGACCAACCGCATCCAGGGGCGAGCGTTAACGCAGTGAGCCACTGGACCTGAGTACTCAAACATGCCTGCTTGTGCAGCTTAGACACTCTGAATTCGCTAAATGTACAACTTTTTCTCCATCAAAATGAACAAATGAGACATGAAATAACATCTACAGATCAAGACGAAGCGGTCCCAGCCTCGTAGCTGTGAACAGCTGTGATTGCAGGAAAATGCTGTTACAAAGATTTCTCAGTATATCTCCGGGACTTTTCCATGGCTTTACCACCGTCACAATGGACAAACGAGACATGAAATAACATCAACAGATCAAGACGAAGCGAATGGAAGTACCCCCGGAGTCATAGCATGTATAAATCGAGACGACAGATCTCTCTCTCCCCCGCCTGCTTGCGAGGGGGAGGGGCAGTTTACACACACAAGCAGCTGCTGCATGCAGCAACGCACACACAGGGAGGAGATGGCAGAGAGAACGCACTCCCCTGAAAACTCCCCTTGAATTCCTCAAGACTCAGAAAATGTAAAAGTTCACTTTTTGGAGATCCATAGAAAAAGGGTGAAAATGAAAAAAAGTATGCCACAGCATGGATTCAAACACGCGACCAACCGCATCCAGGGGCGAGCATTAACGCAGTGAGCCACTGGACCTGAGTACTCAAACATGCCTGCTTGTGCAGCTTAGACACTCTGAATTCACTAAATGTACAACTTTTTCTCCATCAAAATGAACAAATGAGACATGAAATAACATCTACAGATCAAGACGAAGCGAATAGAAGCAGTCCCAGCCTCGTAGCTGTGAACAGCTGTGATCGCAGGAAAATGCTGTTACAAAGATTTCTCGGTATATCTCCGGGACATTTCCCTGGCTTTACCACCGTCACAATGGACAAACGAGACATGAAATAACATCAACAGATCAAGACGAAGCGAATGGAAGTACCCCCGGAGTCATAGCATGTGTAAATCGAGACGAAAGATCTCTCTCTCCCCCGTCTGCTTGCGAGGGGGAGGGGCAGTTTACACACACACGCAGCTGCTGCATGCAGCAACGCACACACAGGGAGGAGATGGCAGAGAGAACGCACTCCCCTGAAAACTCCCCTTGAATTCCTCCAGACTCAGAAAATGTAAAAGTTCACTTTTTGGAGATCCATAGAAAAAGGGTGAACATGAATTTTGTTTTGCCACAGCATGGATTCGAACACGCGACCAACCGCATCCAGGGGCGAGCGTTAACGCAGTGAGCCACTGGACCTGAGTACTCAAACATGCCTGCTTGTGCAGCTTAGACACTCTGAATTCACTAAATGTACAACTTTTTCTCCATCAAAATGAACAAATGAGACATGAAATAACATCTACAGATCAAGACGAAGCGAATAGAAGCAGTCCCAGCCTCGTAGCTGTGAACAGCTGTGATCGCAGGAAAATGCTGTTACAAAGATTTCTCAGTATATCTCCGGGACATTTCCCTGGCTTTACCACCGTCACAATGGACAAACGAGACATGAAATAACATCAACAGATCAAGACGAAGCGAATGGAAGTACCCCCGGAGTCATAGCATGTGTAAATCGAGACGAAAGATCTCTCTCTCCCCCGTCTGCTTGCGAGGGGGAGGGGCAGTTTACACACACACGCAGCTGCTGCATGCAGCAACGCACACACAGGGAGGAGATGGCAGAGAGAACGCACTCCCCTGAAAACTCCCCTTGAATTCCTCCAGACTCAGAAAATGTAAAAGTTCACTTTTTGGAGATCCATAGAAAAAGGGTGAACATGAATTTTGTTTTGCCACAGCATGGATTCGAACACGCGACCAACCGCATCCAGGGGCGAGCGTTAACGCAGTGAGCCACTGGACCTGAGTACTCAAACATGCCTGCTTGTGCAGCTTAGACACTCTGAATTCACTAAATGTACAACTTTTTCTCCATCAAAATGAACAAATGAGACATGAAATAACATCTACAGATCAAGACAAAGCGAATGGAAGCGGTCCCAGCCTCGTAGCTGTGAACAGCTGTGATCGCAGGAAAATGCTGTTCCAAAGATTTCTCAGTATATCTCCGGGACTTTTCCCTGGCTTTACCACCGTCACAATGGACAAACGAGACATGAAATAACATCAACAGATCAAGACGAAGCAAATGGAAGTACCCCCGGAGTCATAGCATGTGTAAATCGAGACGACAGATCTCTCTCTCCCCCGCCTGCTTGCGAGGGGGAGGGGCAGTTTACACACACACGCAGCTGCTGCATGCAGCAACGCACACACAGGGAGGAGATGGCAGAGAGAACGCACTCCCCTGAAAACTCCCCTTGAATTCCTCCAGACTCAGAAAATGTAAAAGTTCACTTTTTGGAGATCCATAGAAAAAGGGTGAAAATGATTTTTTTTTTGCCACAGCATGGATTCGAACACGAGACCAACCGCATCCAGGGGCGAGCGTTAACGCAGTGAGCCACTGGACCTGAGTACTCAAACATGCCTGCTTGTGCAGCTTAGACACTCTAAATTCACTAAATGTACAACTTTTTCTCCATCAAAATGAACAAATGAGACATGAAATAACATCTACAGATCAAGACGAAGCGAATGGAAGCGGTCCCAGCCTCGTAGCTGTGAACAGCTGTGATCGCAGGAAAATGCTGTTATAAAGATTTATCAGTATATCTCCGGGATATTTCCCTGGCTTTACCACCGTCCAAATGGACAAACGAGACATGAAATAACATCAACAGATCAAGACGAAGCGAATGGAAGTACCCCCGGAGTCATAGCATGTGTAAATCGAGACGAAAGATCTCTCTCTCCCCCGCCTGCTTGCGAGGGGGAGGGGCAGTTTACACACACACGCAGCTGCTGCATGCAGCAACGCACACACAGGGAGGAGATGGCAGAGAGAACGCACTCCCCTGAAAACTCCCCTTGAATTCCTCCAGACTCAGAAAATGTAAAAGTTCACTTTTTGGAGATCCATAGAAAAAGGGTGAAAATGAAAAAAAGTATGCCACAGCATGGATTCGAACACGCGACCAACCACATCCAGGGGCGAGCGTTAACGCAGTGAGCCACTGGACCTGAGTACTCTAACATGCCTGCTTGTGCAGGTTAGACACTCTGAATTCACTAAATGTACAACTTTTTCTCCATCAAAATGAACAAATGAGACATGAAATAACATCTACAGATCAAGACGAAGCGAATAGAAGCGGTCCCAGCCTCGTAGCTGTGAACAGCTGTGATCGCAGGAAAATGCTGTTACAAAGATTTCTCAGTATATCTCCGGGACATTTCCCTGGCTTTACCACCGTCACAATGGACAAACGAGACATGAAATAACATCAACAGATCAAGACGAAGCGAATGGGAGTACCCCCGGAGTCATAGCATGTGTAAATCGAGACGAAAGATCTCTCTCTCCCCGCCTGCTTGCGAGGGGGAGGGGCAGTTTACACACACACGCAGCTGCTGCATGCAGCAACGCACACACAGGGAGGAGATGGCAGAGAGAACGCACTCCCCTGAAAACTCCCCTTGAATTCCTCCAGACTCAGAAAATGTAAAAGTTCACTTTTTGGAGATCCATAGAAAAAGGGTGAAAATGAAAAAAAGTATGCCACAGCATGGATTTGAACACGCAACCAACCGCATCCAGGGGCGAGCGTTAACGCAGTGAGCCACTGGACCTGAGTACTCTAACATGCCTGCTTTTGCAGCTTAGACACTCTGAATTCACTAAATGTACAACTTTTCCTCAATCAAAATGAACAAATGAAACATGAAATAACATCTACAGATCAAGACGAAGCGAATGGAAGCGGTCCCAGCCTCGTAGCTGTGAACAGCTGTGATTGCAGGAAAATGCTGTTACAAAGATTTCTCAGTATATCTCCGGGACGTTTCCCTGGCTTTACCACCGTCACAATGGACAAACGAGACATGAAATAACATCAACAGATCAAGACGAAGCGAATGGAAGTACCCCCGGAGTCATAGCATGTGTAAATCGAGACGAAAGATCTCTCTCTCCCCTGCCTGCTTGCGAGGGGGAGGGGCAGTTTACACACACACGCAGCTGCTGCATGCAGCAACGCACACACAGGGAGGAGATGGCAGAGAGAACGCACTCCCCTGAAAACTCCCCTTGAATTCCTCCAGACTCAGAAAATGTAAAAGTTCACTTTTTGGAGATCCATAGAAAAAGGGTGAAAATGAAAAAAAGTATGCCACAGCATGGATTTGAATACGCGACCAACCGCATCCAGGGGCGAGCGTTAACGCAGTGAACCACTGGACCTGAGTACTCAAACATGCCTACTTGTGCAGCTTAGACACTCTGAATTCACTAAATGTACAACTTTTTCTCCATCAAAATGAACAAATTATACATGAAATAACATATACAGATCAAGACGAAGCGAATGGAAGCGGTCCCAGCCTCGTAGCTGTGAACAGCTGTGATCGCAGGAAAATGCTGTTTCAAAGATTTCTCAGTATATCTCCGGGACATTTCCCTGGCTTTACCACCGTCACAATGGACAAACGAGACATAAAATAACATCAACAGATCAAGACGAAGCGAATGGAAGTACCCCCGGAGTCATAGCATGTGTAAATCGAGATGAAAGATCTCTCTCTCCCCCGCCTGCTTGCGAGGGGGAGGGGCAGTTTACACACACACGCAGCTGCTGCATGCAGCAACGCACACACAGGGAGGAGATGGCAGAGAGAACGCACTCCCCTGAAAACTCCCCTTGAATTCCTCCAGACTCAGAAAATGTAAAAGTTCACTTTTTGGAGATCCATAGAAAAAGGGTGAAAATGAAAAAAAGTATGCCACAGCATGGATTCGAACACGCGACCAACCGCATCCAGGGGCGAGCGTTAACGCAGTGAGCCACTGGACCTGAGTACTCAAACATGCCTGCTTGTGCATCTTAGACACTCTGAATTCACTAAATGTACAACTTTTTCTCAATCAAAATGAACAAATGAGACATGAAATAACATCTACCGATCAAGACGAAGCGAATGGAAGCGGTCCCAGCCTCGTAGCTGTGAACAGCTGTGATTGCAGGAAAATGCTGTAACAAAGATTTCTCAGTATATCTCCGGGACTTTTCCCTGGCTTTACCACCGTCACAATGGACAAACGAGACATGAAATAACATCAACAGATCAAGACGAAGCGAATGGAAGTACCCCCGGAGTCATAGCATGTGTAAATCGAGACGACAGATCTCTCTCTCCCCCGCCTGCTTGCGAGGGGGAGGGGCAGTTTACACACACACGCAGCTGCTGCATGCAGCAACCCACACACAGGGAGGAGATGGCAGAGAGAACGCACTCCCCTGAAAACTCCCCTTGAATTCCTCCAGACTCAGAAAATGTAAAAGTTCACTTTTTGGAGATCCATAGAAAAAGGGTGAAAATAAAAAAAAGTATGCCACAGCATGGATTTGAACACGCGACCAATCGCATCCAGGGGCGAGCGTTAACGCAGTGAGCCACTGGACCTGAGTACTCAAACATGCCTGCTTGTGCAGCTTAGACACTCTGAATTCACTAAATGTACAACTTTTTCTCCATCAAAATGAACAAATGAGACATGAAATAAAATCTACAGATCAAGACGAAGCGAATGGAAGCGGTCCCAGCCTCGTAGCTGTGAACAGCTGTGATCGCAGGAAAATGCTGTTATAAAGATTTCTCAGTATATCTCCGGGATATTTCCCTGGCTTTACCACCGTCACAATGGACAAACGAGACATGAAATAACATAAACAGATCAAGACGAAGCGAATGGAAGTACCCCCGGAGTCATAGCATGTGTAAATCGAGACGACAGATCTCTCTCTCCCCCGCCTGTTTGCGAGGGGGAGGGGCAGTTTACACACACACGCAGCTGCTGCATGCAGCAACGCACACACAGGGAGGAGATGGCAGAGAGAACGCACTCCCCTGAAAACTCCCCTTGAATTCCTCCAGACTCAGAAAATGTAAAAGTTCACTTTTTGGAGATCCATAGAAAAAGGGTGAACATGAATTTTGTTTTGCCACAGCATGGATTCGAACACGCGACCAACCGCATCCAGGGGCGAGCGTTAACGCAGTGAGCCACTGGACCTGAGTACTCAAACATGCCTGCTTGTGCAGCTTAGACACTCTGAATTCACTAAATGTACAACTTTTTCTCCATCAAAATGAACAAATGAGACATGAAATAACATCTACAGATCAAGACGAAGCGAATGGAAGCGGTCCCAGCCTCGTAGCTGTGAACAGCTGTGATCGCAGGAAAATGCTGTTATAAAGATTTATCAGTATATCTCCGGGATATTTCCCTGGCTTTACCACCGTCCAAATGGACAAACGAGACATGAAATAACATCAACAGATCAAGACGAAGCGAATGGAAGTACCCCCGGAGTCATAGCATGTGTAAATCGAGACGAAAGATCTCTCTCTCCCCCGCCTGCTTGCGAGGGGGAGGGGCAGTTTACACACACACGCAGCTGCTGCATGCAGCAACGCACACACAGGGAGGAGATGGCAGAGAGAACGCACTCCCCTGAAAACTCCCCTTGAATTCCTCCAGACTCAGAAAATGTAAAAGTTCACTTTTTGGAGATCCATAGAAAAAGGGTGAAAATGAAAAAAAGTATGCCACAGCATGGATTTGAACACGCGACCAACCGCATCCAGGGGCGAGCGTTAACGCAGTGAGCCACTGGACCTGAGTACTCAAACATGCCTGCTTGTGCATCTTAGACACTCTGAATTCACTAAATGTACAACTTTTTCTCAATCAAAATGAACAAATGAGACATGAAATAACATCTACAGATCAAGACGAAGCGAATGGAAGCGGTCCCAGCCTCGTAGCTGTGAACAGCTGTGATCGCAGGAAAATGCTGTTATAAAGATTTCTCAGTATATCTCCGGGATATTTCCCTGGCTTTACCACCGTCACAATGGACAAACGAGACATGAAATAACATAAACAGATCAAGACGAAGCGAATGGAAGTACCCCCGGAGTCATAGCATGTGTAAATCGAGACGACAGATCTCTCTCTCCCCCGCCTGTTTGCGAGGGGGAGGGGCAGTTTACACACACACGCAGCTGCTGCATGCAGCAACGCACACACAGGGAGGAGATGGCAGAGAGAACGCACTCCCCTGAAAACTCCCCTTGAATTCCTCCAGACTCAGAAAATGTAAAAGTTCACTTTTTGGAGATCCATAGAAAAAGGGTGAACATGAATTTTATTTTGCCACAGCATGGATTCGAACACGCGACCAACCGCATCCAGGGGCGAGCGTTAACGCAGTGAGCCACTGGACCTGAGTACTCAAACATGCCTGCTTGTGCAGCTTAGACACTCTGAATTCACTAAATGTACAACTTTTTCTCCATCAAAATGAACAAATGAGACATGAAATAACATCTACAGATCAAGACGAAGCGAATGGAAGCGGTCCCAGCCTCGTAGCTGTGAACAGCTGTGATCGCAGGAAAATGCTGTTATAAAGATTTATCAGTATATCTCCGGGATATTTCCCTGGCTTTACCACCGTCCAAATGGACAAACGAGACATGAAATAACATCAACAGATCAAGACGAAGCGAATGGAAGTACCCCCGGAGTCATAGCATGTGTAAATCGAGACGAAAGATCTCTCTCTCCCCCGCCTGCTTGCGAGGGGGAGGGGCAGTTTACACACACACGCAGCTGCTGCATGCAGCAACGCACACACAGGGAGGAGATGGCAGAGAAAACGCACTCCCCTGAAAACTCCCCTTGAATTCCTCCAGACTCAGAAAATGTAAAAGTTCACTTTTTGGAGATCCATAGAAAAAGGGTGAAAATGAAAAAAAGTATGCCACAGCATGGATTCGAACACGCGACCAACCGCATCCAGGGGTGAGCGTTAACGCAGTGAGCCACTGGACCTGAGTACTCTAACATGCCTGCTTGTGCAGCTTAGACACTCTGAATTCACTAAATGTACAACTTTTTCTCCATCAAAATGAACAAATGAGACATGAAATAACATCTACAGATCAAGACGAAGCGAATAGAAGCGGTCCCAGCCTCGTAGCTGTGAACAGCTGTGATCGCAGGAAAATGCTGTTACAAAGATTTCTCAGTATATCTCCGGGACATTTCCCTGGCTTTACCACCGTCACAATGGACAAACGAGACATGAAATAACATCAACAGATCAAGACGAAGCGAATGGAAGTACCCCCGGAGTCATAGCATGTGTAAATCGAGACGACAGATCTCTCTCTCCCCCGCCTGCTTGCGAGGGGGAGGGGCAGTTTACACACACACGCAGCTGCTGCATGCAGCAACGCACACACAGGGAGGAGATGGCAGAGAGAACGCACTCCCCTGAAAACTCCCCTTGAATTCCTCCAGACTCAGAAAATGTAAAAGTTCACTTTTTGGAGATCCATAGAAAAAGGGTGAAAATGAAAAAAAGTATGCCACAGCATGGATTTGAACACGCGACCAACCGCATCCAGGGGCGAGCGTTAACGCAGTGAGCCACTGGACCTGAGTACTCAAACATGCCTGCTTGTGCATCTTAGACACTCTGAATTCACTAAATGTACAACTTTTTCTCAATCAAAATGAACAAATGAGACATGAAATAACATCTACAGATCAAGACGAAGCGAATGGAAGCGGTCCCAGCCTCGTAGCTGTGAACAGCTGTGATCGCAGGAAAATGCTGTTATAAAGATTTCTCAGTATATCTCCGGGATATTTCCCTGGCTTTACCACCGTCACAATGGACAAACGAGACATGAAATAACATAAACAGATCAAGACGAAGCGAATGGAAGTACCCCCGGAGTCATAGCATGTGTAAATCGAGACGACAGATCTCTCTCTCCCCCGCCTGTTTGCGAGGGGGAGGGGCAGTTTACACACACACGCAGCTGCTGCATGCAGCAACGCACACACAGGGAGGAGATGGCAGAGAGAACGCACTCCCCTGAAAACTCCCCTTGAATTCCTCCAGACTCAGAAAATGTAAAAGTTCACTTTTTGGAGATCCATAGAAAAAGGGTGAACATGAATTTTATTTTGCCACAGCATGGATTCGAACACGCGACCAACCGCATCCAGGGGCGAGCGTTAACGCAGTGAGCCACTGGACCTGAGTACTCAAACATGCCTGCTTGTGCAGCTTAGACACTCTGAATTCACTAAATGTACAACTTTTTCTCCATCAAAATGAACAAATGAGACATGAAATAACATCTACAGATCAAGACGAAGCGAATGGAAGCGGTCCCAGCCTCGTAGCTGTGAACAGCTGTGATCGCAGGAAAATGCTGTTATAAAGATTTATCAGTATATCTCCGGGATATTTCCCTGGCTTTACCACCGTCCAAATGGACAAACGAGACATGAAATAACATCAACAGATCAAGACGAAGCGAATGGAAGTACCCCCGGAGTCATAGCATGTGTAAATCGAGACGAAAGATCTCTCTCTCCCCCGCCTGCTTGCGAGGGGGAGGGGCAGTTTACACACACACGCAGCTGCTGCATGCAGCAACGCACACACAGGGAGGAGATGGCAGAGAGAACGCACTCCCCTGAAAACTCCCCTTGAATTCCTCCAGACTCAGAAAATGTAAAAGTTCACTTTTTGGAGATCCATAGAAAAAGGGTGAAAATGAAAAAAAGTATGCCACAGCATGGATTCGAACACGCGACCAACCGCATCCAGGGGTGAGCGTTAACGCAGTGAGCCACTGGACCTGAGTACTCTAACATGCCTGCTTGTGCAGCTTAGACACTCTGAATTCACTAAATGTACAACTTTTTCTCCATCAAAATGAACAAATGAGACATGAAATAACATCTACAGATCAAGACGAAGCGAATAGAAGCGGTCCCAGCCTCGTAGCTGTGAACAGCTGTGATCGCAGGAAAATGCTGTTACAAAGATTTCTCAGTATATCTCCGGGACATTTCCCTGGCTTTACCACCGTCACAATGGACAAACGAGACATGAAATAACATCAACAGATCAAGACGAAGCGAATGGAAGTACCCCCGGAGTCATAGCATGTGTAAATCGAGACGAAAGATCTCTCTCTCCCCCGCCTGCTTGCGAGGGGGAGGGGCAGTTTACACACACACGCAGCTGCTGCATGCAGCAACGCACACACAGGGAGGAGATGGCAGAGAGAACGCACTCCCCTGAAAACTCCCCTTGAATTCCTCCAGACTCAGAAAATGTAAAAGTTCACTTTTTGGAGATCCATAGAAAAAGGGTGAAAATGAAAAAAAGTATGCCACAGCATGGATTTGAACACGCGACCAACCGCATACAGGGGCGAGCGTTAACGCAGTGAGCCACTGGACCTGAGTACTCAAACATGCCTGCTTGTGCATCTTAGACACTCTGAATTCACTAAATGTACAACTTTTTCTCAATCAAAATGAACAAATGAGACATGAAATAACATCTACAGATCAAGACGAAGCGAATGGAAGCGGTCCCAGCCTCGTAGCTGTGAACAGCTGTGATTGCGGGAAAATGCTGTTACAAAGATTTCTCAGTATATCTCCGGGACTTTTCACTGGCTTTACCACCGTCACAATGGACAAACGAGACATGAAATAACATCAACAGATCAAGACGAAGCGAATGGAAGTACCCCCGGAGTCATAGCATGTGTAAATCGAGACGACAGATCTCTCTCTCCCCCGCCTGCTTGCGAGGGGGAGGGGCAGTTTACACACACACGCAGCTGCTGCATGCAGCAACGCACACACAGGGAGGAGATGGCAGAGAGAACGCACTCCCCTGAAAACTCCCCTTGAATTCCTCCAGACTCAGAAAATGTAAAAGTTCACTTTTTGGAGATCCATAGAAAAAGGGTGAAAATGATTTTTTTTTTGCCACAGCATGGATTCGAACACGAGACCAACCGCATCCAGGGGCGAGCGTTAACGCAGTGAGCCACTGGACCTGAGTACTCAAACATGCCTGCTTGTGCAGCTTAGACACTCTGAATTCACTAAATGTACAACTTTTTCTCCATCAAAATGAACAAATGAGACATGAAATAACATCTACAGATCAAGACGAAGCGAATGGAAGCGGTCCCAGCCTCGTAGCTAAGAACAGCTGTGATCGCAGGAAAATGCTGTTACAAAGATTTCTCAGTATATCTCCGGGAGATTTCCCTGGCTTTACCACCGTCACAATGGACAAACGAGACATGAAATAACATCAACAGATCAAGACGAAGCGAATGGAAGTACCCCCGGAGTCATAGCATGTGTAAATCGAGACGAAATATCTCTCTCTCCCCCGCCTGCTTGCGAGGGGGAGGGGCAGTTTACACACACACGCAGCTGCTGCATGCAGCAACGCACACACAGGGAGGAGATGGCAGAGAGAACCCACTCCCCTGAAAACTCCCCTTGAATTCCTCCAGACTCAGAAAATGTAAAAGTTCACTTTTTGGAGATCCATAGAAAAAGGGTGAAAATGATTTTTTTTTTGCCACAGCATGGATTCGAACACACGACCAACCGCATCCAGGGGCGAGCGTTAACGCAGTGAGCCACTGGACCTGAGTACTCAAACATGCCTGCTTGTGCAGCTTAGAAACTCTGAATTCACTAAATGTACAACTTTTTTTCCATCAAAATGAACAAATGAGACATGAAATAACATCTACAGATCAAGACGAAGCGAATGAAAGCGGTCCCAGCCTCGTAGCTTTGAACAGCTGTGATCGCAGGAAAATAATGTCACAAAGACTTCTCAGTATATCTCCGGGACATTTCCCTGGCTTTACCACCATCACAATGGACAAACGAGACATGAAATAACATAAACAGATCAAGACGAAGCAAATGGAAGTACCCCCGGAGTCATAGCATGTGTAAATCGAGACGAAAGATCTCTCTCTCCCCCGCCTGCTTGCGAGGGGGAGGGGCAGTTTACACACACACGCAGCTGCTGCATGCAGCAACGCACACACAGGGAGGAGATGGCAGAGAGAACGCACTCCCCTGAAAACTCCCCTTGAATTCCTCCAGACTCAGAAAATGTAAAAGTTCACTTTTTGGAGATCCATAGAAAAAGGGTGAAAATGAAAAAAAGTATGCCACAGCATGGATTCGAACACGAGACCAACCGCATCCAGGGGCGAGCGTTAACGCAGTGAGCCACTGGACCTGAGTACTCAAACATGCCTGCTTGTGCATCTTAGACACTCTGAATTCACTAAATGTACAACTTTTTCTCAATCAAAATGAACAAATGAGACATGAAATAACATCTACAGATCAAGACGAAGCGAATGGAAGCGGTCCCAGCCTCGTAGCTAAGAACAGCTGTGATCGCAGGAAAATGCTGTTCCAAAGATTTCTCAGTATATCTCCGGGACATTTCCCTGGCTTTACCACCGTCACAATGGACAAACGAGACATGAAATAACATCAACAGATCAAGACGAAGCGAATGGAAGTACCCCCGGAGTCATAGCATGTGTAAATCGAGACGAAAGATCTCTCTCTCCCCCGCCTGCTTGCGAGGGGGAGGGGCAGTTTACACACACACGCAGCTGCTGCAAGCAGCAACGCACACACAGGGAGGAGATGGCAGAGAGAACCCACTCCCCTGAAAACTCCCCTTGAATTCCTCCAGACTCAGAAAATGTAAAAGTTCACTTTTTGGAGATCCATAGAAAAAGGGTGAACATTAATTTTGTTTTGCCACAGCATGGATTCGAACACACGACCAACCGCATCCAGGGGCGAGCGTTAACGCAGTGAGCCACTGGACCTGAGTACTCAAACATGCCTACTTTTGCATCTTAGAAACTCTGAATTCACTAAATGTACAACTTTTTCTCCATCAAAATGAACAACTGAGACATTAAATAACATCTACAGATCAAGACGAAGCGAATGGAAGCGGTCCCAGCCTCGTAGCTAAGAACAGCTGTGATCGCAGGAAAATGCTGTTACAAAGATTTCTCAGTATATCTCCGGGACATTTCCCTGGCTTTACCACCGTCACAATGGACAAACGAGACATGAAATAACATCAACAGATCAAGACGAAGCGAATGGAAGTACCCCCGGAGTCATAGCATGTGTAAATCGAGACGAAGGATCTCTCTCTCCCCCGCCTGCTTGCGAGGGGGAGGGGCAGTTTACACACACACGCAGCTGCTGCATGCAGCAACGCACACACAGGGAGGAGATGGCAGAGAGAACGCACTCCCCTGAAAACTCCCCTTGAATTCCTCCAGACTCAGAAAATGTAAAAGTTCACTTTTTGGAGATCCATAGAAAAAGGGTGAAAATGAAAAAAAGTATGCCTCAGCATGGATTCGAACACGAGACCAACCGCATCCAGGGGCGAGCGTTAACGCAGTGAGCCACTGGACCTGAGTACTCAAACATGCCTGCTTGTGCATCTTAGACACTCTGAATTCACTAAATGTACAACTTTTTCTCAATCAAAATGAACAAATGAGACATGAAATAACATCTACAGATCAAGACGAAGCGAATGGAAGCGGTCCCAGCCTCGTAGCTGTGAACAGCTGTGATTGCGGGAAAATGCTGTTACAAAGATTTCTCAGTATATCTGCGGGACTTTTCACTGGCTTTACCACCGTCACAATGGACAAACGAGACATGAAATAACATCAACAGATCAAGACGAAGCGAATGGAAGTACCCCCGGAGTCATAGCATGTGTAAATCGAGACGACAGATCTCTCTCTCCCCCGCCTGCTTGCGAGGGGGAGGGGCAGTTTACACACACACGCAGCTGCTGCATGCAGCAACGCACACACAGGGAGGAGATGGCAGAGAGAACGCACTCCCCTGAAAACTCCCCTTGAATTCCTCCAGACTCAGAAAATGTAAAAGTTCACTTTTTGGAGATCCATATAAAAAGGGTGAAAATGAAAAAAAGTATGCCACAGCATGGATTTGAATACGCGACCAACCGCATCCAGGGGCGAGCGTTAACGCAGTGAACCACTGGACCTGAGTACTCAAACATGCCTACTTGTGCAGCTTAGACACTCTGAATTCACTAAATGTACAACTTTTTCTCCATCAAAATGAACAAATTATACATGAAATAACATCTACAGATCAAGACGAAGCGAATGGAAGCGGTCCCAGCCTCGTAGCCGTGAACAGCTGTGATCGCAGGAAAATGCTGTTTCAAAGATTTCTCAGTATATCTCCGGGACATTTCCCTGGCTTTACCACCGTCACAATGGACAAACGAGACATAAAATAACATCAACAGATCAAGACGAAGCGAATGGAAGTACCCCTGGAGTCATAGCATGTGTAAATCGAGACGAAAGATCTCTCTCTCCCCCGCCTGCTTGCGAGGGGGAGGGGCAGTTTACACACACACGCAGCTGCTGCATGCAGCAACGCACACACAGGGAGGAGATGGCAGAGAGAACGCACTCCCCTGAAAACTCCCCTTGAATTCCTTCCGACTCAGAAAATTTAAAAGTTCACTTTTTGGAGATCCATAGAAAAAGGGTGAAAATGATTTTTTTTTTGCCACAGCATGGATTCGAACACGAGACCAACCGCATCCAGGGGCGAGCGTTAACGCAGTGAGCCACTGGACCTGAGTACTCAAACATGCCTGCTTGTGCATCTTAGACACTCTGAATTCACTAAATGTACAACTTTTTCTCAATCAAAATGAACAAATGAGACATGAAATAACATCTACAGATCAAGACGAAGTGAATGGAAGCGGTCCCAGCCTCGTAGCTAAGAACAGCTGTGATCGCAGGAAAATGCTGTTCCAAAGATTTCTCAGTATATCTCCGGGACATTTCCCTGGCTTTACCACCGTCACAATGGACAAACGAGACATAAAATAACATCAACAGATCAAGACGAAGCGAATGGAAGTACCCCCGGAGTCATAGCATGTGTAAATCGAGACGAAATATCTCTCTCTCCCCCGCCTGCTTGCGAGGGGGAGGGGCAGTTTACACACACACGCAGCTGCTGCATGCAGCAACGCACACACAGGGAGGAGATGGCAGAGAGAACCCACTCCCCTGAAAACTCCCCTTGAATTCCTCCAGACTCAGAAAATGTAAAAGTTCACTTTTTGGAGATCCATAGAAAAAGGGTGAAAATGAATTTCTTTTTGCCACAGCATGGATTCGAACACGAGACCAACCGCATCCAGGGGCGAGCGTTAACGCAGTGAGCCACTGGACCTGAGTACTCAAACATGCCTGCTTGTGCAGCTTAGACACTCTGAATTCACTAAATGTACAACTTTTTCTCCATCAAAATGAACAAATGAGACATGAAATAACATCTACAGATCAAGACGAAGCGAATGGAAGCGGTCCCAGCCTCGTAGCTGTGAACAGCTGTGATCGCAGGAAAATGCTGTTATAAAGATTTATCAGTATATCTCCGGGATATTTCCCTGGCTTTACCACCGTCCAAATGGACAAACGAGACATGACATAACATCAACAGATCAAGACGAAGCGAATGGAAGTACCCCCGGAGTCATAGCATGTGTAAATCGAGACGAAAGATCTCTCTCTCCCCCGCCTGCTTGCGAGGGGGAGGGGCAGTTTACACACACACGCAGCTGCTGCATGCAGCAACGCACACACAGGGAGGAGATGGCAGAGAGAACGCACTCCCCTGAAAACTCCCCTTGAATTCCTCCAGACTCAGAAAATGTAAAAGTTCACTTTTTGGAGATCCATGGAAAAAGGGTGAAAATGATTTTTTTTTTTTTGCCACAGCATGGATTCGAACACGAGACCAACCGCATCCAGGGGAGAGCGTTAACGCAGTGAGCCACTGGACCTGAGTACTCAAACATGCCTACTTGTGCAGCTTAGACACTCTGAATTCACTAAATGTACAACATTTTCTCCATCAAAATGAACAAATGAGACATGAAATAACATCTACAGATCAAGACGAAGCGAATAGAAGTGGTCCCAGCCTCGTAGCTGTGAACAGCTGTGATCGCAGGAAAATGCTGTTCCAAAGATTTCTCAGTATATCTCCGGGACATTTCCCTGGCTTTACCACCGTCACAATGGACAAACGAGACATGAAATAACATCAACAGATCAAGACGAAGCGAATGGAAGTACCCCCGGAGTCATAGCATGTGTAAATCGAGACGAAAGATCTCTCTCTCCCCCGCCTGCTTGCGAGGGGGAGGGGCAGTTTACACACACACGCAGCTGCTGCATGCAGCAACGCACACACAGGGAGGAGATGGCAGAGAGAACGCACTCCCCTGAAAACTCCCCTTGAATTCCTCCAGACTCAGAAAATGTAAAAGTTCACTTTTTGGAGATCCATAGAAAAAGGGTGAAAATGAATTTTTGTTTGCCACAGCATGGATTCGAACACGCGACCAACCGCATCCAGGGGCGAGCGTTAACGCAGTGAGCCACTGGACCTGAGTACTCAAACATGCCTGCTTGTGCAGCTTAGACACTCTGAATTCACTAAATGTACAACTTTTTCTCCATCAAAATGAACAAATGAGACATGAAATAACATCTACAGATCAAGACGAAGCGAATGGAAGCGGTCCCAGCCTCGTAGCTGTGAACAGCTGTGATCGCAGGAAAATGCTGTTACAAAGATTTATCAGTATATCTCCGGGATATTTCCCTGGCTTTACCACCGTCACAATGGACAAACGAGACATGAAATAACATCAACAGATCAAGACGAAGCGAATGGAAGTACCCCCGGAGTCATAGCATGTGTAAATCGAGACGAAAGATCTCTCTCTCCCCCGCCTGCTTGCGAGGGGGAGGGGCAGTTTACACACACACGCAGCTGCTGCATGCAGCAACGCACACACAGGGAGGAGATGGCAGAGAGAACGCACTCCCCTGAAAACTCCCCTTGAATTCCTCCAGACTCAGAAAATGTAAAAGTTCACTTTTTGGAGATCCATAGAAAAAGGGTGAAAATGAAAAAAAGTATGCCACAGCATGGATTCGAACACGCGACCAACCGCATCCAGGGGCGAGCGTTAACGCAGTGAGCCACTGGACCTGAGTACTCAAACATGCCTGCTTGTGCAGCTTAGACACTCTGAATTCACTAAATGTACAACTTTTTCTCCATCAAAATGAACAAATGAGACATGAAATAACATCTACAGATCAAGACGAAGCGAATAGAAGCGGTCCCAGCCTCGTAGCTGTGAACAGCTGTGATCGCAGGAAAATGCTGTTCCAAAGATTTCTCAGTATATCTCCGGGACATTTCCCTGGCTTTACCACCGTCACAATGGACAAACGAGACATGAAATAACATCAACAGATCAAGACGAAGCGAATGGAAGTACCCCCGGAGTCATAGCATGTGTAAATCGAGACGACAGATCTCTCTCTCCCCCGCCTGCTTGCGAGGGGGAGGGGCAGTTTACACACACACGCAGCTGCTGCATGCAGCAACGCACACACAGGGAGGAGATGGCAGAGAGAACGCACTCCCCTGAAAACTCCCCTTGAATTCCTCCAGACTCAGAAAATGTAAAAGTTCACTTTTTGGAGATCCATAGAAAAAGGGTGAAAATGAATTTTGTTTTGCCACAGCATGGATTCGAACACGCGACCAACCGCATCCAGGGGAGAGCGTTAACGCAGTGAGCCACTGGACCTGAGTACTCAAACATGCCTACTTGTGTAGCTTAGACACTCTGAATTCACTAAATGTACAACTTTTTCTCCATCAAAATGAACAAATGAGACATGAAATAACTTCTACAGATCAAGACGAAGCGAATGGAAGCGGTCCCAGCCTCGTAGCTGTGAACAGCTGTGATCGCAGGAAAATGCTGTTACAAAGATTTATCAGTATATCTCCGGGATATTTCCCTGGCTTTACCACCGTCACAATGGACAAACGAGACATGAAATAACATAAACAGATCAAGACGAAGCGAATGGAAGTACCCCCGGAGTCATAGCATGTGTAAATCGAGACGAAAGATCTCTCTCTCCCCCGCCTGCTTGCGAGGGGGAGGGGCAGTTTACACACACACGCAGCTGCTGCATGCAGCAACGCACACACAGGGAGGAGATGGCAGAGAGAACGCACTCCCCTGAAAACTCCCCTTGAATTCCTCCAGACTCAGAAAATGTAAAAGTTCACTTTTTGGAGATCCATAGAAAAAGGGTGAAAATGAAAAAAAGTATGCCACAGCATGGATTCGAACACGCGACCAACCGCATCCAGGGGCGAGCGTTAACGCAGTGAGCCACTGGACCTGAGTACTCAAACATGCCTGCTTGTGCATCTTAGACACTCTGAATTCACTAAATGTACAACTTTTTCTCAATCAAAATGAACAAATGAGACATGAAATAACATCAACAGATCAAGACGAAGCGAATGGAAGTACCCCCGGAGTCATAGCATGTGTAAATCGAGACGAAAGATCTCTCTCTCCCCCGCCTGCTTGCGAGGGGGAGGGGCAGTTTACACACACACGCAGCTGCTGCATGCAGCAACGCACACACAGGGAGGAGATGGCAGAGAGAACGCACCCCCCTGAAAACTCCCCTTGAATTCCTCCAGACTCAGAAAATGTAAAAGTTCACTTTTTGGAGATCCATAGAAAAAGGGTGAAAATGATTTTTTTTTTGCCACAGCATGGATTCGAACACGCGACCAACCGCATCCAGGGGCGAGCGTTAACGCAGTGAGCCACTGGACCTGAGTACTCAAACATGCCTGCTTGTGCAGCTTAGACACTCTGAATTCACTAAATGTACAACTTTTTCTCCATCAAAATGAACAAATGAGACATGAAATAACATCTACAGATCAAGACGAAGCGAATGGAAGCGGTCCCAGCCTCGTAGCTGTGAACAGCTGTGATCGCAGGAAAATGCTGTTATAAAGATTTATCAGTATATCTCCGGGATATTTCCCTGGCTTTACCACCGTCCAAATGGACAAACGAGACATGAAATAACATCAACAGATCAAGACGAAGCGAATGGAAGTACCCCCGGAGTCATAGCATGTGTAAATCGAGACGAAAGATTTCTCTCTCCCCCGCCTGCTTGCGAGGGGGAGGGGCAGTTTACACACACACGCAGCTGCTGCATGCAGCAACGCACACACAGGGAGGAGATGGCAGAGAGAACGCACTCCCCTGAAAACTCCCCTTGAATTCCTCCAGACTCAGAAAATGTAAAAGTTCACTTTTTGGAGATCCATAGAAAAAGGGTGAAAATGAAAAAAAGTATGCCACAGCATGGATTCGAACACGCGACCAACCGCATCCAGGGGCGAGCGTTAACGCAGTGAGCCACTGGACCTGAGTACTCAAACATGCCTGCTTGTGCATCTTAGACACTCTGAATTCACTAAATGTACAACTTTTTCTCAATCAAAATGAACAAATGAGACATGAAATAACATCAACAGATCAAGACGAAGCGAATGGAAGTACCCCCGGAGTCATAGCATGTGTAAATCGAGACGAAAGATCTCTCTCTCCCCCGCCTGCTTGCGAGGGGGAGGGGCAGTTTACACACACACGCAGCTGCTGCATGCAGCAACGCACACACAGGGAGGAGATGGCAGAGAGAACGCACCCCCCTGAAAACTCCCCTTGAATTCCTCCAGACTCAGAAAATGTAAAAGTTCACTTTTTGGAGATCCATAGAAAAAGGGTGAAAATGATTTTTTTTTTGCCACAGCATGGATTCGAACACGCGACCAACCGCATCCAGGGGCGAGCGTTAACGCAGTGAGCCACTGGACCTGAGTACTCAAACATGCCTGCTTGTGCAGCTTAGACACTCTGAATTCACTAAATGTACAACTTTTTCTCCATCAAAATGAACAAATGAGACATGAAATAACATCTACAGATCAAGACGAAGCGAATGGAAGCGGTCCCAGCCTCGTAGCTGTGAACAGCTGTGATCGCAGGAAAATGCTGTTATAAAGATTTATCAGTATATCTCCGGGATATTTCCCTGGCTTTACCACCGTCCAAATGGACAAACGAGACATGAAATAACATCAACAGATCAAGACGAAGCGAATGGAAGTACCCCCGGAGTCATAGCATGTGTAAATCGAGACGAAAGATTTCTCTCTCCCCCGCCTGCTTGCGAGGGGGAGGGGCAGTTTACACACACACGCAGCTGCTGCATGCAGCAACGCACACACAGGGAGGAGATGGCAGAGAGAACGCACCCCCCTGAAAACTCCCCTTGAATTCCTCCAGACTCAGAAAATGTAAAAGTTCACTTTTTGGAGATCCATAGAAAAAGGGTGAAAATGATTTTTTTTTTGCCACAGCATGGATTCGAACACGCGACCAACCGCATCCAGGGGCGAGCGTTAACGCAGTGAGCCACTGGACCTGAGTACTCAAACATGCCTGCTTGTGCAGCTTAGACACTCTGAATTCACTAAATGTACAACTTTTTCTCCATCAAAATGAACAAATGAGACATGAAATAACATCTACAGATCAAGACGAAGCGAATGGAAGCGGTCCCAGCCTCGTAGCTGTGAACAGCTGTGATTGCAGGAAAATGCTGTTACAAAGATGTATCAGTATATCTCCGGGACTTTTCCCTGGCTTTACCACCGTCACAATGGACAAACGAGACATGAAATAACATCAACAGATCAAGACGAAGCGAATGGAAGTACCCCCGGAGTCATAGCATGTGTAAATCGAGACGAAAGATCTCTCTCTCCCCCGCATGCTTGCGAGGGGGGGGGCAGTTTACACACACACGCAGCTGCTGCATGCAGCAACGCACACACAGGGAGGAGATGGCAGAGAGAACGCACTCCCCTGAAAACTCCCCTTGAATTCCTCCAGACTCAGAAAATGTAAAAGTTCACTTCTTGGAGATCCATAGAAAAATTGTGAAAATGAAAAAAAGTATGCCACAGCATGGATTCGAACACGAGACCAACCGCATCCAGGGGCGAGCGTTAACGCAGTGAGCCACTGGACCTGAGTACTCAAACATGCCTGCTTGTGCAGCTTAGACACTCTGAATTCACTAAATGTACAACTTTTTCTCCATCAAAATGAACAAATGAGACATGAAATAACATCTACAGATCCAGACGAAGCGAATGGAAGCGGTCCCAGCCTCGTAGCTGTGAACAGCTGTGATTGCAGGAAAATGCTGTTACAAAGATTTCTCAGTATATCTCCGGGACTTTTCCCTGGCTTTACCACCGTCACAATGGACAAACGAGACATGAAATAACATCAACAGATCAAGACGAAGCGAATGGAAGTACCCCCGGAGTCATAGCATGTGTAAATCGAAACGAAAGATCTCTCTCTCCCCCGCATGCTTGCGAGGGGGGGGGCAGTTTACACACACACGCAGCTGCTGCATGCAGCAACGCACACACAGGGAGGAGATGGCAGAGAGAACGCACTCCCCTGAAAACTCCCCTTGAATTCCTCCAGACTCAGAAAATGTAAAAGTTCACTTCTTGGAGATCCATAGAAAAAGGGTGAAAATGAAAAAAAGTATGCCACAGCATGGATTCGAACACGAGACCAACCGCATCCAGGGGCGAGCGTTAACGCAGTGAGCCACTGGACCTGAGTACTCAAACATGCCTGCTTGTGCAGCTTAGACACTCTGAATTCACTAAATGTACAACTTTTTCTCCATCAAAATGAACAAATGAGACATGAAATAACATCTACAGATCAAGACGAAGCGAATGGAAGCGGTCCCAGCCTCGTAGCTGTGAACAGCTGTGATTGCAGGAAAATGCTGTTACAAAGATTTCTCAGTATATCTCCGGGACTTTTCCCTGGCTTTACCACCGTCACAATGGACAAACGAGACATGAAATAACATCAACAGATCAAGACGAAGCGAATGGAAGTACCCCCGGAGTCATAGCATGTGTAAATCGAGACGAAAGATCTCTCTCTCCCCCGCCTGCTTGCGAGGGGGGGGGGCAGTTTACACACACACGCAGCTGCTGCATGCAGCAACGCACACACAGGGAGGAGATGGCAGAGAGAACGCACTCCCCTGAAAACTCCCCTTGAATTCCTCCAGACTCAGAAAATGTAAAAGTTCACTTCTTGGAGATCCATAGAAAAAGGGTGAAAATGAAAAAAAGTATGCCACAGCATGGATTCGAACACGAGACCAACCGCATCCAGGGGCGAGCGTTAACGCAGTGAGCCACTGGACCTGAGTACTCAAACATGCCTGCTTGTGCAGCTTAGACACTCTGAATTCACTAAATGTACAACTTTTTCTCCATCAAAATGAACAAATGAGACATGAAATAACATCTACAGATCAAGACGAAGCGAATGGAAGCGGTCCCAGCCTCGTAGCTGTGAACAGCTGTGATTGCAGGAAAATGCTGTTACAAAGATTTCTCAGTATATCTCCGGGACTTTTCCCTGGCTTTACCACCGTTACAATGGACAAACGAGACATGAAATAACATCAACAGATCAAGACGAAGCGAATGGAAGTACCCCCGGAGTCATAGCATGTGTAAATCGAGACGAAAGATCTCTCTCTCCCCCGCCTGCTTGCGAGGGGGAGGGGCAGTTTACACACACACGCAGCTGCTGCATGCAGCAACGCACACACAGGGAGGAGATGGCAGAGAGAACGCACTCCCCTGAAAACTCCCCTTGAATTCCTCCAGACTCAGAAAATGTAAAATTTCACTTTTTGGAGATCCATAGAAAAAGGGTGAAAATGATTTTTTTTTGCCACAGCATGGATTTGAACACGCGACCAACCGCATCCAGGGGCGAGCGTTAACGCAGTGAGCCACTGGACCTGAGTACTCAAACATGCCTGCTTGTGCAGCTTAGACACTCTGAATTCACTAAATGTACAACTTTTTCTCCATCAAAATGAACAAATGAGACATGAAATAACATCGACAGATCAAGACGAAGCGAATGGAAGCGGTCCCAGCCTCGTAGCTGTGAACAGCTGTGATCGCAGGAAAATGCTGTTATAAAGATTTATCAGTATATCTCCGGGATATTTCCCTGGCTTTACCACTGTCCAAATGGACAAACGAGACATGAAATAACATCAACAGATCAAGACGAAGCGAATGGAAGTACCCCCGGAGTCATAGCATGTGTAAATCGAGACGAAAGATCTCTCTCTCCCCCGCCTGCTTGCGAGGGGGAGGGGCAGTTTACACACACACGCAGCTGCTGCATGCAGCAACGCACACACAGGGAGGAGATGGCAGAGAGAACGCACTCCCCTGAAAACTCCCCTTGAATTCCTCCGGACTCAGAAAATGTAAAAGTTCACTTTTTGGAGATCAATAGAAAAAGGGTGAAAATGATTTTTTTTTTGCCACAGCATGGATTCGAACACGCGACCATCCGCATCAAGGGGAGAGCTTGAACGCAGTGAGCCACTGGACCTGAGTACTCAAACATGCCTACTTGTGCAGCTTAGAAACTCTGAATTCACTAAATGTACAACTTTTTTTCCATCAAAATGAACAAATGAGACATGAAATAACATCTACAGATCAAGACGAAGCGAATGGAAGCGGTCCCAGCCTCGTAGCTGTGAACAGCTGTGATCGCAGGAAAATGCTGTTACAAAGATTTCTCAGTATATCTCCGGGACATTTCCCTGGCTTTACCACCGTCACAATGGACAAACGAGACATGAAATAACATAAACAGATCAAGACGAAGCGAATGGAAGTACCCCCGGAGTCATAGCATGTGTAAATCGAGACGAAAGATCTCTCACTCCCCCGCCTGCTTGCGAGGGGAAGGGGCAGTTTACACACACACGCAGCTGCTGCATGCAGCAACGCACACACAGGGAGGAGATGGCAGAGAGAACGCACTCCCCTGAAAACTCCCCTTGAATTCCTCAAGACTCAGAAAATGTAAAAGTTCACTTTTTGGAGATCCATAGAAAAAGGGTGAAAATGAAAAAAAGTGTGCCACAGCATGGATTCGAACACGCGACCAACCGCATCCAGGGGCGAGCGTTAACGCAGTGAGCCACTGGATCTGAGTACTCAAACATGCCTGATTGTGCAGCTTAGACACTCTGAATTCACTAAATGTACAACTTTTTCTCCATCAAAATGAACAAATGAGACATGAAATAACATCTACAGATCAAGACGAAGCGAATGGAAGCGGTCCCAGCCTCGTAGCTGTGAACAGCTGTGATCGCAGGAAAATGCTGTTACAAAGATTTCTCAGTATATCTCCGGGACTTTTCCCTGGCTTTACCACCGTCACAATGGACAAACGAGACATGAAATAACATCAACAGATCAAGACGAAGCGAATGGAAGTACCCCCGGAGTCATAGCATGTGTAAATCGAGACGACAGATCTCTCTCTCCCCCGCCTGCTTGCGAGGGGGAGGGGCAGTTTACACACACACGCAGCTGCTGCATGCAGCAACGCACACACAGGGAGGAGATGGCAGAGAGAACGCACTCCCCTGAAAACTCCCCTTGAATTCTTCCAGACTCAGAAAATGTAAAAGTTCACTTTTTGGAGATCCATAGAAAAAGGGAGAACATGAATTTTGTTTTGCCACAGCATGGATTCGGACACGCGACTATCCGCATCAAGGGGAGAGCTTTAACGCAGTGAGCCACTGGACCTGAGTACTCAAACATGCCTGCTTGTGCATCTTAGACACTCTGAATTCACTAAATGTACAACTTTTTCTCAATCAAAATGAACAAATGAGACATGAAATAACATCTACAGATCAAGACGAAGCGAATGGAAGCGGTCCCAGCCTCGTAGCTGTGAACAGCTGTGATCGCAGGAAAATGCTGTTCCAAAGATTTCTCAGTATATCTCCGGGACTTTTCCCTGGCTTTACCACCGTCACAATGGACAAACGAGACATGAAATAACATCAACAGATCAAGACGAAGCGAATGGAAGTACCCCCGGAGTCATAGTATGTGTAAATCGAGACGACAGATCTCTCTCTCCCCCGCCTGCTTGCGAGGGGGAGGGGCAGTTTACACACACACGCAGCTGCTGCATGCAGCAACGCACACACAGGGAGGAGATGGCAGAGAGAACGCACTCCCCTGAAAACTCCCCTTGAATTCCTCAAGACTCAGAAAATGTAAAAGTTCACTTTTTGGAGATCCATAGAAAAAGGGTGAAAATGAAAAAAAGTATGCCACAGCATGGATTCGAACACGCGACCAACCGCATCCAGGGGCGAGCGTTAACGCAGTGAGCCACTGGACCTGAGTACACACAGGGAGGAGATGGCAGAGAGAACGCACTCCCCTGAAAACTCCCCTTGAATTCCTCCAGACTCAGAAAATGTAAAAGTTCACTTTTTGGAGATCCATAGAAAAAGGGTGAAAATGAAAAAAAGTATGCGACAGCATGGATTCGAACACGCGACCAACCGCATCCAGGGGCGAGCGTTAACGCAGTGAGCCACTGGACCTGATTACTCAAACATGCCTGCTTGTGCAGCTTAGACACTCTGAATTCACTAAATGTACAACTTTTTCTCCATCAAAATGAACAAATGAGACATGAAATAACATCTACAGATCAAGACGAAGCGAATAGAAGCAGTCCCAGCCTCGTAGCTGTGAACAGCTGTGATCGCAGGAAAATGCTGTTACAAAGATTTCTCAGTATATCTCCGGGACATTTCCCTGGCTTTACCACCGTCACAATGGACAAACGAGACATGAAATAACATCAACAGATCAAGACGAAGCGAATGGAAGTACCCCTGGAGTCATAGCATGTGTAAATCGAGACGAAATATCTCTCTCTCCCCGCCTGCTTGCGAGGGGGAGGGGCAGTTTACACACACACGCAGCTGCTGCATGCAGCAACGCACACCCAGGGAGGAGATGGCAGAGAGAACTCACTCCCCTGAAAACTCCCCTTGAATTCCTCCAGACTCAGAAAATGTAAAAGTTCACTTTTTGGAGATCCATAGAAAAAGGGTGAACATGAATTTTGTTTTGCCACAGCATGGATTCAAACACGCGACCAACCGCATCCAGGGGCGAGCGTTAACGCAGTGAGCCACTGGACCTGAGTACTCAAACATGCCTGCTTGTGCAGCTTAGACACTCTGAATTCACTAAATGTACAACTTTTTCTCCATCAAAATGAACAAATGAGACATGAAATAACATCTACAGATCAAGACAAAGCGAATGGAAGCGGTCCCAGCCTCGTAGCTGTGAACAGCTGTGATCGCAGGAAAATGCTGTTCCAAAGATTTCTCAGTATATCTCCGGGACTTTTCCCTGGCTTTACCACCGTCACAATGGACAAACGAGACATGAAATAACATCAACAGATCAAGACGAAGCGAATGGAAGTACCCCCGGAGTCATAGCATGTGTAAATCGAGACGACAGATCTCTCTCTCCCCCGCCTGCTTGCGAGGGGGAGGGGCAGTTTACACACACACGCAGCTGCTGCATGCAGCAACGCACACACAGGGAGGAGATGGCAGAGAGAACGCACTCCCCTGAAAACTCCCCTTGAGTTCCTCCAGACTCAGAAAATGTAAAAGTTCACTTTTAGGAGATCCATAGAAAAAGGGTGAAAATGATTTTTTTTTTGCCAGAGCATGGATTCGAACACGCGACCAACCGCATCCAGGGGCGAGCGTTAACACAGTGAGCCACTGGACCTGAGTACTCAAACATGCCTGCTTGTGCAGCTTAGACACTCTGAATTCACTAAATGTACAACTTTTTCTCCATCAAAATGAACAAATGAGACATGAAATAACATCTACAGATCAAGACGAAGCGAATGGAAGCGGTCCCAGCCTCGTAGCTGTGAACAGCTGTGATCGCAGGAAAATGCTGTTATAAAGATTTATCAGTATATCTCCGGGATATTTCCCTGGCTTTACCACCGTCCAAATGGACAAACGAGACATGAAATAACATCAACAGATCAAGACGAAGCGAATGGAAGTACCCCCGGAGTCATAGCATGTGTAAATCGAGACGAAAGATCTCTCTCTCTCCCCCGCCTGCTTGCGAGGGGGAGGGGCAGTTTACACACACACGCAGCTGCTGCATGCAGCAACGCACACACAGGGAGGAGATGGCAGAGAGAACGCACTCCCCTGAAAACTCCCCTTGAATTCCTCCAGACTCAGAAAATGTAAAAGTTCACTTTTTGGAGATCCATAGAAAAAGGGTGAAAATGAAAAAAAGTATGCCACAGCATGGATTCGAACACGCGACCAACCGCATCCAGGGGCGAGCGTTAACGCAGTGAGCCACTGGACCTGAGTACTCAAACATGCCTGCTTGTGCAGCTTACACACTCAATTCACTAAATGTACAACTTTTTCTCCATCAAAATGAACAACTGAGACATTAAATAACATCTACAGATCAAGACGAAGCGAATGGAAGCGGTCCCAGCCTCGTAGCTGCGAACAGCTGTGATCGCAGGAAAATGATGTTACAAAGATTTCTCAGTATATCTCCGGGACATTTCCCTGGCTTTCCCACCGTCACAATGGACAAACGAGACATGAAATAACATCAACAGATCAAGACGAAGCGAATGGAAGTACCCCCGGAGTCATAGCATGTGTAAATCAAGACGAAACATCTCTCTCTCCCCCGCCTGCTTGCGAGGGGGAGGGGCAGTTTACACACACACACAGCTGCTGCATGCAGCAACGCACACACAGGGATTAGATGGCAGAGAGAACGCACTCCCCTGAAAACTCCCCTTGAATTCCTCCAGACTCAGAAAATGTAAAAGTTCACTTTTTGGAGATCCATAGAAAAAGGGTGAAAATGGAAAAAAGTATTCGAAAATAGTGCCTCATAAGGCGGGTAGAGTCCCTTGAAAACTCCCCTTGAATTCCTCCAGACTCAGAAAAAGTCAAAGTTGACTTTTTGGAGATCCATAGAAAAAGGGTGAAAATGAAAAAAAGTATGCCACAGCATGGATTCGAACACGCGACCAACCGCATCCAGGGGCGAGCATTAACGCAGTGAGCCACTGGACCTGAGTACTCTCACATGCCTACTTTTGCATCTTAGAAACTCTGAATTCACTAAATGTACAACTTTTTCTCCATCAAAATGAACAAATGAGACATTAAATAACATCTACAGATCAAGACGAAGCGAATGGAAGCGGTTCCAGCCTCGTAGCTGTGAACAGCTGTGATCGCAGGAAAATGCTGTTACAAAGATTTCTCAGTATATCTCCGGGACATTTCCCTGGCTTTCCCACCGTCACAATGGACAAACGAGACATGAAATAACATCAACAGATCAAGACGAAGCGAATGGAGGTACCCCCGGAGTCATAGCATGTGTAAATCGAGACGAAACATCTCTCTCTCCCCCGCCTGCTTGCGAGAGGGAGGGGCAGTTTACACACACACGCAGCTGCTGCATGCAGCAACACACACACAGGGAGGAGATGGCAGAGAGAACGCACTCCCCTGAAAACTCCCCTTGAATTCCTCCAGACTCAGAAAATGTAAAAGATCACTTTTTGGAGATCCATAGAAAAAGGGTGAAAATGAAAAAAAGTATGCCACAGCATGGATTCGAACACGCGACCAACCGCATCCAGGGGCGAGCATTAACGCAGTGAGCCACTGGACCTGAGTACGCAAACGTGCCTACTTTTGCATCTTAGAAACTCTGAATTCACTAAATGTACAACTTTTTCTCCATCAAAACGAACAAATGAGACATGAAATAACATCTACAGATCAAGACGAAGCGAATGGAAGCAGTCCCAGCCTCGTAGCTGCGAACAGCTGTGATCGCAGGAAAATGATGTTACAAAGATTTCTCAGTATATCTCCGGGACATTTCCCTGGCTTTCCAACCGTCACAATGGACAAACGAGACATGAAATAACATCAACAGATCAAGACGAAGCGAATGGAAGTACCCCCGGAGTCATAGCATGTGTAAATCGAGACGAAACATCTCTCTCTCCCCCGCCTGCTTGCGAAGGGGAGGGGCAGTTTACACACACACACACAGCTGCTGCATGCAGCAACGCACACAGAGGGAGGAGATGGCAGAGAGAATGCACTCCCCTGAAAACTCCCCTTGAATTCCTCCAGACTCAGAAAATGTAAAAGTTCACTTTTTGGAGATCCATAGAAAAAGGGTGAAAATGGAAAAAAGTATTCGAAAATAGTGCCTCATAAGGCGGGTAGAGTCCCTTGAAAACTCCCCTTGAATTCCTCCAGACTCAGAAAAAGTCAAAGTTGACTTTTTGGAGATCCATAGAAAAAGGGTGAAAATGAAAAAAAGTATGCCACAGCATGGATTCGAACACGCGACCAACCGCATCCAGGGGCGAGCATTAACGCAGTGAGCCACTGGACCTGAGTACTCAAACATGCCTACTTTTGCATCTTAGAAACTCTGAATTCACTAAATGTACAACTTTTTCTCCATCAAAACGAACAAATGAGACATGAAATAACATCTACAGATCAAGACGAAGCGAATGGAAGCGGTCCCAGCCTCGTAGCTGCGAACAGCTGTGATCGCAGGAAAATGGTGTTACAAAGATTTCTCAGTATATCTCCGGGACATTTCCCTGGCTTTCCCACCGTCACAATGGACAAACGAGACATGAAATAACATCAACAGATCAAGACAAAGCGAATGGAAGTACCCCCGGAGTCATAGCATGTGTAAATCGAGACGAAACATCTCTCTCTCCCCCGCCTGCTTGCGAGGGGGAGTGGCAGTTTACACACACACACAGCTGCTGCATGCAGCAACGCACACACAGGGAGGAGATGGCAGAGAGAACGCACTCCCTTGAAAACTCCCCTTGAATTACTCCAGACTCAGAAAATGTAAAAGTTCACTTTTTGGAGATCCATAGAAAAAGGGTGAAAATGGAAAAAAGTATTCGAAAATAGTGCCTCATAAGGCGGGTAGAGTCCCTTGAAAACTCTCCTTGAATTCCTCCAGACTCAGAAAAAGTCAAAGTTGACTTTTCGGAGATCCATAGAAAAAGGGTGAAAATGAAAAAAAGTATGCCACAGCATGGATTCGAACACGCGACCAACCACATCCAGGGGCGAGCATTAACGCAGTGAGCCACTGGACCTGAGTACTCAAAAATGCCTACTTGTGCATCTTAGAAACTCTGAATTCACTAAATGTACAACTTTTTCTCCATCAAAATGAACAAATGAGACATTAAATAACATCTACAGATCAAGACGAAGCGAATGGAAGCAGTCCCAGCCTCGTAGCTGTGAACAGCTGTGATCGCAGGAAAATGCTGTTACAAAGATTTCTCAGTATATCTCCGGGACATTTCCCTGGCTTTCCCACCGTCACAATGGACAAACGAGACATGAAATAACATCAACAGATCAAGACGAAGCGAATGGAACTACCCCCGGAGTCATAGCATGTGTAAATCGAGACGAAACATCTCTCTCTCCCCCGCCTGCTTGCGAAGGGGAGGGGCAGTTTACACACACACACGCAGCTGCTGCATGCAGCAACGCACACACAGGGAGGAGATGGCAGAGAGAATGCACTCCCCTGAAAACTCCCCTTGAATTCCTCCAGACTCAGAAAATGTAAAAGTTCACTTTTTGGAGATCCATAGAAAAAGGGTGAAAATGGAAAAAAGTATTCGAAAATAGTGCCTCATAAGGCGGGTAGAGTCCCTTGAAAACTCCCCTTGAATTCCTCCGGACTCAGAAAAAGTCAAAGTTGACTTTTTGGAGATCCATAGAAAAAGGGTGAAAATGAAAAAAAGTATGCCACAGCATGGATTCGAACACGCGACCAACCGCATCCAGGGGCGAGCGTTAACGCAGTGAGCCACTGGACCTGAGTACTCAAACATGCCTGCTTGTGCAGCTTAGACACTCTGAATTCACTAAATGTACAACTTTTTCTCCATCAAAATGAACAAATGAGACATGAAATAACATCTACAGATCAAGACGAAGCGAATGGAAGCGGTCCCAGCCTCGTAGCTGTGAACAGCTGTGATCGCAGGAAAATGCTGTTACAAAGATTTATCAGTATATCTCCGGGATATTTCCCTGGCTTTACCACCGTCACAATGGACAAACGAGACATGAAATAACATAAACAGATCAAGACGAAGCGAATGGAAGTACCCCCGGAGTCATAGCATGTGTAAATCGAGACGAAAGATCTCTCTCTCCCCCGCCTGCTTGTGAGGGGGAGGGGCAGTTTACACACACACGCAGCTGCTGCATGCAGCAACGCACACACAGGGAGGAGATGGCAGAGAGAACGCACTCCCCTGAAAACTCCCCTTGAATTTCTCCAGACTCAGAAAATGTAAAAGTTCACTTTTTGGAGATCCATAGAAAAAGGGTAAAAATGAAAAAAAGCATGGCACAGCATGGATTCGAACACGCGACCAACCGCATCCAGGGGCGAGCGTTAACGCAGTGAGCCACTGGACCTGAGTACTCAAACATGCCTGCTTGTGCAGCTTAGACACTCTGAATTCACTAAATGTACAACTTTTTCTCCATCAAAATGAACAAATGAGACATGAAATAACATCTACAGATCAAGACGAAGCGAATGGAAGCGGTCCCAGCCTCGTAGCTGTGAACAGCTGTGAACGCAGGAAAATGCTGTTATAAAGATTTATCAGTATATCTCCGGGATATTTCCCTGGCTTTACCACCGTCCAAATGGACAAACGAGACATGAAATAACATCAACAGATCAGGACGAAGCGAATGGAAATACCCCCGGAGTCATAGCATGTGTAAATCGAGACGAAAGATCTCTCACTCCCCCGCCTGCTTGCGAGGGGGAGGGGCAGTTTACACACACACGCAGCTGCTGCATGCAGCAACGCACACACAGGGAGGAGATGGCAGAGAGAACGCACTCCCCTGAAAACTCCCCTTGAATTCCTCCAGACTCAGAAAATGTAAAAGTTCACTTTTTGGAGATCCATAGAAAAAGGGTGAAAATGAAAAAAAGTATGCCACAGCTTGGATTCGAACACGCGACCAACCGCATCCAGGGGCGAGCGTTAATCCAGTGAGCCACTGGACCTGAGTACTCAAACATGCCTGCTTGTGCAGCTTAGACACTCTGAATTCACTAAATGTACAACTTTTTCTGCATCAAAATGAACAAATGAGACATGAAATAACATCAACAGATCAAGACGAAGCGAATGGAAGTACCCCCGGAGTCATAGCATGTGTAAATCGAGACGAAAGATCTCTCTCTCCCCCGCCTGCTTGCGAGGGGGAGGGGCAGTTTACACACACACGCAGCTGCTGCATGCAGCAACGCACACACAGGGAGGAGATGGCAGAGAGAACGCACTCCCCTGAAAACTCCCCTTGAATTCATCCAGACTCAGAAAATGTAAAATTTCACTTTTTGGAGATCCATAGAAAAAGGGTGAAAATGATTTTTTTTTGCCACAGCATGGATTTGAACACGCGACCAACCGCATCCAGGGGCAAGCGTTAACGCAGTGAGCCACTGGACCTGAGTACTCAAACATGCCTGCTTGTGCAGCTTAGACACTCTGAATTCACTAAATGTACAACTTTTTCTCCATCAAAATGAACAAATGAGACATGAAATAACATCGACAGATCAAGACGAAGCGAATGGAAGCGGTCCCAGCCTCGTAGCTGTGAACAGCTGTGATCGCAGGAAAATGCTGTTATAAAGATTTATCAGTATATCTCCGGGATATTTCCCTGGCTTTACCACTGTCCAAATGGACAAACGAGACATGAAATAACATCAACAGATCAAGACGAAGCGAATGGAAGTACCCCCGGAGTCATAGCATGTGTAAATCGAGACGAAAGATCTCTCTCTCCCCCGCCTGCTTGCGAGGGGGAGGGGCAGTTTACACACACACGCAGCTGCTGCATGCAGCAACGCACACACAGGGAGGAGATGGCAGAGAGAACGCACTCCCCTGAAAACTCCCCTTGAATTCCTCCAGACTCAGAAAATGTAAAAGTTCACTTTTTGGAGATCAATAGAAAAAGGGTGAAAATGATTTTTTTTTTGCCACAGCATGGATTCGAACACGCGACCATCCGCATCAAGGGGAGAGCTTGAACGCAGTGAGCCACTGGACCTGAGTACTCAAACATGCCTGCTTGTGCAGCTTAGACACTCTGAATTCACTAAATGTACAACTTTTTCTCCATCAAAATGAACAAATGAGACATGAAATAACATCTACAGATCAAGACGAAGCGAATGGAAGCGGTCCCAGCCTCGTAGCTGTGAACAGCTGTGATCGCAGGAAAATGCTGTTACAAAGATTTATCAGTATATCTCCGGGATATTTCCCTGGCTTTACCACCGTCACAATGGACAAACGAGACATGAAATAACATAAACAGATCAAGACGAAGCGAATGGAAGTACCCCCGGAGTCATAGCATGTGTAAATCGAGACGAAAGATCTCTCTCTCCCCCGCCTGCTTGTGAGGGGGAGGGGCAGTTTACACACACACGCAGCTGCTGCATGCAGCAACGCACACACAGGGAGGAGATGGCAGAGAGAACGCACTCCCCTGAAAACTCCCCTTGAATTTCTCCAGACTCAGAAAATGTAAAAGTTCACTTTTTGGAGATCCATAGAAAAAGGGTAAAAATGAAAAAAAGCATGGCACAGCATGGATTCGAACACGCGACCAACCGCATCCAGGGGCGAGCGTTAACGCAGTGAGCCACTGGACCTGAGTACTCAAACATGCCTGCTTGTGCAGCTTAGACACTCTGAATTCACTAAATGTACAACTTTTTCTCCATCAAAATGAACAAATGAGACATGAAATAACATCTACAGATCAAGACGAAGCGAATGGAAGCGGTCCCAGCCTCGTAGCTGTGAACAGCTGTGAACGCAGGAAAATGCTGTTATAAAGATTTATCAGTATATCTCCGGGATATTTCCCTGGCTTTACCACCGTCCAAATGGACAAACGAGACATGAAATAACATCAACAGATCAAGACGAAGCGAATGGAAATACCCCCGGAGTCATAGCATGTGTAAATCGAGACGAAAGATCTCTCACTCCCCCGCCTGCTTGCGAGGGGGAGGGGCAGTTTACACACACACGCAGCTGCTGCATGCAGAAACGCACACACAGGGAGGAGATGGCAGAGAGAACGCACTCCCCTGAAAACTCCCCTTGAATTCCTCCAGACTCAGAAAATGTAAAAGTTCACTTTTTGGAGATCCATAGAAAAAGGGTGAAAATGAAAAAAAGTATGCCACAGCATGGATTCGAACACGCGACCAACCGCATCCAGGGGCGAGCGTTAATCCAGTGAGCCACTGGACCTGAGTACTCAAACATGCCTGCTTGTGCAGCTTAGACACTCTGAATTCACTAAATGTACAACTTTTTCTGCATCAAAATGAACAAATGAGACATGAAATAACATCAACAGATCAAGACGAAGCGAATGGAAGTACCCCCGGAGTCATAGCATGTGTAAATCGAGACGAAAGATCTCTCTCTCCCCCGCCTGCTTGCGAGGGGGAGGGGCAGTTTACACACACACGCAGCTGCTGCATGCAGCAACGCACACACAGGGAGGAGATGGCAGAGAGAACGCACTCCCCTGAAAACTCCCCTTGAATTCATCCAGACTCAGAAAATGTAAAATTTCACTTTTTGGAGATCCATAGAAAAAGGGTGAAAATGATTTTTTTTTGCCACAGCATGGATTTGAACACGCGACCAACCGCATCCAGGGGCAAGCGTTAACGCAGTGAGCCACTGGACCTGAGTACTCAAACATGCCTGCTTGTGCAGCTTAGACACTCTGAATTCACTAAATGTACAACTTTTTCTCCATCAAAATGAACAAATGAGACATGAAATAACATCGACAGATCAAGACGAAGCGAATGGAAGCGGTCCCAGCCTCGTAGCTGTGAACAGCTGTGATCGCAGGAAAATGCTGTTATAAAGATTTATCAGTATATCTCCGGGATATTTCCCTGGCTTTACCACTGTCCAAATGGACAAACGAGACATGAAATAACATCAACAGATCAAGACGAAGCGAATGGAAGTACCCCCGGAGTCATAGCATGTGTAAATCGAGACGAAAGATCTCTCTCTCCCCCGCCTGCTTGCGAGGGGGAGGGGCAGTTTACACACACACGCAGCTGCTGCATGCAGCAACGCACACACAGGGAGGAGATGGCAGAGAGAACGCACTCCCCTGAAAACTCCCCTTGAATTCCTCCAGACTCAGAAAATGTAAAAGTTCACTTTTTGGAGATCAATAGAAAAAGGGTGAAAATGATTTTTTTTTTGCCACAGCATGGATTCGAACACGCGACCATCCGCATCAAGGGGAGAGCTTGAACGCAGTGAGCCACTGGACCTGAGTACTCAAACATGCCTACTTGTGCAGCTTAGAAACTCTGAATTCACTAAATGTACAACTTTTTTTCCATCAAAATGAACAAATGAGACATGAAATAACATCTACAGATCAAGACGAAGCGAATGGAAGCGGTCCCAGCCTCGTAGCTGTGAACAGCTGTGATCGCAGGAAAATGCTGTTACAAAGATTTCTCAGTATATCTCCGGGACATTTCCCTGGCTTTACCACCGTCACAATGGACAAACGAGACATGAAATAACATAAACAGATCAAGACGAAGCGAATGGAAGTACCCCCGGAGTCATAGCATGTGTAAATCGAGACGAAAGATCTCTCACTCCCCCGCCTGCTTGCGAGGGGAAGGGGCAGTTTACACACACACGCAGCTGCTGCATGCAGCAACGCACACACAGGGAGGAGATGGCAGAGAGAACGCACTCCCCTGAAAACTCCCCTTGAATTCCTCAAGACTCAGAAAATGTAAAAGTTCACTTTTTGGAGATCCATAGAAAAAAGGGTGAAAATGAAAAAAAGTGTGCCACAGCATGGATTCGAACACGCGACCAACCGCATCCAGGGGCGAGCGTTAACGCAGTGAGCCACTGGATCTGAGTACTCAAACATGCCTGATTGTGCAGCTTAGACACTCTGAATTCACTAAATGTACAACTTTTTCTCCATCAAAATGAACAAATGAGACATGAAATAACATCTACAGATCAAGACGAAGCGAATGGAAGCGGTCCCAGCCTCGTAGCTGTGAACAGCTGTGATCGCAGGAAAATGCTGTTCCAAAGATTTCTCAGTATATCTCCGGGACTTTTCCCTGGCTTTACCACCGTCACAATGGACAAACGAGACATGAAATAACATCAACAGATCAAGACGAAGCGAATGGAAGTACCCCCGGAGTCATAGCATGTGTAAATCGAGACGACAGATCTCTCTCTCCCCCGCCTGCTTGCGAGGGGGAGGGGCAGTTTACACACACACGCAGCTGCTGCATGCAGCAACGCACACACAGGGAGGAGATGGCAGAGAGAACGCACTCCCCTGAAAACTCCCCTTGAATTCTTCCAGACTCAGAAAATGTAAAAGTTCACTTTTTGGAGATCCATAGAAAAAGGGAGAACATGAATTTTGTTTTGCCACAGCATGGATTCGGACACGCGACTATCCGCATCAAGGGGAGAGCTTTAACGCAGTGAGCCACTGGACCTGAGTACTCAAACATGCCTGCTTGTGCATCTTAGACACTCTGAATTCACTAAATGTACAACTCTTTCTCCATCAAAATGAACAAATGAGACATGAAATAACATCTACAGATCAAGACGAAGCGAATGGAAGCGGTCCCAGCCTCGTAGCTGTGAACAGCTGTGATCGCAGGAAAATGCTGTTCCAAAGATTTCTCAGTATATCTCCGGGACTTTTCCCTGGCTTTACCACCGTCACAATGGACAAACGAGACATGAAATAACATCAACAGATCAAGACGAAGCGAATGGAAGTACCCCCGGAGTCATAGTATGTGTAAATCGAGACGACAGATCTCTCTCTCCCCCGCCTGCTTGCGAGGGGGAGGGGCAGTTTACACACACACGCAGCTGCTGCATGCAGCAACGCACACACAGGGAGGAGATGGCAGAGAGAACGCACTCCCCTGAAAACTCCCCTTGAATTCCTCAAGACTCAGAAAATGTAAAAGTTCACTTTTTGGAGATCCATAGAAAAAGGGTGAAAATGAAAAAAAGTATGCCACAGCATGGATTCGAACACGCGACCAACCGCATCCAGGGGCGAGCGTTAACGCAGTGAGCCACTGGACCTGAGTACACACAGGGAGGAGATGGCAGAGAGAACGCACTCCCCTGAAAACTCCCCTTGAATTCCTCCAGACTCAGAAAATGTAAAAGTTCACTTTTTGGAGATCCATAGAAAAAGGGTGAAAATGAAAAAAAGTATGCGACAGCATGGATTCGAACACGCGACCAACCGCATCCAGGGGCGAGCGTTAACGCAGTGAGCCACTGGACCTGATTACTCAAACATGCCTGCTTGTGCAGCTTAGACACTCTGAATTCACTAAATGTACAACTTTTTCTCCATCAAAATGAACAAATGAGACATGAAATAACATCTACAGATCAAGACGAAGTGAATAGAAGCAGTCCCAGCCTCGTAGCTGTGAACAGCTGTGATCGCAGGAAAATGCTGTTACAAAGATTTCTCAGTATATCTCCGGGACATTTCCCTGGCTTTACCACCGTCACAATGGACAAACGAGACATGAAATAACATCAACAGATCAAGACGAAGCGAATGGAAGTACCCCTGGAGTCATAGCATGTGTAAATCGAGACGAAATATCTCTCTCTCCCCCGCCTGCTTGCGAGGGGGAGGGGCAGTTTACACACACACGCAGCTGCTGCATGCAGCAACGCACACCCAGGGAGGAGATGGCAGAGAGAACTCACTCCCCTGAAAACTCCCCTTGAATTCCTCCAGACTCAGAAAATGTAAAAGTTCACTTTTTGGAGATCCATAGAAAAAGGGTGAACATGAATTTTGTTTTGCCACAGCATGGATTCGAACACGCGCCCAACCGCATCCAGGGGCGAGCGTTAACGCAGTGAGCCACTGGACCTGAGTACTCAAACATGCCTGCTTGTGCAGCTTAGACACTCTGAATTCACTAAATGTACAACTTTTTCTCCATCAAAATGAACAAATGAGACATGAAATAACATCTACAGATCAAGACGAAGCGAATGGAAGCGGTCCCAGCCTCGTAGCTGTGAACAGCTGTGATCGCAGGAAAATGCTGTTATAAAGATTTCTCAGTATATCTCCGGGATATTTCCCTGGCTTTACCACCGTCCAAATGGACAAACGAGACATGAAATAACATCAACAGATCAAGACGAAGCGAATGGAAGTACCCCCGGAGTCATAGCATGTGTAAATCGAGACGACAGATCTCTCTCTCCCCCGCCTGCTTGCGAGGGGGAGGGGCAGTTTACACACACACGCAGCTGCTGCATGCAGCAACGCACACACAGGGAGGAGATGGCAGAGAGAACGCACTCCCCTGAAAACTCCCCTTGAATTCCTCCAGACTCAGAAAATGTAAAAGTTCACTTTTTGGAGATCCATAGAAAAAGGGTGAAAATGAAAAAAAGTATGCCACAGCATGGATTCGAACACGCGACCAACCGCATCCAGGGGCGAGCGTTAACGCAGTGAGCCACTAGACCTGAGTACTCAAACATGCCTGCTTGTGCATCTTAGACACTCTGAATTCACTAAATGTACAACTTTTTCTCAATCAAAATGAACAAATGAGACATGAAATAACATCTACAGTTCAAGACGAAGCGAATAGAAGCAGTCCCAGCCTCGTAGCTGTGAACAGCTGTGATTGCAGGAAAATGCTGTTACAAAGATTTCTCAGTATATCTCCGGGACTTTTCCCTGGCTTTACCACCGTCACAATGGACAAACGAGACATGAAATAACATCAACAGATCAAGACGAAGCGAATGTAAGTACCCTCGGAGTCATAGCATGTGTAAATCGAGACGAAAGATCTCTCTCTCCCCCGCCTGCTTGCGAGGGGGAGGGGCAGTTTACACACACACGCAGCTGTTGCATGCAGCAACGCACACACAGGGAGGAGATGGCAGAGAGAACGCACTCCCCTGAAAACTCCCCTTGAATTCCTCCAGACTCAGAAAATGTAAAAGTTCACTTTTTGGAGATCCATAGAAAAAGGGTGAAAATGAAAAAAAGTATGCCACAGCATGGATTCGAACACGCGACCAACCGCATCCAGGGGCGAGCGTTAACGCAGTGAGCCACTGGACCTGAGTACTCAAACATGCCTGCTTGTACAGCTTAGACACTCTGAATTCACTAAATGTACAACTTTTTCTCCATCAAAATGAACAAATGAGACATGAAATAACATCTACAGATCAAGACGAAGCGAATAGAAGCAGTCCCAGCCTCGTAGCTGTGAACAGCTGTGATCGCAGGAAAATGCTGTTATAAAGATTTATCAGTATATCTCCGGGATATTTCCCTGGCTTTACCACCGTCCAAATGGACAAACGAGACATGAAATAACATCAACAGATCAAGACGAAGCGAATGGAAGTACCCCCGGAGTCATAGCATGTGTAAATCGAGACGAAATATCTCTTTCTCCCCCGCCTGCTTGCGAGGGGGAGGGGCAGTTTACACACACACGCAGCTGCTGCATGCAGCAACGCACACACAGGGAGGAGATGGCAGAGAGAACGCACTCCCCTGAAAACTCCCCTTGAATTCCTCCAGACTCAGAAAATGTAAAAGTTCACTTTTTGGAGATCCATAGAAAAAGGGTGAAAATGATTTTTTTTTTGCCACAGCATGGATTCGAACACGCGACCAACCGCATCCAGGGGCGAGCGTTAACGCAGTGAGCCACTGGACCTGAGTACTCAAACATGCCTGCTTGTGCAGCTTAGACACTCTGAATTCACTAAATGTACAACTTTTTCTCCATCAAAATGAACAAATGAGACATGAAATAACATCTACAGATCAAGACGAAGCGAATGGGAGCGGTCCCAGCCTCGTAGCTGTGAACAGCTGTGATCGCAGGAAAATGCTGTTATAAAGATTTATCAGTATATCTCCGGGATATTTCCCTGGCTTTACCACCGTCCAAATGGACAAACGAGACATGAAATAACATCAACAGATCAAGACGAAGCGAATGGAAATACCCCCGGAGTCATAGCATATGTAAATCGAGACGAAAGATCTCTCTCTCCCCCGCCTGCTTGCGAGGGGGAGGGGCAGTTTACACACACACGCAGCTGCTGCATGCAGCAACGCACACACAGGGAGGAGATGGCAGAGAGAACGCACTCCCCTGAAAACTCCCCTTGAATTCCTCCAGACTCAGAAAATGTAAAAGTTCACTTTTTGGAGATCCATAGAAAAAGGGTGAAATTTTTTTTTTTTTTTTTGCCACAGCATGGATTCGAACACGAGACCAACCGCATCCAGGGGAGAGCGTTAACGCAGTGAGCCACTGGACCTGAGTACTCAAACATGCCTACTTGTGCATCTTAGACACTCTGAATTCACTAAATGTACAACATTTTCTCCATCAAAATGAACAAATGAGACATGAAATAACATCTACAGATCAAGACGAAGCGAATGGAAGCGGTCCCAGCCTCGTAGCTGTGAACAGCTGTGATCGCAGGAAAATGCTGTTCCAAAGATTTCTCAGTATATCTCCGGGACATTTCCCTGGCTTTACCACCGTCACAATGGACAAACGAGACATGAAATAACATCAACAGATCAAGACGAAGCGAATGGAAGTACCCCCGGAGTCATAGCATGTGTAAATCGAGACGAAAGATCTCTCTCTCCCCCGCCTGCTTGCGAGGGGGAGGGGCAGTTTACACACACACGCAGCTGCTGCATGCAGCAACGCACACATAGGGAGGAGATGGCAGAGAGAACGCACTCCCCTGAAAACTCCCCTTGAATTCCTCCAGACTCAGAAAATGTAAAAGTTCACTTTTTGGAGATCCATAGAAAAAGGGTAAAAATGAAAAAAAGTATGCCACAGCATGGATTCGAACAGGCGACCAACCGCATCCAGGGGCGAGCGCTAACGCAGTGAGCCACTGGACCTGAGTACTCAAACATGCCTGCTTGTGCAGCTTAGACACTCTGAAATCACTAAATGTACAACTTTTTCTCCATCAAAATGAACAAATGAGACATGAAATAACATCTACAGATCAAGACGAAGCGAATGGAAGCGGTCCCAGCCTCGTAGCTGTGAACAGCTGTGATCGCAGGAAAATTCTGTTTCAAAGATTTCTCAGGAGCCTATATCTCCGGGACATTTCCCTGACTTTACCACCGTCACAATGGACAAACGAGACATGAAATAACATCAACAGATCAAGACGAAGCGAATGGAAGTACCCCCGGAGTCATAGCATGTGTAAATCGAGACGAAAGATCTCTCTCTCCCCCGCCTGCTTGCGAGGGGGAGGGGCAGTTTACACACACACGCAGCTGCTGCATGCAGCAACGCACACACAGGGAGGAGATGGCAGAGAGAACGCACTCCCCTGAAAACTCCCCTTGAATTCCTCCAGACTCAGAAAATGTAAAAGTTCACTTTTTGGAGATCCATAGAAAAAGGGTGAAAATGATTTTTTTTTTGCCACAGCATGGATTCGAACACGCGACCAACCGCATCCAGGGGCGAGCGTTAACGCAGTGAGCCACTGGACCTGAGTACTCAAACATGCCTGCTTGTGCAGCTTAGACACTCTGAAATCACTAAATGTACAACTTTTTCTCCATCAAAATGAACAAATGAGACATGAAATAACATCTACAGATCAAGACGAAGCGAATGGAAGCGGTCCCAGCCTCGTAGCTGTGAACAGCTGTGATCGCAGGAAAATGCTGTTACAAAGATTTATCAGTATATCTCCGGGATATTTCCCTGGCTTTACCACCGTCACAATGGACAAACGAGACATGAAATAACATAAACAGATCAAGACGAAGCGAATGGAAGTACCCCCGGAGTCATAGCATGTGTAAATCGAGACGAAAGATCTCTCTCTCCCCCGCCTGCTTGCGAGGGGGAGGGGCAGTTTACACACACGCAGCTGCTGCATGCAGCAACGCACACACAGGGAGGAGATGGCAGAGAGAACGCACTCCCCTGAAAACTCCCCTTGAATTCCTCCAGACTCAGAAAATGTAAAAGTTCACTTTTTGGAGATCCATAGAAAAAGGGTGAAAATTATTTTTATTTTTTTGCCACAGCATGGATTCGAACACGAGACCAACCGCATCCAGGGGAGAGCGTTAACGCAGTGAGCCACTGGACCTGAGTACTCAAACATGCCTGCTTGTGCAGCTTAGACACTCTGAATTCACTAAATGTACAACTTTTTCTCCATCAAAATGAACAAATGAGACATGAAATAACATCTACAGATCAAGACGAAGCGAATGGAAGCGGTCCCAGCCTCGTAGCTGTGAACAGCTGTGATCGCAGGAAAATGCTGTTACAAAGATTTATCAGTATATCTCCGGGATATTTCCCTGGCTTTACCACCGTCACAATGGACAAACGAGACATGAAATAACATAAACAGATTAAGACGAAGCGAATGGAAGTACCCCCGGAGTCATAGCATGTGTAAATCGAGACGAAAGATCTCTCTCTCCCCCGCCTGCTTGCGAGGGGGAGGGGCAGTTTACACACACACGCAGCTGCTGCATGCAGCAACGCACACACAGGGAGGAGATGGCAGAGAGAACGCACTCCCCTGAAAACTCCCCTTGAATTCCTCCAGACTCAGAAAATGTAAAAGTTCACTTTTTGGAGATCCATAGAAAAAGGGTAAAAATGAAAAAAAGTATGCCACAGCATGGATTCGAACACGCGACCAACCGCATCCAGGGGCGAGCATTAACGCAGTGAGCCACTGGACCTGAGTACTCAAACATGCCTGCTTGTGCAGCTTAGACACTCTGAATTCACTAAATGTACAACTTTTTCTCCATCAAAATGAACAAATGAGACATGAAATAACATCTACAGATCAAGACGAAGCGAATGGAAGCGGTCCCAGCCTCGTAGCTGTGAACAGCTGTGATCACAGGAAAATTCTGTTTCAAAGATTTCTCAGGAGCCTATATCTCCGGGACATTTCCCTGACTTTACCACCGTCACAATGGACAAACGAGACATGAAATAACATCAACAGATCAAGACGAAGCGAATGGAAGTACCCCCGGAGTCATAGCATGTGTAAATCGAGACGAAAGATCTCTCTCTCCCCCGCCTGCTTGCGAGGGGGAGGGGCAGTTTACACACACACGCAGCTGCTGCATGCAGCAACGCACACACAGGGAGGAGATGGCAGAGAGAACGCACTCCCCTGAAAACTCCCCTTGAATTCCTCCAGACTCAGAAAATGTAAAAGTTCACTTTTTGGAGATCCATAGAAAAAGGGTGAAAATGATTTTTTTTTTTGCCACAGCATGGATTCGAACAGGCGACCAACCGCATCCAGGGGCGAGCGTTAACGCAGTGAGCCACTGGACCTGAGTACTCAAACATGCCTGCTTGTGCAGCTTAGACACTCTGAATTCACTAAATGTACAACTTTTTCTCCATCAAAATGAACAAATGAGACATGAAATAACATCTACAGATCAAGACGAAGCGAATGGAAGCGGTCCCAGCCTCGTAGCTGTGAACAGCTGTGATCGCAGGAAAATGCTGTTACAAAGATTTATCAGTATATCTCCGGGATATTTCCCTGGCTTTACCACCGTCACAATGGACAAACGAGACATGAAATAACATCAACAGATCAAGACGAAGCGAATGGAAGTACCCCCGGAGTCATAGCATGTGTAAATCGAGACGAAAGATCTCTCTCTCCCCCGCCTGCTTGCGAGGGGGAGGGGCAGTTTACACACACACGCAGCTGCTGCATGCAGCAACGCACACACAGGGAGGAGATGGCAGAGAGAACGCACTCCCCTGAAAACTCCCCTTGAATTCCTCCAGACTCAGAAAATGTAAAAGTTCACTTTTTGGAGATCCATAGAAAAAGGGTGAAAATGAAAAAAAGTATGCCACAGCATGGATTCGAACACGCGACCAACTGCATCCAGGGGCGAGCGTTAACGCAGTGAGCCACTGGACCTGAGTACTCAAACATGCCTGCTTGTGCAGCTTAGACACTCTGAATTCACTAAATGTACAACTTTTTCTCCATCAAAATGAACAAATGAGACATGAAATAACATCTACAGATCAAGACGAAGCGAATAGAAGCGGTCCCAGCCTCGTAGCTGTGAACAGCTGTGATCGCAGGAAAATGCTGTTCCAAAGATTTCTCAGTATATCTCCGGGACATTTCCCTGGCTTTACCACCGTCACAATGGACAAACGAGACATGAAATAACATCAACAGATCAAGACGAAGCGAATGGAAGTACCCCCGGAGTCATAGCATGTGTAAATCGAGACGAAAGATCTCTCTCTCCCCCGCCTGCTTGCGAGGGGGAGGGGCAGTTTACACACACACGCAGCTGCTGCATGCAGCAACGCACACACAGGGAGGAGATGGCAGAGAGAACGCACTCCCCTGAAAACTCCCCTTGAATTCCTCCAGACTCAGAAAATGTAAAAGTTCACTTTTTGGAGATCCATAGAAAAAGGGTGAAAATGATTTTTTTTTTGCCACAGCATGGATTCGAACACGCGACCAACCGCATCCAGGGGCGAGCGTTAACGCAGTGAGCCACTGGACCTGAGTACTCAAACATGCCTGCTTGTGCAGCTTAGACACTCTGAATTCACTAAATGTACAACTTTTTCTCCATCAAAATGAACAAATGAGACATGAAATAACATCTACAGATCAAGACGAAGCGAATGGAAGCGGTCCCAGCCTCGTAGCTGTGAACAGCTGTGATCGCAGGAAAATGCTGTTACAAAGATTTATCAGTATATCTCCGGGATATTTCCCTGGCTTTACCACCGTCACAATGGACAAACGAGACATGAAATAACATAAACAGATTAAGACGAAGCGAATGGAAGTACCCCCGGAGTCATAGCATGTGTAAATCGAGACGAAAGATCTCTCTCTCCCCCGCCTGCTTGCGAGGGGGAGGGGCAGTTTACACACACACGCAGCTGCTGCATGCAGCAACGCACACACAGGGAGGAGATGGCAGAGAGAACGCACTCCCCTGAAAACTCCCCTTGAATTCCTCCAGACTCAGAAAATGTAAAAGTTCACTTTTTGGAGATCCATAGAAAAAGGGTAAAAATGAAAAAAAGTATGCCACAGCATGGATTCGAACACGCGACCAACCGCATCCAGGGGCGAGCATTAACGCAGTGAGCCACTGGACCTGAGTACTCAAACATGCCTGCTTGTGCAGCTTAGACACTCTGAATTCACTAAATGTACAACTTTTTCTCCATCAAAATGAACAAATGAGACATGAAATAACATCTACAGATCAAGACGAAGCGAATGGAAGCGGTCCCAGCCTCGTAGCTGTGAACAGCTGTGATCACAGGAAAATTCTGTTTCAAAGATTTCTCAGGAGCCTATATCTCCGGGACATTTCCCTGACTTTACCACCGTCACAATGGACAAACGAGACATGAAATAACATCAACAGATCAAGACGAAGCGAATGGAAGTACCCCCGGAGTCATAGCATGTGTAAATCGAGACGAAAGATCTCTCTCTCCCCCGCCTGCTTGCGAGGGGGAGGGGCAGTTTACACACACACGCAGCTGCTGCATGCAGCAACGCACACACAGGGAGGAGATGGCAGAGAGAACGCACTCCCCTGAAAACTCCCCTTGAATTCCTCCAGACTCAGAAAATGTAAAAGTTCACTTTTTGGAGATCCATAGAAAAAGGGTGAAAATGATTTTTTTTTTTGCCACAGCATGGATTCGAACAGGCGACCAACCGCATCCAGGGGCGAGCGTTAACGCAGTGAGCCACTGGACCTGAGTACTCAAACATGCCTGCTTGTGCAGCTTAGACACTCTGAATTCACTAAATGTACAACTTTTTCTCCATCAAAATGAACAAATGAGACATGAAATAACATCTACAGATCAAGACGAAGCGAATGGAAGCGGTCCCAGCCTCGTAGCTGTGAACAGCTGTGATCGCAGGAAAATGCTGTTACAAAGATTTATCAGTATATCTCCGGGATATTTCCCTGGCTTTACCACCGTCACAATGGACAAACGAGACATGAAATAACATCAACAGATCAAGACGAAGCGAATGGAAGTACCCCCGGAGTCATAGCATGTGTAAATCGAGACGAAAGATCTCTCTCTCCCCCGCCTGCTTGCGAGGGGGAGGGGCAGTTTACACACACACGCAGCTGCTGCATGCAGCAACGCACACACAGGGAGGAGATGGCAGAGAGAACGCACTCCCCTGAAAACTCCCCTTGAATTCCTCCAGACTCAGAAAATGTAAAAGTTCACTTTTTGGAGATCCATAGAAAAAGGGTGAAAATGAAAAAAAGTATGCCACAGCATGGATTCGAACACGCGACCAACTGCATCCAGGGGCGAGCGTTAACGCAGTGAGCCACTGGACCTGAGTACTCAAACATGCCTGCTTGTGCAGCTTAGACACTCTGAATTCACTAAATGTACAACTTTTTCTCCATCAAAATGAACAAATGAGACATGAAATAACATCTACAGATCAAGACGAAGCGAATAGAAGCGGTCCCAGCCTCGTAGCTGTGAACAGCTGTGATCGCAGGAAAATGCTGTTCCAAAGATTTCTCAGTATATCTCCGGGACATTTCCCTGGCTTTACCACCGTCACAATGGACAAACGAGACATGAAATAACATCAACAGATCAAGACGAAGCGAATGGAAGTACCCCCGGAGTCATAGCATGTGTAAATCGAGACGAAAGATCTCTCTCTCCCCCGCCTGCTTGCGAGGGGGAGGGGCAGTTTACACACACACGCAGCTGCTGCATGCAGCAACGCACACACAGGGAGGAGATGGCAGAGAGAACGCACTCCCCTGAAAACTCCCCTTGAATTCCTCCAGACTCAGAAAATGTAAAAGTTCACTTTTTGGAGATCCATAGAAAAAGGGTGAAAATGATTTTTTTTTTGCCACAGCATGGATTCGAACACGCGACCAACCGCATCCAGGGGCGAGCGTTAACGCAGTGAGCCACTGGACCTGAGTACTCAAACATGCCTGCTTGTGCAGCTTAGACACTCTGAATTCACTAAATGTACAACTTTTTCTCCATCAAAATGAACAAATGAGACATGAAATAACATCTACAGATCAAGACGAAGCGAATGGAAGCGGTCCCAGCCTCGTAGCTGTGAACAGCTGTGATCGCAGGAAAATGCTGTTACAAAGATTTATCAGTATATCTCCGGGATATTTCCCTGGCTTTACCACCGTCACAATGGACAAACGAGACATGAAATAACATAAACAGATTAAGACGAAGCGAATGGAAGTACCCCCGGAGTCATAGCATGTGTAAATCGAGACGAAAGATCTCTCTCTCCCCCGCCTGCTTGCGAGGGGGAGGGGCAGTTTACACACACACGCAGCTGCTGCATGCAGCAACGCACACACAGGGAGGAGATGGCAGAGAGAACGCACTCCCCTGAAAACTCCCCTTGAATTCCTCCAGACTCAGAAAATGTAAAAGTTCACTTTTTGGAGATCCATAGAAAAAGGGTAAAAATGAAAAAAAGTATGCCACAGCATGGATTCGAACACGCGACCAACCGCATCCAGGGGCGAGCATTAACGCAGTGAGCCACTGGACCTGAGTACTCAAACATGCCTGCTTGTGCAGCTTAGACACTCTGAATTCACTAAATGTACAACTTTTTCTCCATCAAAATGAACAAATGAGACATGAAATAACATCTACAGATCAAGACGAAGCGAATGGAAGCGGTCCCAGCCTCGTAGCTGTGAACAGCTGTGATCACAGGAAAATTCTGTTTCAAAGATTTCTCAGGAGCCTATATCTCCGGGACATTTCCCTGACTTTACCACCGTCACAATGGACAAACGAGACATGAAATAACATCAACAGATCAAGACGAAGCGAATGGAAGTACCCCCGGAGTCATAGCATGTGTAAATCGAGACGAAAGATCTCTCTCTCCCCCGCCTGCTTGCGAGGGGGAGGGGCAGTTTACACACACACGCAGCTGCTGCATGCAGCAACGCACACACAGGGAGGAGATGGCAGAGAGAACGCACTCCCCTGAAAACTCCCCTTGAATTCCTCCAGACTCAGAAAATGTAAAAGTTCACTTTTTGGAGATCCATAGAAAAAGGGTGAAAATGATTTTTTTTTTTGCCACAGCATGGATTCGAACAGGCGACCAACCGCATCCAGGGGCGAGCGTTAACGCAGTGAGCCACTGGACCTGAGTACTCAAACATGCCTGCTTGTGCAGCTTAGACACTCTGAATTCACTAAATGTACAACTTTTTCTCCATCAAAATGAACAAATGAGACACGAAATAACATCTACAGATCAAGACGAAGCGAATGGAAGCGGTCCCAGCCTCGTAGCTGTGAACAGCTGTGATCGCAGGAAAATGCTGTTACAAAGATTTATCAGTATATCTCCGGGATATTTCCCTGGCTTTACAACCGTCACAATGGACAAACGAGACATGAAATAACATAAACAGATCAAGACGAAGCGAATGGAAGTACCCCCGGAGTCATAGCATGTGTAAATCGAGACGAAAGATCTCTCTCTCCCCCGCCTGCTTGCGAGGGGGAGGGGCAGTTTACACACACACGCAGCTGCTGCATGCAGCAACGCACACACAGGGAGGAGATGGCAGAGAGAACGCACTCCCCTGAAAACTCCCCTTGAATTCCTCCAGACTCAGAAAATGTAAAAGTTCACTTTTTGGAGATCCATAGAAAAAGGGTAAAAATGAAAAAAAGTATGCCACAGCATGGATTCGAACACGCGACCAACCGCATCCAGGGGCGAGCGTTAACGCAGTGAGCCACTGGACCTGAGTACTCAAACATGCCTGCTTGTGCATGTTAGACACTCTGAATTCACTAAATGTACAACTTTTTCTCCATCAAAATGAACAAATGAGACATGAAATAACATCTACAGATCAAGACGAAGCGAATGGAAGCGGTCCCAGCCTCGTAGCTGTGAACAGCTGTGATCGCAGGAAAATGCTGTTATAAAGATTTATCAGTATATCTCCGGGATATTTCCCTGGCTTTACCACCGTCACAATGGACAAACGAGACATGAAATAACATCAACAGATCAAGACGAAGCGAATGGAAGTACCCCCGGAGTCATAGCATGTGTAAATCGAGACGAAAGATCTCTCTCTCCCCCGCCTGCTTGCGAGGGGGAGGGGCAGTTTACACACACACGCAGCTGCTGCATGCAGCAACGCACACACAGGGAGGAGATGGCAGAGAGAACGCACTCCCCTGAAAACTCCCCTTGAATTCCTCCAGACTCAGAAAATGTAAAAGTTCACTTTTTGGAGATCCATAGAAAAAGGGTGAAAATGAAAAAAAGTATGCCACAGCATGGATTCGAACACGCGACCAACTGCATCCAGGGGCGAGCGTTAACGCAGTGAGCCACTGGACCTGAGTACTCAAACATGCCTGCTTGTGCAGCTTAGACACTCTGAATTCACTAAATGTACAACTTTTTCTCCATCAAAATGAACAAATGAGACATGAAATAACATCTACAGATCAAGACGAAGCGAATAGAAGCGGTCCCAGCCTCGTAGCTGTGAACAGCTGTGATCGCAGGAAAATGCTGTTCCAAAGATTTCTCAGTATATCTCCGGGACATTTCCCTGGCTTTACCACCGTCACAATGGACAAACGAGACATGAAATAACATCAACAGATCAAGACGAAGCGAATGGAAGTACCCCCGGAGTCATAGCATGTGTAAATCGAGACGAAAGATCTCTCTCTCCCCCGCCTGCTTGCGAGGGGGAGGGGCAGTTTACACACACACGCAGCTGCTGCATGCAGCAACGCACACACAGGGAGGAGATGGCAGAGAGAACGCACTCCCCTGAAAACTCCCCTTGAATTCCTCCAGACTCAGAAAATGTAAAAGTTCACTTTTTGGAGATCCATAGAAAAAGGGTGAAAATGATTTTTTTTTTGCCACAGCATGGATTCGAACACGCGACCAACCGCATCCAGGGGCGAGCGTTAACGCAGTGAGCCACTGGACCTGAGTACTCAAACATGCCTGCTTGTGCAGCTTAGACACTCTGAATTCACTAAATGTACAACTTTTTCTCCATCAAAATGAACAAATGAGACATGAAATAACATCTACAGATCAAGACGAAGCGAATGGAAGCGGTCCCAGCCTCGTAGCTGTGAACAGCTGTGATCGCAGGAAAATGCTGTTACAAATATTTATCAGTATATCTCCGGGATATTTCCCTGGCTTTACCACCGTCACAATGGACAAACGAGACATGAAATAACATAAACAGATTAAGACGAAGCGAATGGAAGTACCCCCGGAGTCATAGCATGTGTAAATCGAGACGAAAGATCTCTCTCTCCCCCGCCTGCTTGCGAGGGGGAGGGGCAGTTTACACACACACGCAGCTGCTGCATGCAGCAACGCACACACAGGGAGGAGATGGCAGAGAGAACGCACTCCCCTGAAAACTCCCCTTGAATTCCTCCAGACTCAGAAAATGTAAAAGTTCACTTTTTGGAGATCCATAGAAAAAGGGTAAAAATGAAAAAAAGTATGCCACAGCATGGATTCGAACACGCGACCAACCGCATCCAGGGGCGAGCGTTAACGCAGTGAGCCACTGGACCTGAGTACTCAAACATGCCTGCTTGTGCAGCTTAGACACTCTGAATTCACTAAATGTACAACTTTTTCTCCATCAAAATGAACAAATGAGACATGAAATAACATCTACAGATCAAGACGAAGCGAATGGAAGCGGTCCCAGCCTCGTAGCTGTGAACAGCTGTGATTGCAGGAAAATGCTGTTCCAAAGATTTATCAGTATATCTCCGGGACTTTTCCCTGGCTTTACCACCGTCACAATGGACAAACGAGACATGAAATAACATCAACAGATCAAGACGAAGCGAATGGTAGTACCCCCGGAGTCATAGCATGTGTAAATCGAGACGAAAGATCTCTCTCTCCCCCGCCTGCTTGCGAGGGGGAGGGGCAGTTTACACACACACGCAGCTGCTGCATGCAGCAACGCACACACAGGGAGGAGATGGCAGAGAGAACGCACTCCCCTGAAAACTCCCCTTGAATTCCTCCATACTCAGAAAATGTAAAAGTTCACTTTTTGGAGATCCATAGAAAAAGGGTGAACATTAATTTTGTTTTGCCACAGCATGGATTCGAACACACGACCAACCGCATACAGGGGCGAGCGTTAACGCAGTGAGCCACTGGACCTGAGTACTCAAACATGCCTGCTTGTGCATCTTAGACACTCTGAATTCACTAAATGTACAACTTTTTCTCAATCAAAATGAACAAATGAGACATGAAATAACATCTACAGATCCAGACGAAGCGAATGGAAGCGGTCCCAGCCTCGTAGCTGTGAACAGCTGTGATTGCAGGAAAATGCTGTTACAAAGATTTCTCAGTATATCTCCGGGACTTTTCCCTGGCTTTACCACCGTCACAATGGACAAACGAGACATGAAATAACATCAACAGATCAAGACGAAGCGAATGGAAGTACCCCCGGAGTCATAGCATGTGTAAATTGAGACGAAAGATCTCTCTCTCCCCCGCCTGCTTGCGAGGGGGGGGGGGCAGTTTACACACACACGCAGCTGCTGCATGCAGCAACGCACACACAGGGAGGAGATGGCAGAGAGAACGCACTCCCCTGAAAACTCCCCTTGAATTCCTCCAGACTCAGAAAATGTAAAAGTTCACTTTTTGGAGATCCATAGAAAAAGGGTGAAAATGATTTTTTTTTTGCCACAGCATGGATTCGAACACGCGACCAACCGCATCCAGGGGCGAGCGTTAGCGCAGTGAGCCACTGGACCTGAGTACTCAAACATGCCTGCTTGTGCATCTTAGATACTCTGAATTCACTAAATGTACAACTTTTTCTCCATCAAAATGAACAAATGAGACATGAAATAACATCTACAGATCAAGACGAAGCGAATGGAAGCGGTCCCAGCCTCGTAGCTGTGAACAGCTGTGATCGCAGGAAAATGCTGTTATAAAGATTTCTCAGTATATCTCCGGGACTTTTCCCTGGCTTTACCACCGTTACAATGGACAAACGAGACATGAAATAACATCAACAGATCAAGACGAAGCGAATGGAAGTACCCCCGGAGTCATAGCATGTGTAAATCGAGACGAAAGATCTCTCTCTCCCCCGCCTGCTTGCGAGGGGGAGGGGCAGTTTACACACACACGCAGCTGCTGCATGCAGCAACGCACACACAGGGAGGAGATGGCAGAGAGAACGCACTCCCCTGAAAACTCCCCTTGAATTCCTCCAGACTCAGAAAATGTAAAAGTTCACTTTTTGGAGATCCATAGAAAAAGGGTAAAAATGAAAAAAAGTATGCCACAGCATGGATTCGAACACGCGACCAACTGCATCCAGGGGCGAGCGTTAACGCAGTGAGCCACTGGACCTGAGTACTCAAACATGCCTGCTTGTGCAGCTTAGACACTCTGAATTCACTAAATGTACAACTTTTTCTCAATCAAAATGAACAAATGAGACATGAAATAACATCTACAGATCCAGACGAAGCGAATGGAAGCGGTCCCAGCCTCGTAGCTGTGAACAGCTGTGATTGCAGGAAAATGATGTTACAAAGATTTCTCAGTATATCTCTGGGACTTTTCCCTGGCTTTACCACCGTCACAATGGACAAACGAGACATGAAATAACATCAACAGATCAAGACGAAGCAAATGGAAGTACCCCCGGAGTCATAGCATGTGTAAATCGAGACGAAAGATCTCTCTCTCCCCCGCCTGCTTGCGAGGGGGAGGGGCAGTTTACACACACACGCAGCTGCTGCATGCAGCAACGCACACACAGGGAGGAGATGGCAGAGAGAACGCACTCCCCTGAAAACTCCCCTTGAATTCCTCCAGACTCAGAAAATGTAAAAGTTCACTTTTTGGAGATCCATAGAAAAAGGGTGAACATGAATTTTGTTTTGCCACAGCATGGATTCGAACACGCGACCAACCGCATCCAGGGGCGAGCGTTAACGCAGTGAGCCACTGGACCTGAGTACTCAAACATGCCTACTTGTGCAGCTTAGACACTCTTAATTCACTAAATGTACAACTTTTTCTCCATCAAAATGAACAAATGAGACATGAAATAACATCTACAGATCAAGACGAAGCGAATGGAAGCGGTCCCAGCCTCGTAGCTAAGAACAGCTGTGATCGCAGGAAAATGCTGTTCCAAAGATTTCTCAGTATATCTCCGGGACATTTCCCTGGCTTTACCACCGTCACAATGGACAAACGAGACATGAAATAACATCAACAGATCAAGACGAAGCGAATGGAAGTACCCCCGGAGTCATAGCATGTGTAAATCGAGACGAAAGATCTCTCTCTCCCCCGCCTGCTTGCGAGGGGGAGGGGCAGTTTACACACACACGCAGCTGCTGCATGCAGCAACGCACACACAGGGAGGAGATGGCAGAGAGAACGCACTCCCCTGAAAACTCCCCTTGAATTCCTCCAGACTCAGAAAATGTAAAAGTTCACTTTTTGGAGATCCATAGAAAAAGGGTGAAAATGAAAAAAGGTATGCCACAGCATGGATTCGAACACGCGACCAACCGCATCCAGGGGCGAGCGTTAACGCAGTGAGCCACTGGACCTGAGTACTCAAACATGCCTACTTGTGCAGCTTAGACACTCTGAATTCACTAAATGTACAACTTTTTCTCCATCAAAATGAACAAATTATACATGAAATAACATCTACAGATCAAGACGAAGCGAATGGAAGCGGTCCCAGCCTCGTAGCTTTGAACAGCTGTGATCGCAGGAAAATGCTGTTTCAAAGATTTCTCAGTATATCTCCGGGACATATCCCTGGCTTTACCACCGTCACAATGGACAAACGAGACATGAAATAACATCAACAGATCAAGACGAAGCGAATGGTAGTACCCCCGGAGTCATAGCATGTGTAAATCGAGACGAAAGATCTTCTCTCCCCCGCCTGCTTGCGAGGGGGAGGGGCAGTTTACACACACACGCAGCTGCTGCATGCAGCAACGCACACACAGGGAGGAGATGGCAGAGAGAACGCACTCCCCTGAAAACTCCCCTTGAATTCCTCCATACTCAGAAAATGTAAAAGTTCACTTTTTGGAGATCCATAGAAAAAGGGTGAACATTAATTTTGTTTTGCCACAGCATGGATTCGAACACACGACCAACCGCATACAGGGGCGAGCGTTAACGCAGTGAGCCACTGGACCTGAGTACTCAAACATGCCTGCTTGTGCATCTTAGACACTCTGAATTCACTAAATGTACAACTTTTTCTCAATCAAAATGAACAAATGAGACATGAAATAACATCTACAGATCCAGACGAAGCGAATGGAAGCGGTCCCAGCCTCGTAGCTGTGAACAGCTGTGATTGCAGGAAAATGCTGTTACAAAGATTTCTCAGTATATCTCCGGGACTTTTCCCTGGCTTTACCACCGTCACAATGGACAAACGAGACATGAAATAACATCAACAGATCAAGACGAAGCGAATGGAAGTACCCCCGGAGTCATAGCATGTGTAAATTGAGACGAAAGATCTCTCTCTCCCCCGCCTGCTTGCGAGGGGGGGGGGGCAGTTTACACACACACGCAGCTGCTGCATGCAGCAACGCACACACAGGGAGGAGATGGCAGAGAGAACGCACTCCCCTGAAAACTCCCCTTGAATTCCTCCAGACTCAGAAAATGTAAAAGTTCACTTTTTGGAGATCCATAGAAAAAGGGTGAAAATGATTTTTTTTTTGCCACAGCATGGATTCGAACACGCGACCAACCGCATCCAGGGGCGAGCGTTAGCGCAGTGAGCCACTGGACCTGAGTACTCAAACATGCCTGCTTGTGCATCTTAGATACTCTGAATTCACTAAATGTACAACTTTTTCTCCATCAAAATGAACAAATGAGACATGAAATAACATCTACAGATCAAGACGAAGCGAATGGAAGCGGTCCCAGCCTCGTAGCTGTGAACAGCTGTGATCGCAGGAAAATGCTGTTATAAAGATTTCTCAGTATATCTCCGGGACTTTTCCCTGGCTTTACCACCGTTACAATGGACAAACGAGACATGAAATAACATCAACAGATCAAGACGAAGCGAATGGAAGTACCCCCGGAGTCATAGCATGTGTAAATCGAGACGAAAGATCTCTCTCTCCCCCGCCTGCTTGCGAGGGGGAGGGGCAGTTTACACACACACGCAGCTGCTGCATGCAGCAACGCACACACAGGGAGGAGATGGCAGAGAGAACGCACTCCCCTGAAAACTCCCCTTGAATTCCTCCAGACTCAGAAAATGTAAAAGTTCACTTTTTGGAGATCCATAGAAAAAGGGTAAAAATGAAAAAAAGTATGCCACAGCATGGATTCGAACACGCGACCAACTGCATCCAGGGGCGAGCGTTAACGCAGTGAGCCACTGGACCTGAGTACTCAAACATGCCTGCTTGTGCAGCTTAGACACTCTGAATTCACTAAATGTACAACTTTTTCTCAATCAAAATGAACAAATGAGACATGAAATAACATCTACAGATCCAGACGAAGCGAATGGAAGCGGTCCCAGCCTCGTAGCTGTGAACAGCTGTGATTGCAGGAAAATGATGTTACAAAGATTTCTCAGTATATCTCTGGGACTTTTCCCTGGCTTTACCACCGTCACAATGGACAAACGAGACATGAAATAACATCAACAGATCAAGACGAAGCAAATGGAAGTACCCCCGGAGTCATAGCATGTGTAAATCGAGACGAAAGATCTCTCTCTCCCCCGCCTGCTTGCGAGGGGGAGGGGCAGTTTACACACACACGCAGCTGCTGCATGCAGCAACGCACACACAGGGAGGAGATGGCAGAGAGAACGCACTCCCCTGAAAACTCCCCTTGAATTCCTCCAGACTCAGAAAATGTAAAAGTTCACTTTTTGGAGATCCATAGAAAAAGGGTGAACATGAATTTTGTTTTGCCACAGCATGGATTCGAACACGCGACCAACCGCATCCAGGGGCGAGCGTTAACGCAGTGAGCCACTGGACCTGAGTACTCAAACATGCCTACTTGTGCAGCTTAGACACTCTTAATTCACTAAATGTACAACTTTTTCTCCATCAAAATGAACAAATGAGACATGAAATAACATCTACAGATCAAGACGAAGCGAATGGAAGCGGTCCCAGCCTCGTAGCTAAGAACAGCTGTGATCGCAGGAAAATGCTGTTCCAAAGATTTCTCAGTATATCTCCGGGACATTTCCCTGGCTTTACCACCGTCACAATGGACAAACGAGACATGAAATAACATCAACAGATCAAGACGAAGCGAATGGAAGTACCCCCGGAGTCATAGCATGTGTAAATCGAGACGAAAGATCTCTCTCTCCCCCGCCTGCTTGCGAGGGGGAGGGGCAGTTTACACACACACGCAGCTGCTGCATGCAGCAACGCACACACAGGGAGGAGATGGCAGAGAGAACGCACTCCCCTGAAAACTCCCCTTGAATTCCTCCAGACTCAGAAAATGTAAAAGTTCACTTTTTGGAGATCCATAGAAAAAGGGTGAAAATGAAAAAAAGTATACCACAGCATGGATTCGAACACGCGACCAACCGCATCCAGGGGCGAGCGTTAATCCAGTGAGCCACTGGACCTGAGTACTCAAACATGCCTGCTTGTGCACCTTAGACACTCTTAATTCACTAAATGTACAACTTTTTCTCCATCAAAATGAACAAATGAGACATGAAATAACATCTAAAGATCAAGACGAAGCGAATGGAAGCGGTCCCAGCCTCGTAGCTTTGAACAGCTGTGATCGCAGGAAAATGCTGTTACAAAGATTTCTCAGTATATCTCCGGGACTTTTCCCTGGCTTTACCACCGTCACAATGGACAAACGAGACATGAAATAACATCAACAGATCAAGACGAAGCGAATGGAAGTACCCCCGGAGTCATAGCATGTGTAAATCGAGACGAAAGATCTCTCTCTCCCCCGCCTGCTTGCGAGGGGGAGGGGCAGTTTACACACACACGCAGCTGCTGCATGCAGCAACGCACACACAGGGAGGAGATGGCAGAGAGAACGCACTCCCCTGAAAACTCCCCTTGAATTCCTCCAGACTCAGAAAATGTAAAAGTTCACTTTTTGGAGATCCATAGAAAAAGGGTGAACATTAATTTTGTTTTGCCACAGCATGGAATCGAACACACGACCAACCGCATACAGGGGCGAGCGTTAACGCAGTGAGCCACTGGACCTGAGTACTCAAACATGCCTGCTTGTGCATCTTAGACACTCTGAATTCACTAAATGTACAACTTTTTCTCAATCAAAATGAACAAATGAGACATGAAATAACATCTACAGATCCAGACGAAGCGAATGGAAGCGGTCCCAGCCTCGTAGCTGTGAACAGCTGTGATTGCAGGAAAATGCTGTTACAAAGATTTCTCAGTATATCTCCGGGACTTTTCCCTGGCTTTACCACCGTCACAATGGACAAACGAGACATGAAATAACATCAACAGATCAAGACGAAGCGAATGGAAGTACCCCCGGAGTCATAGCATGTGTAAATCGAGACGAAAGATCTCTCTCTCCCCCGCCTGCTTGCGAGGGGGAGGGGCAGTTTACACACACACGCAGCTGCTGCATGCAGCAACGCACACACAGGGAGGAGATGGCAGAGAGAACGCACTCCCCTGAAAACTCCCCTTGAATTCCTCCAGACTCAGAAAATGTAAAAGTTCACTTTTTGGAGATCCATAGAAAAAGGGTGAAAATGATTTTTTTTTTGCCACAGCATGGATTCGAACACGCGACCAACCGCATCCAGGGGCGAGCGTTAACGCAGTGAGCCACTGGACCTGAGTACTCAAACATGCCTGCTTGTGCATCTTAGACACTCTGAATTCACTAAATGTACAACTTTTTCTCAATCAAAATGAACAAATGAGACATGAAATAACATCTACAGATCAAGACGAAGCGAATGGAAGCGGTCCCAGCCTCGTAGCTGTGAACAGCTGTGATTGCAGGAAAATGCTGTTACAAAGATTTCTCAGTATATCTCCGGGACTTTTCCCTGGCTTTACCACCGTTACAATGGACAAACGAGACATGAAATAACATCAACAGATCAAGACGAAGCGAATGGAAGTACCCCCGGAGTCATAGCATGTGTAAATCGAGACGAAAGATCTCTCTCTCCCCGGCCTGCTTGCGAGGGGGAGGGGCAGTTTACACACACACGCAGCTGCTGCATGCAGCAACGCACACACAGGGAGGAGATGGCAGAGAGAACGCACTCCCCTGAAAACTCCCCTTGAATTCCTCCAGACTCAGAAAATGTAAAAGTTCACTTTTTGGAGATCCATAGAAAAAGGGTGAACATTAATTTTGTTTTGCCACAGCATGGATTCGAACACACGACCAACCGCATACAGGGGCGAGCGTTAACGCAGTGAGCCACTGGACCTGAGTACTCAAACATGCCTGCTTATGCATCTTAGACACTCTGAATTCACTAAATGTACAACTTTTTCTCAATCAAAATGAACAAATGAGACATGAAATAACATCTACAGATCCAGACGAAGCGAATGGAAGCGGTCCCAGCCTCGTAGCTGTGAACAGCTGTGATTGCAGGAAAATGCTGTTACAAAGATTTCTCAGTATATCTCCGGGACTTTTCCCTGGCTTTACCACCGTCACAATGGACAAACGAGACATGAAATAACATCAACAGATCAAGACGAAGCGAATGGAAGTACCCCCGGAGTCATAGCATGTGTAAATCGAGACGAAATATCTCTCTCTCCCCCGCCTGCTTGCGAGGGGGAGGGGCCGTTTACACACACACGCAGCTGCTGCATGCAGCAACGCACACACAGGGAGGAGATGGCAGAGAGAACGCACTCCCCTGAAAACTCCCCTTGAATTCCTCCAGACTCAGAAAATGTAAAAGTTCACTTTTTGGAGATCCATAGAAAAAGGGTGAAAATGATTTTTTTTTTGAGACAGCATGGATTCGAACACGCGACCAACCGCATCCAGGGGCGAGCGTTAACGCAGTGAGCCACTGGACCTGAGTACTCAAACATGCCTGCTTGTGCATCTTAGACACTCTGAATTCACTAAATGTACAACTTTTTCTCAATCAAAATGAACAAATGAGACATGAAATAACATCTACAGATCAAGACGAAGCGAATGGAAGCGGTCCCAGCCTCGTAGCTGTGAACAGCTGTGATTGCAGGAAAATGCTGTTACAAAGATTTCTCAGTATATCTCCGGGACTTTTCCCTGGCTTTACCACCGTTACAATGGACAAACGAGACATGAAATAACATCAACAGATCAAGACGAAGCGAATGGAAGTACCCACGGAGTCATAGCATGTGTAAATCGAGACGAAAGATCTCTCTCTCCCCCGCCTGCTTGCGAGGGGGAGGGGCAGTTTACACACACACGCAGCTGCTGCATGCAGCAACGCACACACAGGGAGGAGATGGCAGAGAGAACGCACTCCCCTGAAGACTCCCCTTGAATTCCTCCAGACTCAGAAAATGTAAAAGTTCACTTTTTGGAGATCCATAGAAAAGGGTGAAAATGATTTTTTTTTTGCCACAGCATGGATTCGAACACGCGACCAACCGCATCCAGGGGCGAGCGTTAACGCAGTGAGCCACTGGACCTGAGTACTCAAACATGCCTGCTTGTGCATCTTAGACACTCTGAATTCACTAAATGTACAACTTTTTCTCAATCAAAATGAACAAATGAGACATGAAATAACATCTACAGATCAAGACGAAGCGAATGGAAGCGGTCCCAGCCTCGTAGCTGTGAACAGCTGTGATTGCAGGAAAATGCTGTTACAAAGATTTCTCAGTATATCTCCGGGACTTTTCCCTGGCTTTACCACCGTCACAATGGACAAACGAGACATGAAATAACATCAACAGATCAAGACGAAGCGAATGGAAGTACCCCCGGAGTCATAGCATGTGTAAATCGAGACGAAAGATATCTCTCTCCCCCGCCTGCTTGCGAGGGGGAGGGGCAGTTTACACACACACGCAGCTGCTGCATGCAGCAACGCACACACAGGGAGGAGATGGCAGAGAGAACGCACTCCCCTGAAAACTCCCCTTGAATTCCTCCAGACTCAGAAAATGTAAAAGTTCACTTCTTGGAGATCCATAGAAAAAGGGTGAAAATGAAAAAAAGTATGCCACAGCATGGATTCGAACACGAGACCAACCGCATCCAGGGACGAGCGTTAACGCAGTGAGCCACTGGACCTGAGTACTCAAACATGCCTGCTGGTGCAGCTTAGACACTCTGAATTCACTAAATGTACAACTTTTTCTCCATCAAAATGAACAAATGAGACATGAAATAACATCTACAGATCAAGACGAAGCGAATGGAAGCGGTCCCAGCCTCGTAGCTGTGAACAGCTGTGATCGCAGGAAAATGCTGTTCCAAAGATTTCTCAGTATATCTCCGGGACTTTTCCCTGGCTTTACCACCGTCACAATGGACAAACGAGACATGAAATAACATCAACAGATCAAGACGAAGCGAATGGAAGTACCCCCGGAGTCATAGCATGTGTAAATCGAGACGACAGATCTCTCTCCCCGGCCTGCTTGCGAGGGGGAGGGGCAGTTTACACACACACGCAGCTGCTGCATGCAGCAACGCACACACAGGGAGGAGATGGCAGAGAGAACGCACTCCCCTGAAAACTCCCCTTGAATTCCTCCAGACTCAGAAAATGTAAAAGTTCACTTTTTGGAGATCCATAGAAAAAGGGTGAACATGAATTTTGTTTTGCCACAGCATGGATTCGAACACGCGACCAACCGCATCTAGGGGCGAGCGTTAACGCAGTGAGCCACTGGACCTGAGTACTCAAACATGCCTGCTTGTGCAGCTTAGACACTCTGAATTCACTAAATGTACAACTTTTTCTCCATCAAAATGAACAAATGAGACATGAAATAACATCTACAGATCAAGACGAAGCGAATGGAAGCGGTCCCAGCCTCGTAGCTGTGAACAGCTGTGATCGCAGGACAATGCTGTTCCAAAGATTTCTCAGTATATCTCCGGGACTTTTCCCTGGCTTTACCACCGTCACAATGGACAAACGAGACATGAAATAACATCAACAGATCAAGACGAAGCGAATGGAAGTACCCCCGGAGTCATAGCATGTGTAAATCGAGACGAAAGATCTCTCTCTCCCCCGCCTGCTTGCGAGGGGGAGGGGCAGTTTACACACACACGCAGCTGCTGCATGCAGCAACGCACACACAGGGAGGAGATGGCAGAGAGAACGCACTCCCCTGTAAACTCCCCTTGAATTCCTCCAGACTCAGAAAATGTAAAAGTTCACTTTTTGGAGATCCATAGAAAAAGGGTGAAAATGAAAAAAAGTATGCCACAGCATGGATTTGAACACGCGACCAACCGCATCCAGGGGCGAGCGTTAACGCAGTGAGTCACTGGACCTGAGTACTCAAACATGCCTACTTGTGCAGCTTAGACACTCTGAATTCACTAAATGTACAACTTTTTCTCCATCAAAATGAACAAATGAGACATGAAATAACATCTACAGATCAAGACGAAGCAAATGGAAGCGGTCCCAGCCTCGTAGCTGTGAACAGCTGTGATCGCAGGAAAATGCTGTTATAAAGATTTATCAGTATATCTCCGGGATATTTCCCTGGCTTTACCACCGTCCAAATGGACAAACGAGACATGAAATAACATCAACAGATCAAGACGAAGCGAATGGAAGTACCCACGGAGTCATAGCATGTGTAAATCGAGACGAAAGATCTCTCTCTCCCCCGCCTGCTTGCGAGGGGGAGGGGCAGTTTACACACACACGCAGCTGCTGCATGCAGCAACGCACACACAGGGAGGAGATGGCAGAGAGAACGCACTCCCCTGAAAACTCCCCTTGAATTCCTCCAGACTCAGAAAATGTAAAAGTTCACTTTTTGGAGATCCATAGAAAAAGGGTAAAAATGAATTTTGTTTTGCCACAGCATGGATTCGAACACGCGACCAACCGCATCCAGGGGAGAGCGTTAACGCAGTGAGCCACTGGACCTGAGTACTCAAACATGCCTACTTGTGTAGCTTAGACACTCTGAATTCACTAAATGTACAACTTTTTCTCCATCAAAATGAACAAATGAGACATGAAATAACATCTACAGATCAAGACGAAGCGAATGGAAGTGGTCCCAGCCTCGTAGCTGTGAAAAGCTGTGATCGCAGGAAAATTCTGTTTCAAAGATTTCTCAGTAGCCTATATCTCCGGGACATTTCCCTGACTTTACCACCGTCACAATGGACAAACGAGACATGAAATAACATCAACAGATCAAGACGAAGCGAATGGAAGTACCCCCGGAGTCATAGCATGTGTAAATCGAGACGAAAGATCTCTCTCTCCCCCGCCTGCTTGCGAGGGGGAGGGGCAGTTTACACACACACGCAGCTGCTGCATGCAGCAACGCACACACAGGGAGGAGATGGCAGAGAGAACGCACTCCCCTGAAAACTCCCCTTGAATTCCTCCAGACTCAGAAAATGTAAAAGTTCACTTTTTGGAGATCCATAGAAAAAGGGTGAAAATGATTTTTTTTTTGCCACAGCATGGATTCGAACACGCGACCAACCGCATCCAGGGGCGAGCGTTAACGCAGTGAGCCACTGGACCTGAGTACTCAAACATGCCTGCTTGTGCAGCTTAGACACTCTGAATTCACTAAATGTACAACTTTTTCTCCATCAAAATGAACAAATGAGACATGAAATAACATCTACAGATCAAGACGAAGCGAATGGAAGCGGTCCCAGCCTCGTAGCTGTGAACAGCTGTGATCGCAGGAAAATGCTGTTACAAAGATTTATCAGTATATCTCCGGGATATTTCCCTGGCTTTACCACCGTCACAATGGACAAACGAGACATGAAATAACATAAACAGATCAAGACGAAGCGAATGGAAGTACCCCCGGAGTCATAGCATGTGTAAATCGAGACGAAAGATCTCTCTCTCCCCCGCCTGCTTGCGAGGGGGAGGGGCAGTTTACACACACACGCAGCTGCTGCATGCAGCAACGCACACACAGGGAGGAGATGGCAGAGAGAACGCACTCCCCTGAAAACTCCCCTTGAATTCCTCCAGACTCAGAAAATGTAAAAGTTCACTTTTTGGAGATCCATAGAAAAAGGGTAAAAATGAAAAAAAGTATGCCACAGCATGGATTCGAACACGCGACCAACCGCATCCAGGGGCGAGCGTTAACGCAGTGAGCCACTGGACCTGAGTACTCAAACATGCCTGCTTGTGCAGCTTAGACACTCTGAATTCACTAAATGTACAACTTTTTCTCCATCAAAATGAACAAATGAGACATGAAATAACATCTACAGATCAAGACGAAGCGAATGGAAGCGGTCCCAGCCTCGTAGCTGTGAACAGCTGTGATCACAGGAAAATGCTGTTATAAAGATTTATCAGTATATCTCCGGGATATTTCCCTGGCTTTACCACCGTCCAAATGGACAAACGAGACATGAAATAACATCAACAGATCAAGACGAAGCGAATGGAAGTACCCCCGGAGTCATAGCATGTGTAAATCGAGACGAAAGATCTCTCTCTCCCCCGCCTGCTTGCGAGGGGGAGGGGCAGTTTACACACACACGCAGCTGCTGCATGCAGCAACGCACACACAGGGAGGAGATGGCAGAGAGAACGCACTCCCCTGAAAACTCCCCTTGAATTCCTCCAGACTCAGAAAATGTAAAAGTTCACTTTTTGGAGATCCATAGAAAAAGGGTGAAAATGAATTTTGTTTTGCCACAGCATGGATTCGAACACGCGACCAACCGCATCCAGGGGAGAGCGTTAACGCAGTGAGCCACTGGACCTGAGTACTCAAACATGCCTACTTGTGTAGCTTAGACACTCTGAATTCACTAAATGTACAACTTTTTCTCCATCAAAATGAACAAATGAGACATGAAATAACATCTACAGATCAAGACGAAGCGAATGGAAGTGGTCCCAGCCTCGTAGCTGTGAACAGCTGTGTTCGCAGGAAAATTCTGTTTCAAAGATTTCTCAGTAGCCTATATCTCCGGGACATTTCCCTGACTTTACCACCGTCACAATGGACAAACGAGACATGAAATAACATCAACAGATCAAGACGAAGCGAATGGAAGTACCCCCGGAGTCATAGCATGTGTAAATCGAGACGAAAGATCTCTCTCTCCCCCGCCTGCTTGCGAGGGGGAGGGGCAGTTTACACACACACGCAGCTGCTGCATGCAGCAACGCACACACAGGGAGGAGATGGCAGAGAGAACGCACTCCCCTGAAAACTCCCCTTGAATTCCTCCAGACTCAGAAAATGTAAAAGTTCACTTTTTGGAGATCCATAGAAAAAGGGTGAAAATGATTTTTTTTTTGCCACAGCATGGATTCGAACACGCGACCAACCGCATCCAGGGGCGAGCGTTAACGCAGTGAGCCACTGGACCTGAGTACTCAAACATGCCTGCTTGTGCAGCTTAGACACTCTGAATTCACTAAATGTACAACTTTTTCTCCATCAAAATGAACAAATGAGACATGAAATAACATCTACAGATCAAGACGAAGCGAATGGAAGCGGTCCCAGCCTCGTAGCTGTGAACAGCTGTGATCGCAGGAAAATGCTGTTACAAAGATTTATCAGTATATCTCCGGGATATTTCCCTGGCTTTACCACCGTCACAATGGACAAACGAGACATGAAATAACATAAACAGATCAAGACGAAGCGAATGGAAGTACCCCCGGAGTCATAGCATGTGTAAATCGAGACGAAAGATCTCTCTCTCCCCCGCCTGCTTGCGAGGGGGAGGGGCAGTTTACACACACACGCAGCTGCTGCATGCAGCAACGCACACACAGGGAGGAGATGGCAGAGAGAACGCACTCCCCTGAAAACTCCCCTTGAATTCCTCCAGACTCAGAAAATGTAAAAGTTCACTTTTTGGAGATCCATAGAAAAAGGGTAAAAATGAAAAAAAGTATGCCACAGCATGGATTCGAACACGCGACCAACCGCATCCAGGGGCGAGCGTTAACGCAGTGAGCCACTGGACCTGAGTACTCAAACATGCCTGCTTGTGCAGCTTAGATACTCTGAATTCACTAAATGTACAACTTTTTCTCCATCAAAATGAACAAATGAGACATGAAATAACATCTACAGATCAAGACGAAGCGAATGGAAGCGGTCCCAGCCTCGTAGCTGTGAACAGCTGTGATCACAGGAAAATGCTGTTATAAAGATTTATCAGTATATCTCCGGGATATTTCCCTGGCTTTACCACCGTCCAAATGGACAAACGAGACATGAAATAACATCAACAGATCAAGACGAAGCGAATGGAAGTACCCCCGGAGTCATAGCATGTGTAAATCGAGACGAAAGATCTCTCTCTCCCCCGCCTGCTTGCGAGGGGGAGGGGCAGTTTACACACACACGCAGCTGCTGCATGCAGCAACGCACACACAGGGAGGAGATGGCAGAGAGAACGCACTCCCCTGAAAACTCCCCTTGAATTCCTCCAGACTCAGAAAATGTAAAAGTTCACTTTTTGGAGATCCATAGAAAAAGGGTGAAAATGAATTTTGTTTTGCCACAGCATGGATTCGAACACGCGACCAACCGCATCCAGGGGAGAGCGTTAACGCAGTGAGCCACTGGACCTGAGTACTCAAACATGCCTACTTGTGTAGATTAGACACTCTGAATTCACTAAATGTACAACTTTTTCTCCATCAAAATGAACAAATGAGACATGAAATAACATCTACAGATCAAGACGAAGCGAATGGAAGTGGTCCCAGCCTCGTAGCTGTGAACAGCTGTGTTCGCAGGAAAATTCTGTTTCAAAGATTTCTCAGTAGCCTATATCTCCGGGACATTTCCCTGACTTTACCACCGTCACAATGGACAAACGAGACATGAAATAACATAAACAGATCAAGACGAAGCGAATGGAAGTACCCCCGGAGTCATAGCATGTGTAAATCGAGACGAAAGATCTCTCTCTCCCCCGCCTGCTTGCGAGGGGGAGGGGCAGTTTACACACACACGCAGCTGCTGCATGCAGCAACGCACACACAGGGAGGAGATGGCAGAGAGAACGCACTCCCCTGAAAACTCCCCTTGAATTCCTCCAGACTCAGAAAATGTAAAAGTTCACTTTTTGGAGATCCATAGAAAAAGGGTAAAAATGAAAAAAAGTATGCCACAGCATGGATTCGAACACGCGACCAACCGCATCCAGGGGCGAGCGTTAACGCAGTGAGCCACTGGACCTGAGTACTCAAACATGCCTGCTTGTGCAGCTTAGATACTCTGAATTCACTAAATGTACAACTTTTTCTCCATCAAAATGAACAAATGAGACATGAAATAACATCTACAGATCAAGACGAAGCGAATGGAAGCGGTCCCAGCCTCGTAGCTGTGAACAGCTGTGATCACAGGAAAATGCTGTTATAAAGATTTATCAGTATATCTCCGGGATATTTCCCTGGCTTTACCACCGTCCAAATGGACAAACGAGACATGAAATAACATCAACAGATCAAGACGAAGCGAATGGAAGTACCCCCGGAGTCATAGCATGTGTAAATCGAGACGAAAGATCTCTCTCTCCCCCGCCTGCTTGCGAGGGGGAGGGGCAGTTTACACACACACGCAGCTGCTGCATGCAGCAACGCACACACAGGGAGGAGATGGCAGAGAGAACGCACTCCCCTGAAAACTCCCCTTGAATTCCTCCAGACTCAGAAAATGTAAAAGTTCACTTTTTGGAGATCCATAGAAAAAGGGTGAAAATGAATTTTGTTTTGCCACAGCATGGATTCGAACACGCGACCAACCGCATCCAGGGGAGAGCGTTAACGCAGTGAGCCACTGGACCTGAGTACTCAAACATGCCTACTTGTGTAGATTAGACACTCTGAATTCACTAAATGTACAACTTTTTCTCCATCAAAATGAACAAATGAGACATGAAATAACATCTACAGATCAAGACGAAGCGAATGGAAGTGGTCCCAGCCTCGTAGCTGTGAACAGCTGTGTTCGCAGGAAAATTCTGTTTCAAAGATTTCTCAGTAGCCTATATCTCCGGGACATTTCCCTGACTTTACCACCGTCACAATGGACAAACGAGACATGAAATAACATCAACAGATCAAGACGAAGCGAATGGAAGTACCCCCGGAGTCATAGCATGTGTAAATCGAGACGAAAGATCTCTCTCTCCCCCGCCTGCTTGCGAGGGGGAGGGGCAGTTTACACACACACGCAGCTGCTGCATGCAGCAACGCACACACAGGGAGGAGATGGCAGAGAGAACGCACTCCCCTGAAAACTCCCCTTGAATTCCTCCAGACTCAGAAAATGTAAAAGTTCACTTTTTGGAGATCCATAGAAAAAGGGTGAAAATGATTTTTTTTTTGCCACAGCATGGATTCGAACACGCGACCAACCGCATCCAGGGGCGAGCGTTAACGCAGTGAGCCACTGGACCTGAGTACTCAAACATGCCTGCTTGTGCAGCTTAGACACTCTGAATTCACTAAATGTACAACTTTTTCTCCATCAAAATGAACAAATGAGACATGAAATAACATCTACAGATCAAGACGAAGCGAATGGAAGCGGTCCCAGCCTCGTAGCTGTGAACAGCTGTGATCGCAGGAAAATGCTGTTACAAAGATTTATCAGTATATCTCCGGGATATTTCCCTGGCTTTACCACCGTCACAATGGACAAACGAGACATGAAATAACATAAACAGATCAAGACGAAGCGAATGGAAGTACCCCCGGAGTCATAGCATGTGTAAATCGAGACGAAAGATCTCTCTCTCCCCCGCCTGCTTGCGAGGGGGAGGGGCAGTTTACACACACACGCAGCTGCTGCATGCAGCAACGCACACACAGGGAGGAGATGGCAGAGAGAACGCACTCCCCTGAAAACTCCCCTTGAATTCCTCCAGACTCAGAAAATGTAAAAGTTCACTTTTTGGAGATCCATAGAAAAAGGGTAAAAATGAAAAAAAGTATGCCACAGCATGGATTCGAACACGCGACCAACCGCATCCAGGGGCGAGCGTTAACGCAGTGAGCCACTGGACCTGAGTACTCAAACATGCCTGCTTGTGCAGCTTAGACACTCTGAATTCACTAAATGTACAACTTTTTCTCCATCAAAATGAACAAATGAGACATGAAATAACATCTACAGATCAAGACGAAGCGAATGGAAGCGGTCCCAGCCTCGTAGCTGTGAACAGCTGTGATCGCAGGAAAATGCTGTTATAAAGATTTATCAGTATATCTCCGGGATATTTCCCTGGCTTTACCACCGTCCAAATGGACAAACGAGACATGAAATAACATCAACAGATCAAGACGAAGCGAATGGAAGTACCCCCGGAGTCATAGCATGTGTAAATCGAGACGAAAGATCTCTCTCTCCCCCGCCTGCTTGCGAGGGGGAGGGGCAGTTTACACACACACGCAGCTGCTGCATGCAGCAACGCACACACAGGGAGGAGATGGCAGAGAGAACGCACTCCCCTGAAAACTCCCCTTGAATTCCTCCAGACTCAGAAAATGTAAAAGTTCACTTTTTGGAGATCCATAGAAAAAGGGTGAAAATAAATGTTGTTTTGCCACAGCATGGATTCGAACACGCGACCAACCGCATCCAGGGGAGAGCGTTAACGCAGTGAGCCACTGGACCTGAGTACTCAAACATGCCTACTTGTGTAGCTTAGACACTCTGAATTCACTAAATGTACAACTTTTTCTCCATCAAAATGAACAAATGAGACATGAAATAACATCTACAGATCAAGACGAAGCGAATGGAAGTGGTCCCAGCCTCGTAGCTGTGAACAGCTGTGATCGCAGGAAAATTCTGTTTCAAAGATTTCTCAGTAGCCTAT